>NC_065448.1:181912014-182523083 GCF_917563875.1 Diabrotica virgifera virgifera | reverse complement strand
ATTTTTAAATAGAATTCCCCATTCAATAAAGAAATCATGCTTACTCTCAAGAACTATAAATCATCAAAACGACCAATTATGTGTAAACATATATTAACTTTCAGTGAATGTAGAGGAAGAGTCATTAACGAATATAAACATTAAACAAATCAGGAATAATAATTGATAAATTTAAAACAGTATTTTATTTTTTAAATCAACTTATAAGTATCTAATGTATTTGATTCTGTCCATGACTAATTAATAAAATGTTCATTTTTAAAAAAAGTAGATAAATATACGAGAAAAAAGTCATTTCTCTAAGTATTTCCACAGTGACGATAAATAGTAAATCTATTTTTTAAGAACAATGTCACATGTGAAAAAAAAACAAAAACGTATAATTTATGTTATCAAAAATTTCATTAATAATTACATAACTCAAAATATGACTACAGAATAAGCCAAATAAAAACGGAACATACGCAGTTAATACAGTGTATCGGAACTACGTTTGAAATAGTCGACCAATATAAAAGTTTGACACATAAATCATAGCAACTCAACTACCTGTCTCCTTTTAGGCTAAGGCTACGGTCAGATAAGCGACAATTTACGGCGCCATAAGAGCAGTAAAATGAAGCGCGAGAATGGGTCCTGGGAAGAAGGATCTGGGTCCAAATTTGTAGCTCATCTAACCACAACAACGAACGAAACACTGTATTTACATCTCGCGACACGCCGTAATTTACATCCCCATCTGGTCATGCTTTTTACTGCCGCTTCATTTTACTGCTCTTGCGGCGCTGTAACAGCAATAAAATGAAGCGGCAGTAACTGCAGTAAAAAGCATGGCCAGACGGGGATGTAAATTACGGCGTGTCGCGAGATGTAAATACAGTGTTTTGGTCGTGGTTGTAGCTAGATGAGCTACAAATTTGGACCCAGGTCCATTTGTTTGCGACACGACGCCGAAGATGAACCCGTTCGATATTGCTTCGCGATATTTTACAGCTCAGTCTGGCCATCCACTACTCCCACCTTGGGACCCATTTTCGCGCTTCATTTTACTGCTCTAATTTTACTGCTCTAATGGCGCCGTAAATTGTCGCTTGTCTGGCTGTAGCCTTAGCCTAAAAGGAGACAGGTAGTTGAGTTGGTATGATTTATGTGTGCCAAACTTTTATATTGGTCGACTATTTCAAGCGTAGTTCCGATACACTGTATTAACTGCATATGTTCCGTTTTTATTTGGCTTATTCTGTATATTTTATTAAAAATGTAATAAGAAATCCACTCACCTTTTCAAGAAAAACGACACAAATCTAAATATCTCACATAACCCAATTGAAAAGTGTCATTCTTCCTAAATAAAAGTATTCATTTTATCACCAATGGAATAATGACACTACCGCCATCTTTCAAAATTGGTTATAGATATCTATGTGACATTTTTCCTAGTAAAGTTATAGGATATTTGGAGTCAATTTAACAAGATAACTAGAATTATGCATTTTTTTTAATTGTGTCACTTTTTTTCCGGATGCGCGATGTTTACATTGTTGTTGTTGAAACCATAAATGCTTGCGGCAGACATATCGCACATCTTATGATTGGATCTTTGCAAGAATATAATAAAGTCACAAACCCATATTTAGTAGCTTCCAAGCAGCTAGATAGACAAATGGTAGGGGAGCAAAGTATGCTAAATGTGCAGTCACTCGAGCGTTATGGAGACCTGTTGGGTTGTGAAGAGTAGGTCCTAAAACCAAAAAAAAGTTAAGTAAATTTTTCCATTTAAGTGGGCGCTTGCCATTTTTTAATTTAATTATTTTTACCAGTTTTTTATATTTAAAAGTTACTTATTTTTACGTAAGAAATCCAGATCTGCAATAAAAAATGGGGGCTCCTATTTAAGATTTTAAAGTAACCCCCACCCCACCTCCATGGGGGGTCATGTTTGATGTCATTCGATAGATTTTTCAAAAATATTTAATAAGTGTATTTTACAGTTTTTCGATTTGATGTTCATTTCGCGAAATATCGCGGGATTCGTATTTAAAATATTAAATTTACCCCCACCCCTCTCCGTGGGAAGTCATTTTTGGTATCATTCGATAGATTTTTAAAAAATATTGAGCACGTATTTTTTAGTTTTTCGATCTGTCATTCATTTCGCGAAATATTCGCTTTTTTCTTGTGAAATTTTGGGACTCACCCATTTCCTTACGCCCGGCTCAAATCGTCAGATTTTTGAAATATACACTCTTTTGCATGTACATAACTTACCTTATCTTAATCTGACAATTTCGAGTTTTTTTAAGGATAGATTTTTTTTTTCGGGCCCCCCTTAACGAACTCCCCTGTGTTAAGAGCCAATATATGGTAGAGGTACATCTGCAGGGTACCAGGTTTCTCCCCATATGCTAATCTGACGCGCTCGAGTAACTGCAAAAATCCCCGCTTGGGCTCCCCTACCATAATAATGTGACAAAAACGGGATTTATTCGGCCGTCTCTATCGAGCTTTTTCTTACCAAATCCATTTCCAGATGGGAAGTTGTTAGTGTTTTTGAGTTATGCAGCACCGTATAATTTGGTAAGAGAAAGCTGAAACTTAAAAACCTTTTACCCCAATAGAGTACATGTGACTTGTCTTTTACATGGAATAGATCTAGTCGCATAAAACGATAGAAATTAATATCATTTACTAAATAAATTAATTTTAAATGTAAAAAAAGTTTCTAAAAGCACTTCTAAGAGTGCAGATTTATAAGGAGAGATTACAGAAATTAGTTTACCTCCAGAAACTGTTATTACCCAGTTAGTTCAGAGTAATAAGGATTTTCTCGGGACACTCGAAGATCCAGGTAGCTGACTACTTTTTTAGTTATTGTAGACCTATAGAAAGAAAACCTACCTGTTTCCTGCCTAGAGTTCGCGTACGTTTTTTCATTATCACAGGACAACGATGAAAAAACTTTTTTGATAAGATTACCTCTATCTTATGTATTTTAATGTGCTGAGTCCGAAAAGCATATTAAAAATGCTGTATCACCCACCATTCTTTCACAATTTAACATTTAAAATTGCATAATTACCTTTGAAACCAAAATGACTACTAAGGAAAAAGAAGCTTGTATTGCATTCAAAAAAGTTGTAACCAAGTTTTTAGGTAATGTGAAAGACCCTAACTATAGAGACCTTATATTAGCTAATTTTTTAGATAAGTGTTTTATGATATTAGATAAGATTTAAGATTTGGGATGTCAAATGAGCCTCAAAATCCACCTTATGCATAACTATCTTGACTTTTTCCCTGAAAAATCTGGGTGATGTCAGTGAAGAACAAGTCAAACGATTCCACTAGGATATCAAGGTGATGGAGAAACGTTACCAGGGACGTTGTAATACCAATGTGATGGGTGATTACTGTTGGTCACTTCATCAGGAACAACAGAATGCCTCCCATAGGCGAAAAAGCTACTTCAGAAGTTTTACATAAAAAAGAGAAAGAAAATTCAAAAGCATTGACACATAAAATGATTGCACAGACTTATAATATTACAAAATAAGACTTAGATAAAAGGTTTTATTGTAATAATGTATCATTTTAATGTATTTCGGTATTTTATCTTTTTCAGATTATTAAAATGCATAATAAACCAGTGTCATATTGTGGGAAAACTATGAGTGATACGTAAAATCTAATTTCAGATCCTTTTTTAGCGTCAAAAAATACGTAGGATTCACATAAATTTGTAAGAAAATTTTTATAAATTTTTTTCTGGTTGGCCTGTATTATTATATTAACAAGTTAGTGCAAAAATCGCAATTTTTCACATTGAAAAACCTTCAAAATGCCGATTTTTGAAAGTTAAAAAGTTTGTTACTAGGCAAATTGCAAAATAAGTGAAAATCGTTATTTGTTAATAACTTTTACTGAAACTACCTTAGAACTTTTGAACTTTTAATATATCTTTAAAATTTGAGACCGATCCATTAATTAGTTTAAGAGTTATTCTATTTGTTTATCCCAGAGAACTTTATTTTGCAATAAGATAAAACAGAAAATAATGAAGAGAGGGCAATTCTGGGTATGCCAAGTAAAAGTAGAAGAGCGATAGTATCAAAAAGTATTAAAAAAATAACAAAAATAATTAATATAGTCAAAAATCCTAATGTCAAATTTTTGAAATCTTGTAGTTTTTAAACATTTAGAATAACTTTAAAAAGGTTGTCCGTAGAAACAATATTTTTATATATTCGAAAGATAGTATTTTAACACGAATTTTCAAATAAAAAAATTTAGCCTGGGTTAATTTGGGACAAAGTTAACCATATCTATTTTTTTTAATTCACAGCTAATTTGTTTATAATAATTAAGGAATCTCGTTAATGCTATTTTAAAGAATGGGATTTGTATTTTTTCTTAAAATATCTGCACAAACATTGTACCTTCACAGCACCCTCTACGATTTTTCAAAAATATAGTTCAAACGATTACTAGGGGAACCTACAAATCCATCGAGTTGAAATACCGAAAAAGCAATTTCAAACGAATATAATTTTCTGTATCTCCGGATCAACTCAATGGATTTTGATTTTGATTTTTTAATTTGTATGTAATTTCTACGTACATTACAAATATGCAATTTGTTTTTAAATTTATTAATTAATAAACAGTCTAATTTGTTTAAACCAATCTTGAAAAAATATTTTTTTTACAAAAATCTATTTTTTTAATCATAGTATCATTAAAGATCATAGAAAAAGTTAAAGTACACTTTAATAAATAAATGATTTTTATTAGATAATTATTTATTGAAGATAATTTATTTATTAAAGTATATCTTAACTTTTTCTATGATTAATAACAATAGTATGATTAAAATCACGGATTTTTAGGAAAAAATAATTTTTCAAAAATTGTTTAAACCCATTAGACTATTTATTAATAAATAAATGTCTAGACAAATTGCATATTTGTAGTGTACAGAAAAATTACTTACAAACTAAAAAAAGAACGATCAAAATATATTCAGTAGATCCCGAGATATAGAAAATGATATTAGTGTTAAGTTGATTTTTTAGTTTTTAAACTCGTGCATTTGTCGGCTCTCAGCTCCCCCTTCACTTACCACGACTAGTCACCAATTGAACTACATTTTTAGAAATTCGTGTAAAACACCAGCTTTTCTAATATGTAAAATGATTTTTTCTACGGACAATATTTTTAAAGTTATTCTAAAGGTTTATAAATTACAAAATTTTACAAATTTGGCATTAGGATTTTTGACTATATTAGATAACTTTTTTAACTTTTTTTAGTACATTTTGATAACATAAGTTTTCTACTTTCATTTGGCAAACGCAGAATTGCCCTATCTTCATTATTTTCTGTCTTATGTTATTGCAAAATAAAGGTCTCTGGGAAAAACAAGTAGAATAACTCTTAAACTAATTAATGGATCGGTCTCAAATTTTGAGGGTTTGTACAGTACCTCAATACCCAACTTTGGGTTAAACGCTAAAGTTCTAAGGTAGTTTTAGTAAAACTGATTAACAAATAAATATTTTGATTTATTTTGCAGTTTGCGTAGCAACAAATTACCTTTTTAACTTTAAGAAATCGGCATTTTTTTAATGTTTCGGCAAGCAAGGTTTTTTAATGTTCTAAAAAATTAAAGTTTGTAATTTTATGTCAACTACATATTTGGCTTTTGAATGGGGTGCAAAAAATCGAAAAAATCGCGATTTTTGCCCTAAGTTGTTAATAATTAAAAAACGGACGCGAGCTCTAGGCAGGAAACAGGTATGTTTTCTTCTTATATGTCTAGAATAACTAAAAAAGTAGTCAGCTACCTGGATCTTTGAGTGTCCTATTTCTAGCTTATTATCCTGGGGTAAGTGTGGAACGTGGAATAATGCCGCAATATTAAAGAACCAATTTTGGATTTAGAACACAATTCGCAATGTGTTGTGCAAAGTAGAGAGTTGTTAAAAAGTGCAAGTGTCGCTAAAGGTCTTGTTTTTATTAAGGTTAATTTCAATTTTATAACGGACATAATATCTCCATTAGAGAGTAGAAATATAAGTTTGAGAGACTCAATTGGTATTGTTGAAACTTTTTCCGCTAAACGTAATAGCATTACTGGTAAACTAGAAGGTCAAAACTAACAAATTGGATGTTACTGTAAAAAATAATGAAAGATTTAAATGCTAAACTGCAGTAAAAAACATTTATGAAGGTAAAACATCCAACGAAGGTCTATTATTTATATCAGTAGATGTTGAAAGGAGCTTCTCTTTGTAGAAACATATTTTTACTGATAGAAGACAAACCTTCTTGAAAAATTTTGAAAAATGTTTAGTAGTAAATTCCTCTTGTAACATTTCAGGTTACAAAATTGTTTTGTAACTTTTATTTCCCTTTGCTTTTTCAAATTATTTTTGAAATAAACATTTTTTAGAACTCAGTATATTTTTTACCCAATTTCATTATAATAATAAATTATTAAAAAATATTGCACACCAGTATGCCTATTTGGTAAAAAAAGGCATATAAGTACATATTTTAAAGGCAAACAAGGCATATATTTGCGCATATTTTGGCTGCATTTAAATGCATATATTCCGCCCTTCAGTCGTTAAAAACTTAAATATCACAGCAAAATAGCTTTCTAAGAATATTACAGCCCTTTAGGTATGCATATGCCCCAATGTAACATCAAGTTTAAAGAGCGCATTGAACTACTTTACTTGCATGTTACGTAGACTCTCTTATGTAGTAGAGCAGCTTTGAAAAAGTGCTTAACAAGGTATGTTTAGTAAGTGAATATACAGATTTGCCTTTCTACAGTCATCTTCAGTAAAGCTACAGTCTCGTATATAGAGGTTGTAATAAAAGTCGGGATCGGGTATCCGGCGAATTTGATATATTTTAATACTGCTAAAAGATGCACCCATTGAAATTTGATCTGAATAGAGAAAAAATAATCGATTTTTGATTCCTTTTTATATCATTCTTTATCATAATGGTAACAAAACTATGAACTTAAAAAATAAAATGTAATGTAATTCTTAAAAAAAATTCAAAACAACCCCTAAACAAATAGAAATAACAATAGAAATGATTTAAAAAAAAAAATGTGTGTGTACTTTGTACTCACGTAAAAAGTTATACCTCTATTATATAATTTCAAAGAAATAAATATACTTAACAGGTTATTTGTATTTTATTTAAATATTAAACTAACTTTCTTACCTACCACTTTTAAAAAAATTTTATTAAAACGATACCAAAAATAAAAAAAAAGAATATGAATCGTCCGGGATTTGAACTAAGGACCTCTCGATCTCCGGTCACACGCTCGACCACTGAGCTATATTCCCTTTGTTTTGACAGGTTACAAGATTTCTCATACATACTGACAAATTTAATAGACCAAGTGAAGTATACAAAAATACTTTAAATATACTTACTATTGTTAGAAAATATCTTATTCCCGAGGAAGACAAATCCAAAGACACAAAAATTATAATAAATAATACATTTACTAAAAGCACTAATATATCCTTTTAATGACTTATTTGCGCAGACAGCGCTGATACATACATTTATTGAAAGATTAGCAAGATAAAATTTCACTCTCGATCGTAAAGAAGTATAACTTCAAAAAGGAAACAAAATATTTCAACAAGGGAGTATCAATGTAATAATGCGGATATAATATGTACTTATAACATAAGTACATATAGTACATAACATAAGACACTAAAAAAATGGTTAGACTCAAAGGAACAAGAAAAAGGTTAAACTGGAAAGATTCTACTTTTGTTTATTTAAATTTTGTCGCACTATTGATGGCTTTCTCCATAGCCCATTGTTACTGTTTTGCCATCGGGTTTTCATAAATTGCTATATTGCTTAGATTGTGTTGCAGTTGTATTTAAATTTGAAATCAGAATCTAATTACTAGTATTTTAAATTTATTTCTAAATCATTTGTCTACTTCTTCTTCTTCTTCTTCCACAGCTTTTTTCTGTTCAGAGGTCGCTGTTCCTTACTCTTTGCCACTCATTTCTAACCATGGTGTCTTCTTTACCTAAATATTTCTCTCTCAGGTCCTTCGTCATATAGTTTCTCCAACTTTTCATGGATTTTTCTCTACTTCTCTTTTCATCAACTTTTAGCAGCATCCTTTGTCTCACATTGTTTTCATTTCTATGACGGGACAATGCCATTGAAGCATTTTTTGTTCTTTATTATTTTTGGAGCCTGTAGTTACCCCGGCTCTATAGACCATAGTGGGTATTGGTCTGTTCTAGGATCAGCTTCCATTCCCTCCTATAATTTCGCCTTGGTTTTCCAATTTGAAACTCTTAACACTAAGTCGTATTTCACCTAACCCCTGAATCGTGGTCTGGGCTTGCCTTCGTCTCTACCCGAACTCCACCGCAACAGTTTCATTTCAGCTAACTGTATCTTCTTTACTGGCTATATTTCACCGTCGTACACCAACGCAGGCCGCACCACACTCTTGTATATCTTTCCTTGGGGACGTCCCCGATTTTTCTTTTAGGGACCACCCTGCTCATTCGCTTCGAGTTAAATCACCTATTCTACATCCTGCGGACAATTTTTAGGACAATTTAAGGTCTTATTTTCTGTCATGTCCTACTCCTAGTCCCATTTTTTCTCCAAGCAATTCGATGTCCCTATTCCTGTTCCTCCGACTTACATATACTCCGTTTTAGACCTTTGGTCCTTAAGTCCTTGTTCTTTAGTAGCCTTTCTCCAACCCTACAACTTCTCCCATATTTCTTTGCTCTCCTCTAATAACACGCTATTGCCGGCAAAGAGTAAAGATCAAGAAGCTTCCTCACTTACCTTGTCTGTCAGTACAACGATAACAAGATTAAAATAGGTAGGGATTCAGTAAAGAGCTTTGATGCAAACAAACCATCACTGGAAAGCTGTTGGTCAATCCGACATAAATCCTTACTTTGATGTGTGCTTCCTCATATGTTCTCCTTCGTAAGGTTGTTTCTCTGTCATATTTCTTTATCAACTGTCAAAGAAAACAAGGCGTCTCTTGTTCCCTTTCTAGCATAAATCCAAACTGTTCCTCTCCTATCCACGTCTCCCTCCTAAGTATTCGCTCTACAGTTCTCTATCATATCTTATTACACGGTGTTATTCTTAAAGTCTCAAATTATTCTTAACCCTGCTGTCCTGCTCGGGTCTATCTGACAAAAAAAAAATTGATTTCTTATTTTACAAATTATTACTCGGCGCCGGCGTAACGATTTGGTGTTTCATGACTTTATTACCTAATATGAGGTCTTTCAATTGCATATTAGATAAAAAACAACTTCCTGTTGTTTTTGATAAAAATTAAATTCTTACCTATGGTACGTTCGGGTTAATATGGCCCGCGTATTTAAACCATTAAAAATTACCTGTGTACTAGGGATGGGAAAAACCTACCGGTTTTTACCTAAAACCGGTTTTTTTACTTCACAATAACCGGTTTTACCGGTTTTTTTTTGTCCCGGTTATAACCGCTTTTTTCTTTTTAAAGTAAAAACAGGTTATTAAGTTTTTACGGTGATTAGGATTAGGTTAGGTATTATTTTGGATCCCAATCATAATTATTATTCTCAAGTAATTATTCCAAACAAAACCATAATTCAAATTTTATTTTATAAATACAGAAGCAAACTGAAAGTGCATACTCACATCAGCCAGAAACAATTAAGTTTTATTATAATATTTCGTTGAAAAGGTATTTGTAATCATAATATTTGCATAAGAAATGATCTGGTTGAAGTAGACGCAAACATCATCTATTTTTCACACTTGACTCTTGACATTGAAAGTGGGTGAATGACTTTTTCTGATTACCAAAAATAATGTTCTGACTATGAATATCTAATAACCGATTATGAATACGAATCTCCAAGGATTTCCCTACGTTTTCAAAACGATACACCCATACAGGAAGTATTAAATGAGTTAAAATGTACCTATTATACAAATATACAAACGTGTTAAAAGAAATACATCATAATTTTTTTTTGATGGTAGTAAAAATAAAAGATAAACTGCATTATCCAATTTATTTTTAAGTAAAATATTTATGTTGATATTATTTTTTTTAATCCCATTTGAAAGAGTCTGGGAAATTTTTTATAAGTTGAAATGGTTGGGTTAAATTGTATGTTATTGCAATATGTATATATTAATCTTACGCTATGTATTTAATAATAATTAATAAATATATAATAATAATGAAATAATAAATAAGTATAATAATTAATAGAATATAATGGTTTTATTAAAAATTTTGTTTTATTTATATTGATATTTAGTCCTGCCGCCAGGGAGGGTACAACGGCCTCCTTAATTCAGATGGACTTACATAAGTTTTCTTATGTATTTTGACCCGTAGAACACGAATTTTTTGGGTAACAGTTGATCCGGATGTCGATAAGTTTGTTATAAACCATGAACTTGAGGAATTACATAACAGCGATCTTTCGCAAAACAAAATATTGCTTTGTATTTTTTGGGTGATTCTCAGCAAAAAATGGTCTTACAAGATTTTTCGTAGGATGCATAGTTTTAGAGATAAACGCGGTTAAACTTTAAAAAAATCGAAAAAGTGCAATTTTTGAACCCGAATAACTTTTGATTAAAAAATAAAATAGCAATTCTGCTTGCTGCATTTGAAAGATCGAGTCAAATTCTATCGGTTTTGATTTTTTGAATTGCTAAAAATTAAGTGTTTAATTGTTAAACAAAGCCATAAACACATAGTGTTTCCCGTGCCCAATGCATGCCGGTTAATTTACGTAATCTACGTAGAAATTGTCTGTATGGCGCCTACTCGTTCCATTTCAAATGGGAAATGCATTGAAAATATCATTCAATCACTATGTGTTTATAGCTTTGTTTAAAAATAAAAACTTAATTTTTAGCAATGAAAGTAATTAAAACCAATAGCATTTGACTTGAGCTTTCAAATGCGGTAAGCAGAATTGCTATTTTATCTTTCAATCAAAAGTTTTTCGGGTTCAAAAATTGCAATTTTTCGATTTTTTGAAAGTTCAACCGCCTTTATGTCGAAAACTATGCATCCTACGAAAAAATTTGTAAAGACATTTTTTGCTTAGAATGACCCAAAAAATTCAAAACAATGTTCTGTTTTGCGAAAAAGCGCTGTTATATGATTCCTCAAGTTCTTTGTTTATAACAACCTTATAGACATCCGGATCGACTGTTACCCAAAAAATTCGTGTTCTACGGGTAAAAATACATAAAAAAACTTGGGTAAGTCCATCTGAATTAAGGAGCACGTTGTACACCCACTGGCGACAGGATTAATTGATATGATCTTTCGATAGTACTAATTTTGATCATATTGATATTAAGTATCGAGTCGAGTGGAGTATCGCAAACTAAAGTGCATTGTAAATGTAACAGTGTAGCCTATTAGATTAAAAAAAAAAAACGAAAACCGGTTATTGGAAAAACCGGTTTTTTTGGCCGGTTATAACCGCCAGGTTAAACCGTAAGCAAAAAAACCGTTATAACCGAAAACCGGTATTTTGTCAAAAACCGCCATCCCTACTGTATACGTACGTTTAGTTTCAAACCAAATTTTAAATAATATGACCAACACAGAAGGACCACGTGTTTTGGAACCAACTAGAAAGATTTGGATAAAATTGATTTCCAAGCATACATTGCTCTTTTATTTTTAGCTCGAGTTTTTAAGTCCCATGGTGAATCAACTAAAATTTTGTGGAATGAAGAAACGGGTCGTACTATATTTCGATCGACAATGTCCCTTGCTTGCATACGTGAAATTTGGGAAAAATGGGTAGAAAATCTACCAAAATTTTTTAACCCCGATTAAAATATTACCGTCGATGAGCAACTAGCTGCTTTTAGCGGCCGCTATCCCTTCATATAGTACACTCCAAGCAAACCAGCGAAATATAGTACAAAAATTTGGGATATATTATGTACTTATGCATAGTAACAATTCCTATGCTCTAAAGTTACATATCTATCCAGAAAAGAGGTACCTCGTTAAAACGAAATCAGAGAATTCGTGTGTTGTGTGACTTGAGTAGTGATTTGAAAAGCCACAATATTACTGGTGATACATTTTTTACATCGTACAATTTAGGACAATTTCTTTTAAAAAAGTGCAATGCTGGGGACTATAAGAAAAATAAACCGGAGCTTCCAGCAAAGATCGCGAATAAAGAAGTTCATAGTTCGCCTTTTTTGCTTCACGCAAGATACCACTGTTGTTGACAATATTCCTAAAAATAATAAAAATATTGTTCTTATGAGTAAGAATTATTTTATATTACAATTCCAATAAGGGAGCAGTGGATACTCGAGATTAGCTTGTTGGTACATATACAAGTCAGAAGAAGACAAATCGATGGCCAATGATTGTTTTTAAAATCTGCTGGACATTTCTGCCTACAACGCGTTCGTTTTATGGACATCAATAAATCTCCAATAGAATACCAATTAACTAGTAAAACGGCGAATTTTTCTTAGGGAATTGGGAAAAACACTGGTTAAATCAGTTATTGTTTCCAACAAAATATACAAATAACTGAAGGCTCACAATAACTTGTAAAAAGGACACGAGCAGAAATGAGTACACAAGATGGAAATTCTAGTTAACCGTCTATGAATAATCTAACTAACTCCGCTTTCTAAACGAGCACGCTGTAAACTTCCTTTAAAAATGATAACAATACCAATACATAATATTTTATGTTTTAAATGTATACCATAAACATATTTGTAAAACCCGTTCTTTTTATTACTGTCCCAGTTGTAAACTGAATTAAATTTTTGGAGATATTTGTTATTAGGCTTTTCTCGATATTGAAAGAAAAAAATACCTTTTATTTTTGTTAATAAAATTTTGTTTGGCACCATTAGCTTATTTTAATTCGGTTAAGGAGCGCAAACCATAGTTGGGTTATATTGACCCGAACAGTACCTACATTATTTGTGTAGTTGACTCGAACGGGACAGTAGCGTTAAAATCGAATTCCTATATTTACTTTATTTATTTCTGTTGTACTCTTTATTCTTTCTTCTGGTGTAGTAATTGTAATTGTTTGATCTTTTTTAGTATCTCTCTACCATCTTCCGCGCTCCGAGGAGGTGGATAGGGAAACATCATATAAATCTCTAGATTTTGCCCTAAAACTGTTCTCCTGGCTTTAAGGTCAAGCCGAAAAACAGCCAGATCACCGAATTTATGATGCTGGACCCGTGTTGGTCCAAACTCTCTTTTTAGAGCGATCATTATTACATCTATATTTCAATCATTATCTCTGTGGCACGATTTCATTACGCCCGTCATTCTTACACATCTAAATGCGCAATTCCATTGAGGTAACACTGAACGACAAATAACATTGTTTTTTCAATATTCCACTTCATATCGCACGAAAAAAGCCGCACCAATCCGTTGTTTGCTGTATAGCGGCGACACTGTTCAGCACGCTGAAATTTTCAAAACGGTGATGCATGCGTCCCAGCAACAACAGTCAACATGTGGCAGGCGGGAAGGTGACTTGATTCGTGAAATGAATTTCGACTCGATTCAAGTTCTCTGTTTAACCCAGGTATGACAATACCAAAAGGTACCGTTAGGAAAATATTCCAATTTACAGTTCAGAGAACCTGTATGAAACGAGTATGTGTACTCTAATACAGAGTATGGCATTAGTAAAATAAGAAAATTTTCGGTTTCGTTTTGAGTTAAATCTGTCTCCCTCCATACTCCGATAGTACTTTTTTTAGGTCTACCTGTTGTCAAGGAGGCTATGAGGAAGACAAATTTACACCAACAAGATGATTCATGTCGCTTTCTGTCTCTTGAATGGAAATACTTTGTGTAGCATGCGCCAACGTCGCATGCCTCATGTTGCCTAAATGTTGCGTCAATGGAATTGCGCCTTAAGTCGTTGTACTTTTTGTATGTAAGTTGTTCTTCATTAGCTACTTTGTTGTTTTCCATCAAAAAGAGCTACATCCTCGAGTGTTACAACGCTTATATTACAATAAACATATAATTTTCAGGTTCTTTAATGGTCTTCTCCTTTTTTATGTATAGCCTTGTCTTTTTTCAATGTGCTTCCAGTTAGCTGTCGTTCCATGGTTTTAATGTTCCCACTAATCGTCTTCCTATTGAGGAACTGTCTCTCGCAGTCCTTACTACTCTATTTGTTGACATTACATTCTACTTTTCTGTTTCTTTTCCAGTTATTAATATTTTCCAAATTGCATTTCTGTCGTACATCTGTACTTCTAGCTTTGTTCAATAGTATCTTACGATCGATTTTTCGAAGATTTTTATTCTCCACTGTTTCGTGAAATCTCTTTGTCCTCTCTGTACCAGGTCGTGTTTCTGCCGCATAATATGTCATTTTTATTGGTCTGATGACTGTTTTGTAAATATTGTCTTTAAGTTCTTTTCCGATATTTTCATTTCTCCATATTGTGTCATTCAGGCAACCTGCAGCTCTGTTTGCTCTATTCAATTGATCTTCCACTTCTGTTTCGAGCTTTCCGTAGCTAGATAGTGTGATTCCTAAATATTTAAACTCCATCACTTGTTCTATTATCTGACCCTCCCGCCCTAATTTATATCTTATTGGATTTGCTCTTATAACCATATATTTTGTCTTTTTTTGATAAATTAAAATATTAAAGTTTCTGACGATTATATCAAATTTATGCAGCATACGTTATAAATCATCTTCACTTTTAGTGCAGTCACGGAAGGTGGAGATGAGCTATTACCTCCGATTTCGTTGAACCTCCATCGATTTCCATGAAAACTGGTGAGTGGTTAGAGGATATCTCAAGGAACAAAGGTGACATGGTGCCAACTTGCGCTTTTACCCTGGGGATGGATACCACCCCTTGGATGCTACCCCTCCTCGGGGGTGAAAATTATTTTATTAAAAATAACCTAACAAATCGATATAGGGACAAATTATAAGCAAAATTTGTTATATAAAGTTCTTAAAATAAATCAAAACTTTTTGAGTTATTAAAGATCAAAGATTTTAATTTTTCGTTAGAAAAACGCATGTTTTTAACCGATTTTTCATTGATAGCTCAAAAACTATAAGTTTTTACAAAAAAGTTATTATCACCAAAATTGAGGCTAATAAAAAATCAAATAAACTCCTTACTAGAAAAACCTTTCAATTTTAAGTATAAGTGAGTTATAGGTAATTGACTGTATATTTCTTTCGTCGAGTACCCAAATCTAAGTATTCACCGGGATAATGATGTATTTTATAATATAAACTTATTAAACATTTGTCAAAGTTCATAGAAATATCTATCAAATAAGCCCTCGAACAATTTGACAGCATTAAAATTTATGCACCAAAAATGTTTCAAATTGTATCTTTTAAAATGTTTCCAAAAAATGTTAATGTTTTTTGTAAATAAGTCCTGCGTTTTTAATATATCAGGTTCATCTAAAATCTAATTAAAAGTTGATTCCCAGAGAAATTAAAAACGTCGAAATTAGTCTTTTAAACCTCTTACTTTTTTAAAAATGAAAGGTTAAATGGCCCCGGTTACATGGTTCTCTTAGCAAAATTGAAATTTAACACGTTTCTATCTCGGTTATTTTTTATTCTACGGAAATAGTGAAATGAGTATTTGAAACTGAAAAAACTAAAATTTTGTTATATATCATTTTTTACGTATATTGAGTATTTTTGGAGTTATTATCAAAATAATTAAAAAGTACGATTATTATAAAAATTCTAATTTTTTTATACTATATATTTTTTTCAAAAATATGCATTCTAAACCGGTCAAAATTGTTGAAATCATTAACTATGTTAACCTAAAGAAATTGTTGTGAGGATTACTAAAAATTTTAGTTTTTGTGGAAATGGCGTATGTTTTATTTTTCACTTTTTCCTAAAAAAATCAAAAGGGTTCTTTAATTTCATCATAACTTGCTTAATTTTAATGCTATTAACTTCTACTGGAGCTCGTTTGATAGGTATTCCGAAGTACTTTGACAAGTATTTAATCAGTATATTCTAAAAAATGCATCGTTTTCCCGTTATGTAAGCTTGAATACTTAGATTTGAGTACTCGTCGAAAAAAATATACATTCAATTACCCATAACTCACTTTGAAATAACATTAGTTTAGTTCTTTTAGTGGGGAGTGTATTGAATTTTTTATTATCTTTAATTTTGGTAATAATAGCTTTTTTAAAAAAGCTTAGGGTTTTTGATTAATACGTGAAAACCAGCTTTTTTTTAAGAAAAATAAAATCTTTGATATTTAATAACTCAAAAAGTAATGATTTACGGTAATAACTTTATATAACAAGTTTTGCTTAGAAGTTAGCCCTCTATCGATTTCTGGTATTATTTTAAATATTTTTTTTATTGTTTTATCCATCACCAGGTTGAACAATAAACGACTCAGGTAATCCTCCTGTCTTATCCCATTGCCAGCTTCATTTGGGTTAGTTGATATATCCTCTAGTTCAGTTTCTTTAATGGTCATTATAATAGTAATACATGGTAATAATATTTGGTCTTTATATTGTATAAAAGCAATTACAATATACTATTAATTAATATAATTTCCTCCTGGTTTTCAGCAAACACTCTAACCGATAAAACTTTCCGCTGAAAAAGACCGTCATCCAAGCAGTCATTTGCAAAACGGAAAGCCATTTGTTTATTAAAGTAATCAGCTTGTCATAGAGATAAACAAAGAAGTAATTTATTTTAGCGGTTACATCTAGCCATATATTTTATAGCCGTGACACACTTCCAGCCTTCATTCGGAAGAGCGAGCACCGAAAAATCTTGCTAATATTTATTCACTTTTGGTCTTTCCGATCGATAATCCTTGTTTCCTCTTATAAAAATAAAAATATAGTTCGGCTTGAACAACAAAGGTAGTGAAAAATATTATAGGTCTTTTAATTTTAATAATAATAACTTACCATTTAACAGGTATTTTATTAAACATGGCATTTACATGGGATTAGCCACAGTTGATTGTAATGACAATTACATTTTTACCTAAAAAAAATTAACGTTTCGATTTACACTCTGGAAATCGATTGTTAAAGAAATTATGTTGGAAGAATTTATAATCTCTAAGGCCCAAGGTATTGATACTCTGGGCTAATTAGCAAAATACAAGGAAAAGTTATTTATGACCAGCAATTTTATTGCTGAAATCGAATCTTATTATTGTACATATTAATAATATAGGTATGCAAAGTCCGCAGATAGTGTGGTACTTTTTTTATAAACAAAATGGCGCCCGAAAATCGTGTCTCTATAACTCCAAAGATTTTAGCTTTACACCAAAAACACCCGAATAAAAATGCACCGTAATTAAATTCTGCATTAAATTGATTGAAAGCATCTGTATAGCTTTCGGTGTTGCTGCAGACAAGATAAAGATTGTTATGGCGATCGCCAATATTCGACACAGATAGGCACATCAATAAGAAGAAGAGGAAACAATTAGTTATTACTAGAATTAGTTGTGGTCTCATTTCGTTCAAAAACATATCAAATTATTGTTAGTGGTTGATTTTGTTTGACATACTAACTTTTCCTATATTAAGAAAAGTAAAATAGGACCAATAGAATATGTGTGGTTTGTAAACACTGTAAAAATATTTACAAATAAAAAATTAATATTATCACAACGTTGAAAATCAACGACAACGACATTTTTTCTTTCTTTCGTTTTGGCTTTGGATTGCGTGATGCATTCAGCCACGATAGATAATAGATTACTGTTTGCTACAGTATCCCGAATATAGTAACATTATGTACATGTGCGCACATACATACATAGGTAGATACTAATAAATAAAAACAAAAAAAAATACAAATAAATTAACCAGCAGGTATACTCTTCATGGCTTTTGTAGATTTCCATAAAGCCTTTGATAATACGGTAGAATTTGACAAAATTCTGGAAGCACTACAAGCATGCCGCATTGACTACCGATACACAAAGTTAATTTACAATACATACAAAAACGCAACTATGTCGGTGAAACTACATAAAAACACGGTCCATATCCCAATCGGTAGAGGAGTCCGACATAGCGATACCTTATCGCCTAAACTGTTTACCAAAGTACTAGAATATGCTTGTAAAAAGAAGATACGCAGACAACACGGTGGTATTCGCTGACTCTGGAGCCCTGCAGGAGTTAATGAACATAATCACAGAAGTCAGCCAGAGATGCGGACTTTAACTAAACACTAAGAAAACAAAATGTATGATGATCTCTAATAAGGAAAAGAAATTTGGACGAATCAGTGTCAAAGGTCAACAAATAGAAGGAGTAAAAACATACACCTACCTTGGTACGAACGTCAATGAAAACTGGGACCATTCCATAGAAATTAAATGAAGGATAGAGAAAGAAAAATCTACATTTCAAAAAATGGCTAAGTTATTCAAATGTCATGATTTATCATTGCCATAAAGTCAGGTTACTGCGATGTTATATCTGTTCTATACTGTTGTACGGAGTTGAGTCGTGGACCCTCACAGACTCCACCTGCAAGAAAATTGAGGCTTTTGAGATGTGGCTTTATCGTCGAATCCTGAAGGTAACTTATACCGACCACGTTACTAATGAGGGTGTTTTGCTGAGAACACAAAAAGAAAAAGAGGTGTTAACCACAATAAAAGCAGCCAAAATCGAATACCTTGGTCACATCATGAGAAACAGCGAAAGATATGGACTACTGCAACTAATCTTGCAAGGAAAATTGGAGGGAAAACGAGGACCAGGAAGGCGAAGGATTTCCTGGCAGAAGAATCTACGCACATGGTTTAACACAACAACCACAAGTCTTTTAGAGCAACAGTGTGCAAAGTACAGATTGCTATGATGGTCGCCAACATCCGAAATGGATAGGCAAGACAAGAAGAAGAAAAAGAAGATTAACACATTTGAAATTCGCAGACGACATAGTTTTATTCTCTGACAACCTCAAGGATATATTATGTACAATGCTACATGAACTTCAGTTAGTGTGTGCCAGTGCAGGTCTTAAAATAAACATCTCCAAAACAAAATTCATGACAAACCTAGTACCTAGCGGAAATATCAATATTGGAGACAACGAAGTAGAGCTAGTGGAAAAATACATATATCTTGGACATGAAATAAAGATCACAAGAGACAACTAAACATGCTAATTACGAAGAAGAATAAACCTAGCATGGGAAGCCTATGGAAAACTCAAAGACATCTTTAAAAGCGATATACCAATTTCTTTAAAACGTAAAATAGTTGACCAATGCGTGTTGCCTGTGATGACTTATGGTTCCGAAACTTTGACATTGACAGCTACAACTTCTAAAATGCTGCAAATAGCTCAGAGGAAAATGGAAAGGTTAATGCTGAGTATATCGCTTCGTGACCAAGTTAGAAATGAAGACTTAAGACGAAGAACAGGAGTTACCGATGTAATTTCCCGAATTGCCACCCTGAAATGGAACTGGGCCGAACACGTCGCCCGAATCAGTGATGGGAGGTGAACGAAGAGGATGCTTGAGTGGAGGCCAAGATTAGACAAAAGAAGTAGAGGAAGACCACGTACTCGTTGGACTGACGATCTCAAGAAAATGTCAAGAAATTGGATGCAAAGTGCTCAAAATAGAGCACAAAGGAAAAAAATGAGGAAGGCCTATGTCCAGCAGTGGACGCAAAGGGATGGAGGATGATGATGATGATACTCTTCTTTCAGGGCCCTAAACAACATAAATTAATTTACAAATAGGCAATTAGACAAAAATACTAAATGCTAATACTAAATACTAATACTAGCCTGTTAACACCTCGGAGGTTTAGGCCTTCTTTTCAATACAAGTAGATTCATTTGGTACAAGTTAAATTTTCCTGTTAGTTCTTTTTAAAAATTCCCAGATGATTTGTTTAATCTTAGAGTTTCGACAAGACAAATATATAAGAGAAACAATATTTTGTGGGAAAGGTATTCGTTCTTGAACCAAATTGTGCACTAAATAATTATGTGCATCATCATTATGTTTGCATTCAAACAACCAATGATTAATATCATCAACATAGCCATTGCAATGGCAAAGAGCTTATTCGGATAGTTTAAATATATAGAGGCATGCCTTGACAGTTGCATGATTAAAGAGACGTCTAAAAAACATGGAATATATATTTCTATTGGGATAACTTATGAAGGTAAAAGCCATAGTAAAAAATCTGCTTTCATGTTACCGGAACTACCAATGTGTTCCTTTACCCAGACGAAAGTAACAGAGGTCTGTTCGTCCAGTACCTTTAGTTGGTTTTCTAAAATTTTGACGAAAAGACTATTTTTATATAAATGTTTACGTGAGTTTTCTACAGCTAATAATGAAGACCTTGAATCTGACATAATTACAACTTGCTTGTTAGAAATTTTTTGTTGACAACCCATTCTAGAGCTTGATAAATCGAGAACATTTCTGCATAGTATATGGAGCATTTTTATTTAACTTGAACATTAAGGATTCTTCGTGATCCGGAATATTTATATACAGCACATCCAACTCCCAATCTTGATTTTGAACCATCTGTAAAAATCCTGCATGTAGTCTGGGCAGATTATCGGAGAATAGGCCATTTTTGGGAAAAGTTATTTACCAGCAATTTTATTGCTGGATTCTAATCTTAAGATTATATATTAATAATATAGGTACGCAAAGTCCGCAGGTAGTGTGCTACTTTTTTTTTATAGATAAAATGGCGCCTGAATATCGTGTTTTTTTCAATTTTTTCTCTATAACTCCAAAGATTTTAACTTTACACCAAAGACACCCAAATAAAAATTCACCGTAATTGAATTCTGCATAGAGACTTGTTTTTCTCGATTTACTTCGACGAAAATTTTCCCCGGAAAATGCGGATTTCTCCAACAAAATCTTTAATTTTTAATTAAAAATTTAGATAAGTAATTGTTTATCAATAATTAAATAACTTAGCAATAAAAAGCTCTTTTTGTATAGATTTTAATTGCCGAAGCCGATGAAAATTGAACTAACAATTTAGCAACAATTGAATTGTTAATTAAAAATTTACGGTCGCTATAATAACCACAATAATTATGATACATAAGAAAAACTATGATTTTTGTATAAAAAGACACTGTACCTATCTAATGTACTTTACAGAATTAAAATTGGACTATTTAAGCGGCCTCAAGAATATTTGAAATTTATAAACAATTTTTTGACTTATAAACAAATAGAATATCTCGGGAGATATTAAATTAATTTAAATCATGAATACGGTACTTGAAAAAAAAAGCGGCAGGACGCTTCTTGAGAAAAAAAAACGTTTAATTGTGATGAGTGTTTCATGAGATACAACCGGTCAAAATTAACCCGCATTTACGGTGAAGAGATAAACAATAGGATCATAATTTTCGAACAATCACCTTTTTATTTTTTTTTGTACTCTTTATTCACACTAATTTTCATATCGTTAAAATGCTCATAACATATATTATTATAATAAAACTATCGATATTACGAGTGAAAATTGCCAAAAATCTCAAAATTCCAATCAAAAATTAGGTTGGAGAAAATGTAATCTTAAAGTTCAAAATCGGTATTCGTTAAAAGCATGCATTTTCTCGGCTTCCCATGGAGCAATTTTCTTCATTCTTTTTTTGTTCTCAAGTAACTTGAGTAGAGCCATCTAACTAACACATTACTACATGTCAAAGTTGCTCTTGTTTTGTTATAATAAATCAAATTTTTTATTATAACAAAAATCTTTAATTGGTTTAAATAAAAATTATTTAAATAATTATATAGCTTTCAAATAAGAATATTTGTGTTTTTTACGTCAAAAGGTACACTTTTAATAAGTTTATCTAAAAAAGTCTACAACTGGAAAAATATGTAGTTTTGTTTTATTATAAATAAATTAATCTATTATAACAAAAAAAAAGCAAGTTTGACATTTAATAATGCGTTAGTTAGATGGCTCTACTCGAGTTACCTGGGAACAAAAAAATAAAAAAATGAAGAAAATTGCTCCATGGGAAGCCGAGAAAATGCATTTTTTTAACGTATACCGATTTTGAACTGTGAGATTACATTTTCTACAACCTAATTTTTGATTGGAATTTTTCACTCGTAATATCGATAGTTTTTATTATAATAATATATGTTATGTTATGAGTACTTTAACGATATGAAAATTAGTGTGGAGAAAGAGGACAAAAATAAAAAGGTGATGTTTTGAAAATTATTATCCTATTGATTATATATTTGCCGTAAATGCCACTCAACTTTGACCGGTTGTTTCTCAGGAACCACTCATCACAATTAAACGTTTTTTCTTTTATAGGAAGCATCCTGCCGCTTTTTTCCAATACCATGTTCACGATTTAAATTAATTTAATATTTCCCGAGATATTCTATTTGTTTGTAAGCCAAAAAATTGTTTATAAGTTAAAAATATTCCTGAGGCCGCTTAAATAGATCAATTTTAATTCTTTAAAATACATTAGGTAGGTACACTGTTTTTTTTATACAAAATCATAGTTATTCTTACGTGTCACAATTATTGTGATTAATATAGCGACCGTAAATTTTTAATTTACAAGTCAATTGTTGCTAAACTATTCATTCAATTTCCATCGGCTTCTGTACAACAAAAGCTTTTATATTACCGAGTTATTTAATTATTGATAAAATATTACTTATCTAAAATTTAAGTTGAATGAAAATTAAAGATTTTGTTGAAAAAACCCGCATTTTCCGGGGAAACTTTTCATCAAAGTAAATCGGAAAAACACCTCTCTATGCAGAATTTAATTACGGTGAATTTTTATTTAAGTATTTTTGGTGTAAATTTAAAATCTTTGGAGTTATATAGCAATAATTGAAAAAAACAGGATTTTCGGGCGCCACTTTGTGTATAAAAAAAGTAGCACACCATCTGCGGACTTTGAATACCTATATTATTAATATATACAATCATAAGATTCGATTCCAGCAATAAAATTGCTGGTAAATAACTTTTCCATGTATTTCGCTAATTAGCCCAGAGTAATGATACAACGACATTGTGTTCCAAAATTTTGTAAAAGTACACTCTACGTAAGTTGTTTTTCGAATTTTCAATTTATTTGACAATATATCTTAGTTATAAAGTAAACTGAAACATATAATTTAAACGAATAAAACCCGATACCCACTTTTAGCAACATAAACCTTTCTGCGACCGGTGACATCAGGTATATTTTCTTTTCGAAATAAAGATAAGACTTTACTTGGTAAATGTGTGTGTGGTAAGTTTCCCTTTTCGTCCCACGAACAGCTTCCATCAATGTTAAGAGTCCGAGAGAATTTAATATTTCCTTCTCTTCTTCCGTGCAATATACCCCTGTTGTTATTTTATATCATTCGAAACTCAATTTGGTATGATAAAATAAATAGAAATTGCCCAAGGCTGTACGCGCCATCTTTCCCAATGTAAACAACCTTGTTTGAATTTCTTATTATATTTTTGCTGCTTTCTGGCTCTATTGGCGTGTGGACCATTCTCAGGGTAGTAATACACCCCAATATTTTAGTTTATTGTATAAAAAGATAAATTGAATTACGTGAGTCTTTCGGAAAATTTAATACGGTTATTTAATATAGGTAACACGAAATTTTCTATATTTTTTGCATCCGTTCTGTCATCTCATGTGAAACAGTGGAATACGAGAAGAGGGAGAAGATATAAATTAAACACAAGTATAATAATGCTCTGAAGCATTATACCCTATAGACCAGGACGGATCTGTTTTGAGGTGGATGTGAGAGGTGGCATTCGGATTTTTGCAGATAAAATTAGGTGACAACTTCATTAATTATAATTGACTTATGCTCCTTCTTAAATGTGCCCCGAACATTAATAAAAAAATTAAAATATTTAAAAATTTCGAAAAACATCGATTTTTTCTACTTTCCTTGCTAATAACTTTAAAACCATTCATTTTGGAACAAAGTCGTAGACAAATAAAATAAGAATAATTCAATGTTGTAAGTATGATACACGATTGGTTTAGAATGTCTTAAATTATTAACCTTTCTGCAAAATAACAATAAATACAAAATAAGGAGGCAAAATAAGCCTGCTTTTATTCAATGTTTTTTAACCACCTTGGTTTCACTTAGAAACTTCGTAATTCGCTTAAAAAATTCTTACTACATACTTAATCCGTCCACCAAATCTCATTAAAATTGAGATAACAGATTGTGCATAATAATTTTGCAATCTAAATTTTTTTAAAAAAATTTAAATTTTTTAAAAATTTTCTGAACAAAAAGTAAACCATTTAGAACTTTGCTATTTTTTTTTACATATCAAGGGGCCCTCTACCTACCTAATACACTTTATGGTATATAATATCACCCTGTACAAAAGATGTTTAAAACTCATTCAAAGTCATTAATCCATGTAGTATCTGTTCTTGGATTCAATAACCGCAAGTAACATTGAGTTGTCATGTTTTGTTATTATTTAAATGTGTATATAAACATTAACTGGGTCGAGAAAGATTATGATGATTATTGATGTAGTTGGAAGGTATTCACGTATAGGATAGGTCAAGTTAATATTGTAAACAATTTATGTAGTGAATCATCGGCTTCGAATTAAATATAATGTTATCGGAAAACCTGAGTTTTAATTAATTGGAACCAGAAGGTAGTAACATCACACTATTTAATACATGGCTGATCCTGCAGACTAGAGGAGGTCTTCTGAAAGGAGCAGAGATGGTGGCGCCAGCGTGGAAATACCGACGACGAAAATGGGAGTTCGACCAGGACCCAGGAAGACGATCAACCCAGTGAGCGACAGTGTAAAGACAAAGTGGAAATAAAATGTAAGTAAGAATGTCTATCTTTATTGAAAATGCTTCCTTCGTTTTTATATACATATTTTATTATTAAGCATTGAATATTTATCTTTGCTGATTTTTGAATAATTTATGAAGTATCGATTTTTTTTAAGAATATCTATGAATTTTGAAACATGAAGTGATTTTTGAATTGAATATTTTTATCAAAGTTTATTATATATGCTATTCTTGAATTTTTATTGAATTTTGAATCTTTATTGAATTTATTTGAAAAATCTCTATCCCATTTCGATTTTTAGTACGGTTATTTTTGAATATTTTATGGAATATCGAATTTTTTTTCAAAAATGTCTATCGAATTTTGAGCTATGAACTGATTTTGAATATTTTTATCTAACTTTTGCATATCGTCGGTGATATGCCAAAAAACATGATATTTGGAAAATTCTTCAAAACTGTTATATTATTTTATGGTATTATTATCTTGTTTTTTGGGATATATTGAAAATAATAATACCTATCTTTAAGGCATTAATGTGGAAAGAGTTACGACCACATAGAACGTATTGCCATAAATAGATATTACACATATAGGTAAGGCTGCTGACATAGAACCTATTGCAAATGATGTGGTCTAAGTTAAAATAAACCCAAAGATTAAAAGAGAAAGGAAAATAAGTAAGTAGAATTAATCTTTACTTATTACAAAACATGTGCAAATAAAAAACTAAATTTAGCTGTTGGTGATATTAACATAAACTATGCAAACAGGTAGATGAATTTAGGCATCGATGTGGTTATTATAGAAATGGTGATCTTCTTCTTCACGTGCCATACTAAAATGGCGATCACCATCGCGAAGGCTTCTCGATCTTCTGCAATATGAAATATTTGTCCTGTATTTGACATCTTTTGTCCATTCACGAATGTTTTTTAATCGAAAAACTTGTTTTCTTCCTATGGTGATGATTACCTGGTATATATTAATGATTTCATTTATTGTAAATGAACAAATTTTAATGTTTCTATGGGTAATGGTGCTTGAATATAAGAGTGTTTTATTTGGTGAGATGTTCAATTGCGTGGGTCTTCTAGGCACATCTGACCATTCCATGCTAAAATCAGTTTTATATTTTATTATACGTTCCACTGCATCATAGTTGAAGTCCCACGAGATCAATAACGCATAGATCACTTTTTTTATTTCCAGGACTCAAATATTCTGGGAAACTCTGCAGTACAGTGTTTCAACTTTTGGCAAGCTATTGAGAAATTCTGTTACCCCTTTTCCTTTTTTCTTCTACTTACTTTTGGTTTTATGCTGGTTTGTTTATATTTTCCGTCGCAGTTCTTCTGAAAGCCCAGGTACGATTCACTCTTAAGCCTAGATAAAGGATTTTTTGCACGTTTCCACTTAGTTGGATCACCCTTCCCTCTCCTTGGACGTTTTTTTCTGACGGCCATTGCTAGTTGCAACTACAAATAAATCACCAGTAACAGGATCAAACTCTTCTTTATTAGAGCTATAATCCGATAGAGCGGAATGCAGGCTAATATCATCAGGAGTATTCTGAGCCAGCTAGGTTCTGGATCACTCTATACACTTTCGTCAGATAAATCTTTAGATCTGAATTTTGTTTTCAGTTCTCCGGTGTTCTCATCTAGGATTGCCTGCTGATGTTAATCTAGAATCTAGAGCCAAACTAACCAATTTCCTAGTTCGATTCATATTTGACATTATACGCAGGTACCTTTCAATATTTATCAGCGCTAGCTGCACTCTCAACACTATCTTTAACCAAAATACGTTGTCACATAGAACGTATTGCAGTCAATCAAGCCGCCCGGCCGACTTATAACGTTTTGCAATAGCTTTAAAATCTAGTTTGTAATCGGATATTTACATGGGACGTATTGCAGGAGCATAGTCAAGGTCATAATAACACTGTTGGTTAGATACACCAAATAACCGAAATTTTTGACATAGGACGTATTGCCGTATCACCGACGATATGCTATTTTTGAATTTTTATTGAATTTTTTTCGAATCTGTATACTACTATTGAATTTTTATTAGCCAGTTGTTTTTATTATTGATATTTATTGATTTCATAGATACATTTTAATCGATTTTGTGTTAAATTTTGTATGATATGAACCTGAATTATTATTTTTTGAGTGATAAATGATATTTTTTTAATAATGATTAGTGATGACATACGATAAACATTGCTATAAGCAAGATATATATTTTTAACGAACCGACCTGATGCGTCGAGATAAGGAATTTGGAGAAGAACTATATAGATAAGAAGAAGAACTAACAATATTATAAGCTAAATATTATGAGGCAACTTGAGACAATAAGAAACCCACTGCTCTTGTCAAATTAGGAAGGTACTGATGATTTATGGAAGCTTGAAAGCTTATTAGAGACCCACTCTGTGTTTTGAAGGGTACCTATTTTATTCAGGATTATTCGTGAATAAACAACGGCCTCAAAGCAAGGGATTGAGGTTGTGATATTTTTAGAAGAATTTGAACCGCATAAAATACCTATTTCGTGTTTTGAGTTAACTATACCACCTCTATGGTGCGTACAGATCAGGGCGAAAATTCGGGTTAATATTGGCGGAGAACTAAGACATCCGAGTGAAACCTCTTTTATTAAGGTAAAACGAAGGTATCGGAGCTAGTATATGAAGTGATGATTATGATGTTATATGAAATGATATATGAGATAAATGATATATGATTGTTATATGAAATATGTATATGAAGATGAATTATGTACACTGTAGAAGTGTTATTATGTGGAGAACATGAAGAAATATAGTTGTAGTACCAGACAAGAAGAGGAAGAGAAAAAAAGATAATTTTTTTATTAAAATATGTGGGAAAAATGAAAGAAGACACATAAAAATTGCAAGAAAAGAAGCAAAATTAAGAAGATACTAAGCAAATAAGTAGCTAATCATTGAATTATGTCTAAGAATTAAAGTTGTAAATTTTTGTTTTCTCTAAAGTAACGTAAATTATAAATAACTTATTTTTAAAGGTAGATAATGAATTCAGGTTAAATTTTTGCGTAAAATGGAAGTGTTTGAATTAAGGATAGACAATATCTTACAATAGTGTTAGTAGATAGTAAGCAAAGGGACACAAAAAGTGAAGTTCTTAGAGAGATTAAATCTTTATTATAGGTACAAGAGAGTTATTAGAAGTTTTTTAGAGACACATTAGAAGTTTTTTAGAGAGATTATATTTTTATTATAGGTACAATATTTTAAAGTTAGTAAGACATATATAAATAAATCAAAAGAAGACTGAAATAGGAATTATTAATAGAGTAAAGGATACATTTTTTTTACTTATTCGAGTAATATTAGCTTAGCTTAGGACTTTTAGTTAGATACGAGATTTTTAGTTAGGTAGATTAGATTATTCCCCTGCTTATAGGAGATGCATATAGGCACTAAAATACTATATTAAAAATCCCGATAGGTTTAGTCACTGTTTTTATGCGGACACTGTTTTGTGAATGGAGAAAAGACTAAAAAGCAAGACGGAACAGAAAGTGAATTAGTGATAATAATAAACAATTTTTAGGATTAAAAAAAAAAAACTCTGAAACGTACCATGTTACAGTTAGTTAGGATAGTTAGGAAATTTAATTTTTGAAAATAGTATTAGGTAACCATAAACATTTTTTAAAAGGGAAAGAGGAGCATCACATTTTAAAAATATGTAATTTTAACAAAACGGGGAGGTATGGTATATAATTTCACCCTGTAGAAAAGATGTTTAAAACTCATTCAAAGTCATTAATCCATGTAGTATCTGTTCTTGGATTCAATAACCGCAAGTAACATTGAGTTGTCATGTTTTGTTATTATTTAAATGTGTATATAAACATTAACTCGGTCGAGAAAGATTATGATGATTATTGATGTAGTTGGAAGGTATTCACGTATAGGATAGGTCAAGTTAATATTGTAAACAACTTATGTAGTGAATCATCGGCTTCGAATTAAATATAATGTTATCGGAAAACCTGAGTTTTAATTAATTGGAACCAGAAGGTAGTAACATCACACTATTTAATACAACTTAAATACACAGAATTAAACTCGGATTATTTTAAGTGGCCTCAGCACTAGGATGGATCGAAAAAAACTTTTTTTCGAATTTGATAATGGCCCTTGTGGCAAAAGTTGCCATTCATAAAAGTAAGTTTTTTGCCAAAAAAAATTTTTTTTACATCAACCCCTTCAGGTGCCCCAACCTCCTAAAAAAAATTTTTTTTTTGGAAAAATTTTTCGATACGGCCCTATATGTAAACTCTTCTTGAATGTTTAAAAAGTCTGTGTTCAAAATTTGGAGGCTCTCGGAACATTTTTGGAGGTGCCCCAAAGACCTAACGGAAAATAAAAAAATCCTATTTCATGTAGATAATACAATTTTAGCTGAAATCTAAACAAATTAACGAAATAATACATTTATTGACGGTAATATGACTCGTTACATTTCTATAAGGTAATATTAAATATTAAAAGTGAGTGTAGGAACAATAATGTAGGTAAGAAAAATAAAACTAACAATTCAACAAAACACTTAAGCTGCCAAAACGTATTTACCTTAAAAGGAACGTGTACCGTTTTACAAAAAATATGTTATTATTAACAAATATTTAACTTATAACGTATATTATTATTAAAAGGAACAAAAGGTTATTTAAACTTAAATTCTGACTTAGAATTAAATGATTTCATTAGCTTCCTGGACTCGATTCGAGATTTTATGAAACCATCTCGTTTTTCCTCTCCACAAACTTTAGATGATGCCTCTGTAACTAAATGTACACATCTTTCAGTGGCCTGAGTGTGGCAGGGGAACTTGGACAAATCTAGATAGGGTGCTGCAGTTTCTTGACCAGATACAAAACTTTCCAGGTCCTCGTCGGAGACGTGCTTTATTATTGGTGGTTCTGACCTATCTGTTTCATACCAGTAAATTATATCTGTATAATCCTCTGCCTGCATGTTTAAAGGAGGTACGCGAAATTGTCTGACAGATGTTGAATTTTTGTTCTCTTTTCTAGAAGCAATTATTCTGCGGCAGGCTAACTTGCGGATGTGCTCTCTGGTATCTGCCAACATCGCTAGAAGCAGGTTCTCTGAGTGGCCAAAATAGCCATTCCTTTGTATTACCCCATCTACTATCTTCCTTAAATCAGTCGGCATATATCTTGAATATGCAATCAATCTCCACAAATGTCGTGGACCTTCAGTACACAATGGCTTACATTTGATACTGAACCATAATGGACCATATACTTTCATGATAAATTTAGCTAAGTGTACCAGATTTTCGGAGGGATGCTCCGATGCGACATATAACCGAAGGATTCTACTCGCCGTTGTCACCCATCTTGAATGTACGACTGGTCCTGGTTTAATCCTCGCAAGGTCTTCGCTGCATTCTCCAGATGATACTGCATGCAACATATCATACAAATATTGCTGATCAGTACTCAAAATCTTTCTATCTAAATCAGGAATAGTGTTACTCACAATTTTCGAGAATCTGACTAAAGGGAGGGTTTCACAAGCTTGTATTGATTTTCCAATGGCACCAGAGAAAGCTTTCGGACCTTGAGTAACACCATCAAGTTGGATTAAAAGGTGGCGTAACGGAAGTTCGTTTAGATGTAACATGCAAATAAACCACTGAAGAGGGCGATTTAGGGCAATTTCTAGTAGTCTTATTATTCCTGCGTTTGTCCCTGTGTTGACATTGGTGCCATCACATCCAACTGCTATTAACGATTCAGTCGATACTTCTTTTCTATTAAAGAAATCCAATATTGCATCTTTGATGACGACAGCTGATCCAGACGATACGGCTAAATGGCCGAGGTAAATGGAACCTGGCTCTTTTACCAAGGATATATGTTCCTCTGTGATGATACTATAGTAATACTTATCGCCCTTCTTAGTTTGTGTCAGGGATTTATCCTTCCGTCCATCAAAATATAATGCTTCTACTACCTCCATGTTCTCATTTTGCAATTCTTTCCTGTGCTTTTCCCTTTCCCGACGAACTTTATTTCGATCTATTATTTTGGAAGTGTCCTGTTCATTAATGATGCCCAAATCTTGTAACAGAGCGGAAAAAAGTGATGCAGCGCTTCTGTCTGAAACACCGTAACGATCGCACTCCCTATCAAAAGCTGTGAGATTTACCCTCATTTGCAAATTTGTAACGTTTTCAGATGTGGAAGAACAACAGGGCTGGGGATCAGAGTCAGACAACTTTCCAGGATCAGTCCTAGTCTCATTCTCAGAGTCTCCTGGCTCAGATGCAGTATCTCTAGACTTTAATTTTGGGCGTTTTTCAAATTGTTCTTCATGTTCTTGAGATCGTTCCATCATTCTTTGGTTTCTTTTTGTTAATTTCCTGGATGATGCTACATCAATTGATCCTATGACTAGGTTTCTGGTAGTTCGCTGATCTATTACAAATTCCCTTTCTTGTGCTGGAATCTTCTTCTCTTTGGAGCAATAGCAATCGTTGAGGTCTTTACATTTACAACTAGCAATATCAAAGAGAGTTTCCTCCCAGCTAAGTTTTAAATCTGTAAGCTTCTTTGTGTAGCTTTCAGATTGCTGCCTGCCCTTATATGGTTTGAGTAGAGTCCTATAGTCAGTATTCAATTTTTTTACTTACTTAGTAACTTTTTTAAATGTAATTGTTGGAACCGATGACTTCTTCCAGATGTTCACTAGAGTGTTTGCAGTTTCTGTTCCTATTATTGAAGCTGGTGGATATTTGCCTGCCATGATGCCTTTTTTCTCATTCCTGACAAACAAGTAGTGTCGAATTATATCCGCATTCGTGGGAAGTCTTAGCTGGGACATGTCGGCAAGGGTTGCAAAGATAGGACAAAGGGTGGTTTTCCTGGTAGGTGTTCTTGCGCTCATTTTACTTTGTTTGGTATCTGAAACAAAAGCAACTATTATAATATTTTTAACTATAGAAATTTAATTAACTTGAATAAAATGAAATAATGTGAAAAGTAACCAAAATATATTTGAAAGTCAAAATAAATAAAAACACATATTTCTTTACGTAACTGGGGCACCTCCAAAAATGTCCGAGTGCCTCCAATTTTTGAACACACACTTTTTAAACATTCAAGAAGAGTTTACACGTAGGGCCGTATCGAAAAATTTTTCCAAAAAAAAACTTTTTTTTAGGGGGTTGCACCTGAAGGGGTTGATTTAAAAAAAATTTTTTTGGCAAAAAACTTACTTTTATGAATGGCAACTTTTGCCACCCGGGCCATTATCAAATTCGAAAAAACGTTTTTTTCGATCCTACCTACTCAGCACTGTTTTAAAGTTACACACAATTTTTTGGCATATAAACAAATATAGTGAGGACGTTTGAGTTGAAATAAATTCATTCTTTCGAGAATGGGCGAGTCTGGAGATAAATCCCGAAACAGGTCGATTTTTAAATTATAATTTTTTGGCATATAGATCATACTAGTGATTTTATCCATCTGGGTGTGATGACGAAATCGATGATTTTTTTAAATTCTCATTTAATGAGAATGGGGGTCGTGTTCTTAGTCCTTTCGAAACGTTATTCAATTCTCTATTCATTAATATAGAAATTAACATAATTGTTTATACAGAATGCCCAATTTTTTTTTAATTAATTGAGACAAAAAGAAGAAAGTATATAATTTATTTAATTCTAAATGCATTTCACTGTTGTCCTAAAACAGAAAAAAACGTTTACTTGATAAGTAACTGAAAAATAAATTTATTCCAACTCAAACATCCTCATTGTATCTGTTTATAAGCCATAAAATTGTTTATAACTTTAAAACAGTGCTGAGGCCGCTTCAATAATCCAATTTTACTTCTGTAAAGTGTGTTAGATAAGTACAGCGCCTCTTTATAGTATGTAAAAAATTAGCAAACTTCTAAATGGTGTACTTTTTGTTCAGAAAGCTTTTAAAAAATTTGAACTTTTTTAAAAAAATTTAGATTGCCAAATTATTATGCAAAATCTATTTAGTCAAATTTGGTGGACGATTTAAGTATGTTGTAAGAATTTTCTTAGCGAATTACGAAGGTTCTAAGTGTAACCAAAATGGTTGAAAATCATTGAATAAAAACAGGCTTATTTTGCCGCCTTATTTTGTATGTACAGTCGACTCGCGTTAATTCAAACCTGCGATAATTCGAATCTCTCTATAATTCAAAGTTATCACGAGTTCCCTACAAAATCTCTTTATATTTCGAACTAAATCAATACATTTTTATACACTTGGTAATTCGAACGAAAAATATCATTGCTATATAACAAAGAGACGCGTTAATTCGAACTCATCGGCGTCCAACACCCGACAATTCAAAGTTTGATGATGAAGAACCAGCAATAGAACCATTAGTTGACATCAGCGGTGTGAGTTTTTCTGACTTTGTTCAAGTGGATGAAGATGTTGCTGTCTCAGGTTCACTAACCGATGGCGAAATTTTATCTGCGACAGATACGAATGAAAAAAGTAACGATGAAGATGAGTACGATACATCAGAACCTTTGGCAGAAGTGTCAGTTAAGGAAGCAAGCTCCTCATTTGATACTTTACAAACCTTCTGTCTACAAAACGAAAGTGATGAAAAAGTATTTCAAGCCCTTTTTCTCTTAAAAAAATTATTGAGCAATCTGAGCAATCAGTTCTTTCCAAAGATTGATTAATTTACATTAGGAATACATACATGTAATGTATATACACGAATGTAATACCTCTAAACTTTTGTCATCGTTATAGAATATGTAACAGTTAATAAATAATCAACACTTAATAATTCGAAGTTTTATTTATTTCCTCTCACAAATTTCGAACCATTTGATATTTCAAACACTCAATAATTCGTAATATTTTAAGAGTCCCTAGGGTTTCGAATTAACGAGAGTCGACTGTATTGGTATTTTGCAGAAAGTTTAATAATTTAAGACATGTCTAACCGGATGCATATGATACAAAGTCAGTTATCTTTATTTTGATTCCCCACGACTTTTTTCCAAAATGAATCGATTTAAAGCTATAAGCAAAGACAATAGAAAAATATCGACGTTGTTCGAAATTTTTACATATTTTAATGTTTTTAATGCTCCCGTCATATTTGAGAAGGAGCATAAGTAAATTATTATTATTGAAGCTGTCACTTAACTTTATCTGCAAAAATCCGAATGCCACCACGCACATCCAAAAATAGACGTTTTTTCACAGATTCTTCCTGGTCTAGTACTCACACATTGTGTATTATTTACATTTCTTATATATTGTATTTTCTTGGGGCATTTTAATTTAGTATTTTTGTTGGAAATTAACCACAATTATTTCAGTTTAAAATGTTTATTTTGCGAAACATATTGTAAAAGACATCTATATGTTAAATGAAATAATTGCGTCACCAATTCCTCTAAAAAATGCAGTATTATCTATCTAGTTATCAATATTAAGAGACGAAAATAATAAAAGAAAATACCACTATGTTAGGTCGTCTTTATCCATGAGTCTGTATTACGGAAGATCTAACTTCGAAATCAGATATTCGATCAATAATAGAGCAACCAAGAGAAGATCTTTTGAAGATAAGGAAATTTCTGGATAACCAAAGACTCAATCTGCAAATCCAATATCGGGTGGTAAAATGTTATATCCACTCTATTCTACTTTATGGTGCCGAAACTTGGACTGTTAATCTTGACTAATGAGAAAGCTGGAAGATTTTGAGATGTGGCTTTTAGGAGAATGTTGAAAATACGATGGACAGATCATAATATCACGAACGAAGTGATGTTGCACAGAATGGGAAGAGACAAAGAACTTTTTATTAACATTAAATGCAGTAAAATAGCGTATTTGGTGCACACACTTAAAAAGGAAATCTTAAGAAGAGCAAATAATGAGAGAGTTACTCAACTTGATCAAGGCACCAAAAATTGTATACCTAGGCCATATTCTGAGAAGTAAAATATACGCTATCCCTCAACTTCTCATCCAAGAAAAGATTGAGGGCAACACCGGAGTAGGCCGCAAACAAATGTCGTGGCTGCAAAATATAAAGGACTGGATAAGCATAACTAATACTGGCGAACTTTTGCATGCCGCAAAAAACGTCTTACCATAGGGTAATTAGCCAACGCGCTATATAAGAAGAAGAAGGCACTGGTATATTGATGACTGCATGGTTGTATATGTATTTACCTCCGTTATAGAAAAAGAATATTATCTGCCTCATCTTTCAAGCATAGTCCATCTGAAGCCGCACCAAATAGCGAAACACGTGTCACAGAATTGCAAGTTAGATCATGTGTGAATATTTACTGTCGTATTTAATTTACACATTATTGGTATTTTATAAGAATCCATACTCAATTTTGTATGATAAAATAAATCCGATCTGAAAGAAATACAGCAGCATGATAAGAACCAAGACAAGAGTGAAAAGATATAAATTAAACGAATGTATAATATTGCTTTGAAGCTATTTTTTGTGGCATTTTAAAATATGCTTATTTTACGAAATAGATTGTAATAAAATCAAAGAAGGTACTACTTATTATCTGGCGATAACTACATACAAACCTAATGCCTATTCTTATTATGTTATTTGTTTATTTGTATAATTAGTTTTTTATTACATTATTTTCTGAAAATAACTATTGTAGGGGAGCCCAAGCGGGGATTTTTGCTGTTACTCGAGCGCGTCAGATTATCATATGGGGAGAAATCTGGTACCCTGCAGATGTACCTCTACCATATATTGGCTCTTAACACAGGGAAGTTCGTTAAGGGGGACCGGAAAAAATCTATCCTTAAAAATAATCGAAATTGTCAGATAAAAATAAGGTAAGTTAATTACATGCAAAAGAGTGTATATTTCAAAAATCTGACGATTTGAGTGAGGAAATGGGTGAGTTAAAAATTTCACAAAAAAGCGAATATTACGCGAAATGAACGTCAGATCGGAAAACAAAAATATGTCATCAACATTTTTCAAAAATCTATCGAATGGTACTAAACAGGACCCATATTAAGCTGCACCCCCCACCATCGCGAATAAAGTTCGGACTAGGCAAAAAAGTTAGTGCTATTTATGTGCTAATTAGTTGCTCTATTCCGAATTTTGTTGCTCAAACCGTTGACCAAGAAATCGCGTTGAAAGTGGGGGGGGTGCAGGTTAATGGCAAGCTGCACCCACCCACACCGAAAAAAGCTCAAACTTCTTATTTTTTTTGGTGATAAATTTAGTGCTATTTATGTGCTAATTAGTTGCTCTAATCCAAATTTTGTTGCTCAAACCGTTGACCAAGAAATCGCGTTGAAAGTGGGGGGTGCAGGTTAATGGCAAGCTGCACCCACCCACACCGAAAAAAGCTCAAACTTCTTGATTTTTTTGATGAAAAATTTAGTGCTATTTATGTGCTAATTAGTTGCTCTATTCCGAATTTTGTTGCTCAAACCGTTGACCAGGAAATCGCGTTCGAAGTGGGGGGTCCAGCTTAATGGCAAGCTACACCCACCCACACTGAAAACAGTTCAAACTAATTGATTTTTTTTGGTGATAAAATTAGTGCTATTTATGTACTAATTAGTTGCTCTAATCCAAATTTTGGTCAACGGAAGTCAACGGTTTGAGCAACAAAATTCGGAATAGAGCAACTAATTAGCACATAAATAGCACTAAATTTTTCACCAAAAAAATCCAGAAGTTTGAGCTTTTTTCGGTGTGGGTGGGTGCAGCTTACCATTAACCTGCACCCCCCACTTTCAACGCAATTCCTTGGTCAACGGTTTGAGCAACAAAATTTGGATTAGAGCAACTAATTAGCAAATAAATAGCACTAAATTTTTTGCCTAGCCCGAACTTTATTCGCGATGGTGGGCGGTGCAGCTTAATATGGGTCTAAACATGACCCCCACGGAGAGGAGTGAGGGGCAAATTTAAAATTTTAAATACAAACCCCGCGATATTTTGCAAAATGAACATCAAATCGAAAAACTGCAAATACACTTTTAAAATGTTTTTGAAAAATCTATCGAATGATACTAAACACGACCCCCGATGGGGGTGGGTGGTGGGTTACTTTAAAGTCCTAAATGGGACCCCCAAATATTTATTGCAGATTTGGATTCTTTACGTAAAAATAAGCAACTTTTACTCTAGTCATTTTTTTTGAATTATGGATAGATGGCGCCATAATCCGAAAAAACGATTGTTGGAAATGGAAAATTAGATTTAAAAGTGGAAAGTTTTCACTAAAATGGAAAATTTTACTTAACTTTTTTTTGGTTTAAGACCTAATAATCACAACCAAATAAGAAATAAGTCCCCATAACGCTCAAGTGACTGCAAGTTTAGGATACTTTGCTCCCCTACCACTATATAATTACCTAGTTCTATTAGTTGTTTAAAAAATATCTTAAACGGTTTTTACTAGTTTTTTATAGAATTTTTTTATTTTTATGCTTTTGTATTTTTAACATATTTTTAATTATCATTATTAAATAGTATACCTTTTCACTAATTAACCCATTTTTTACAGGTAAATACCATTTGAGTGTTCGAGTATCCTTAGTAAGTATTAAACTGTATGTTCTCAAATTAGAATACGTTTAGGATTTATTATAATTATTTAACTATATCAGGTATACATAATTTAATAATTTACTAAAAATCTACTTATGTTCATTCCACGAATATACGACTGTTTTGGATTATCGCGACAACAAATATTTTAGTGTACAACATAAGAAGTAAGAAAGTAAATGGCTCTAATAATTATTCCAATAAACAACAATGTAATTTGCAATTTACTTTCGTTCTTCATATTTTGCACAATAAAATATTCGTTGTCGAGATAATCTAACACAGTCGTATGATCGTGGAATGCAGTGGCGTAGCTATCAAACTTTGTCGCGGGGTGCTTTTCCACGCCTGATATGGGACAGTGCTAAAATAATGTTAGACAAAAGAATCAAAAAAGCTTGTATTGAACAAAATATTTAATAAATATAGTTATAGAATACATATAAACTTCATTACAAATTCAAATGCTCATACAAGCCAAAAATATATTACCCAAATAATTTAAAAATTAATTTTTCCCACCTTTTGTTCGGAAAATTTTTTTATTAAAGCATCCATAGCTAAAGATGAACTACAAGTCTGATAGTCATTCCAGTCTATATTTAGAAGTCCAGAAATAGTTTTTAATCAATTTCAATTTTGAAAAACTTCTTTCAGCTACATCAGTAGTTACCGGAAGGGTTAAAATAAAAAACATGCTGTTATTACCTTCGGAAAACTGGATGAAAGGTTATTATATTTCATCAGTAGTAATTCTGTAAATTCTTTAACATATTTAATTTTCTGAATTTTAGTTTGCACCTAAGTAAATTTTTAAAGCAAGAAACTATTCATAAAGATCAAATGAAAAAATGTCTTTATCGTATTTAGTAGTCAGTCTTTCTACTTGTTTTTTTATTATTTTATTTGGAAATGACATGTTTCTCGGCTTGTAATATTCAAATGTATTACTCAAGTCACATAAACTTTCAAATATTTGTTTGGTTTGAGAAATCAACATTTCAAACAGCAATAATAATATTGACCCTGAGGTACGATTCCGGGTCTGAAATCCTCTCATCTTCTGATGACTCAGCAATAAAAAATCGCTTTGTTACTTTTCGTCTAATATTTTTAAAAATAGTCGCTATTTTGCCCCCACTCTTTTGCCCCATTAAAATATCCTCTACTTTTTTGCTACGTTTTTAGAGTCGTTTATCAAATCATCCAATAAATTTTGATTTCTTCGATTTTTCAGCTTATCAAATTATGAAATAAATTCTGGTGTCTGTAAATCGTTGTTTTCATTCTGTAGAGCTTTAGAAACATAGTTGATTATTTCAAACAATGATGAAAAAAGACGACAAGCACTATAACATCCTAATTTTATAAAAAAAATAATTATATTTTTACAAGCATCACATTCGTATTTTTTAGTTAAAATTAAATTTATTTCAAATACAAACAAAGTTTTTATTATCAATCATTTTTTATAGCCGATAAAGCATCGTACCCTGAAGACCATCTAGTGGAACATACTTTCTCGAGAGTAATTTTATATTTTTCCGATTTATCGTTACTTAACATTGACAGCGTTTTATAATATTAGGAAAAAAGTGAAAACGTTTTTAAAATTATCCAAAAAAATTGACACTTTAGAAACGCGTGTTTCATCATCATCGCCACACTATTCAAAATAAGAGTTTTAAGTCCTTCTGCATTATTGCAATCAGCTACTGATATGAACCGCAAAAAAGACTCACTGTTTTGGTTTCTTTGGGTACATACTCATTGTTTTCTACTATTTATTGACAAGTATCGAAAAACTACAGAAGTTTGGACAGTTTTTGCAAGTCTTGATTTGTATTAAAAATAATCGCCATAAATAAAGCTTTTTGAAGTTTTGAAACAATTGTTTGAATGGCTGGGCTTAAATAATTTATCTTAAGAAGAAACTTAGCTTAAACAAAGAAACTCTGTTCTTATAGTATAGCCGGCGGTAGCTAATAGATATACATAATACATAAATATAATTTATATTTAGATAAAGAATATCTTATTACTCGAAAATACCGATAACAATACACAACACTGCCGAAATAATGCACACTGCTTCAAAACGACCTAATAGTGAAATTGTAGAATATTTTGTTCAATTTTTTAAATGAAATATTTGTTTAGAAATGGCGTGGACCCTGCATGCCGGGGCCCTGTATAATTGATAAGGCTGATACGGCGGTAGCTACGCCTCTGGGAATAGGGTATAGTATACAATTCAACGCAACAACCACAAATATTTTCAGTGCAACACTGTGCAAATTACAGATTGCCTGGATATTCGCCAAAATGAAGTGGTATCTTGGTCCCTGTTGCCTGGGAATAATTTTTTTATATATTTTTTTATTTATCGTTTATTTCTCCAAAATTGTCAGCACTCTACCGTCGATGCTCGTTAGTATGTCACAGTCTATTATTTCTATTTACAGTTAGTTTCTTCATTTTCTTCGAGAGAAATTTGTCATCATTTATTTTCTGTAAGTTTTTTATCTCTTCCCTTATTTCTTTATTTCTTTCTTTTTATTTGCTTATGATATTCGTTATATTTACTGTTATCTTTGTTTTTTTTGTCTTCTCAAATTCATAGTTTTTAAGACTTCATATGTTTTTTGCCTGTTGGTTTGTTTTCTTTAATAATCTTTAGTTTGTTTAGTTATCGTTTTAATTTAGATCACAACTTGTCAATATTATGTTTCTCCACGTATTTTCTATTCTTAAGTTCTCGACATTTGCTATTAATTTGACGTGTTAGATTTGCTTCGGTTCTTCGTTCTTTACTAAGTTGTCTTTTTTTCGTTTTTTTTCTGTTTTGCAATGTTATTTCGGTATCTTTGATTAATCATTATGTAGTCTATCTATTCTCTTATACAATTTTCTTTATTGTCTTTTGGAGTTTTCTACGTATATAATTTCAGACCTATTAGTTTGAACCATGCACTCATTATTATAGTTATGTTCTGTTCTTCGTAGAACTGAAGTATTCTTTTCACCAATAACATTTTCAACTTTGTTTTTTTCTCATTTTTGCGTTGATCACATTATTATTATCGTTACATATTTCATGTTTTTTTTTTAGTTGTGCTGCATTAAGACTTGGAGATCTCTGCAAAGCTATTTAATTTCAGTATTGAATTATCGGCAATTAAAAAATGTATATTGTATGTTAGTCCATTCGTTGACGGTAAAATATTGCAAGACCTCTAAATTCTAAAGAACCGCTCCAATTTAGAAGAAATTTTGCAAATAAGCTCATCTTCTCCTTCTCTTCAAAAGTAATATGACTACAATGTGTGCTTTATATTTTTATAAGGGGTGAAAACTACCCTTTTTACCAAAAATTAAAAACAGCCGATATAAGCGTTATTTAAATCTAAATTATGTGTAGGTACGTTAAATAGTATGTTAAATATATAAATTTGATTGTTTCTCATATTGAAATGTATTTTATAGTTTATAACTATTTTTAAACCCTTAAAAACTACCCTCTAAATAAGAATTTGTATAAAAAATATTTTGTAATTTTAAATTAGGTAATGATGTATTTTGTAGTGATGTAAACTTTATTTTATGTTTGCAATTTAGTTTATTAAGTATTTAATATTTTCAACCCTTATAAATTACCCCTACAAATAGATTTATTAGATCATTCACTCACGGTAAAATATTGCAAAACCTGTGAATTTTAAACAACCGCTTGGGTTGACATGAAATTTGGCATTCACATAGCTAATAAGTTAAGGAAAAAAAGTGATATAGTACCGATGTGTACTTTTGCCCTGGGGGTGAGTTTCACCCCTTCTCGGGGGTGAAAAAATATAGGTCCAAAATAAGTCCGGAAATGGATAAACTGACTAATTCTAAGCAACTTTTGTTCTATAAAGTTTTTTCACTAAGTCAATACTTTTCGAGTTATTTGCGAGTGAATATGTTCATTTTTCAACAAAAGAACCACGGTTGTTAGACGGTTTCTCGCAAATAAATCAAAAAGTAAGTAATTTATCGAAAAAATATTCCGAGCAGAAAATATAGATTATGAAAAACTGAAAAAATTTGTATGTATGAAGTTTGGAGACCTAGTAGAACCAGAGTCGTAGCTAATGAAGTTCCAAGATACGGGGTGTTGAGATTTCTCTTACAAAGTGAAGATTTATTGATTGCTCTAAAACCGGTTGAGATATGCAAAATAAATTTGGTGAGTTTTAAGAGGTAGTTATTACGCATTTATTGACAGACTTACTATTAAGAATTTTATATTCACCATTGGCCCGCATACGGGTACTAGTCTGAATTAAAAAAAAATAGTACGCCACTGAGGTATTTCAAACTAAAAAGCATTTTTGAGTTACTTATCTAATTTATAACAGAAAATATATCTTCACTTTTTTTCATACGATGCGCCTTTTTCATGAAAAAAAAAAAATAAAATACTTATATCAACGATTAAAAAGTACTCGACATAAGTTTCAATATGGTTTTTTAACGATAACTACTGTAATTTTCAAGATATTTCATTGTTCCAAAGCTTATTTTGTGGGGAATTGTAATTGCTAAAAGTATTCAGAAGCTGGACTTTCTGGCGGTCTTTGATTTTTAAAGCATGCGATTCAAAGGGCTTAGAAAACTGCTTCTCACACTTACGTGCAAATTTAAAATATAAATATATCACTCAGTGTTTACCATAGAGACCTTGAAAAAACTGAATAAGTTTTAGTATAAAAAATACTACATTTTGGTATTGATATATATTTTTCAGATTTCTTTTAGTTTTCAAGTAATTTTGGAAAAATGGGAAACATTTATAAAATATCAAAAAATAGTTGAAAACTAAATTGAAATTTTTTTCAAACCTAAGCAGTTTAAACTGGCTAAAATCTCAGAACGCGTAGTCAGGCTATAAATAAACTTAATTGTGTAAGGAATCATGTTAATTTTTATTTTCGTGGAAAATGCACCAATTTAAGTAATTATTCTTTTGATTTTTCAACGACATAATCCTTTTGTTTTTGTAAAAACGCAGCCATTTTTTATCCAAATCACTTTTGTCATAGCACCTTTTAAAGGTATCAGTAAAATATTTAAAAGATGTTTCCATAATTTTTTTCTAAAAATCTCTATTTCTTGCGTTATTTAATGATAAAATGTTTGATTTAAGGTTAATTCGAAAAAATCCCGATTTTAAGTAGGCTGAACTTAGGTTGTGTTATTGCTATAATAATTTAAAGAACATCACTCCATTCACTAATTTAATAGGTTTTTTTTATTATGACGACTTTTTCGTAAAAATGCATAATTTTAGAGATATTTTTGAAAATTCACTCAAAAACATGCATTTTTCATGTAGGAAATCATCAATTTCGATCGTGAATAACTTGCTAAATACCAATTTACCGAAAAAGTCGTATATAAGGTTTTTTACTCAGAATTGAAATATCTATCAATTTCCGAGGTTATTTTGAGGTTAAATATTTCCACCCCCGAGAAGGGGTGGTAACCACCCCCAGAGCAAAAGCACACATCGGCACAATATCACTTTTTTTCTTTGAAATATTATCTATATGTATGCCAAATTTCGAGTCAATCCATGCGGTTCTTTAAAATTTACCGCAAAAACCGTCAAAGAATGGACATATACATACTTGTATAATATTGTACGCCAGTCAATGGGAGCAAGAATAGGACATTACCTCCGAATTCTATCCTACTTCATGGATTTTAATGAAATTTTATGCCTAGCCTCTACTTATCTCCTAATTCAAAGTCTACCCTATGCCGATGTGTGATTTTATCTTGGGGTGGTTCCCAGGGTTAGTTATTCCTGGTTGAAAATTGGCCATTTTCATTGAAACATAATAACTACCTTTTGGAACGGTTTTTTGCGAATACCTTAAAAACTATGCATCTCACTAAAAAAACTATACCAAACATTTTTGTAGGTTATAAAAAACAAAGAGACACTTGCCATCAGAAATCTTCTAGTTATAATAAAAAAGAGATATGGTAGGTGAAAATAGTTTGTTTTTTGGTACATTCTCAAAATGGTGTATTCAACTTGAAATAACAGAGAAACGGTCGATTCTAGGTATACAATGCTACTAATACCTTTTGTACTTCTTGAAAAGACCTTTAAAATGAGCTATACTAAAGGTACATTAGATTAAAACTAAGCGGTATATGCTGCAAACAAAATTTATACATAATGTATTTTACGAAAAAATTAAAATTTTACCCCCATCCACCAAAATGTAAATGCATCATTTTCCTTCTACAATACCTTTTATTATAGTGTTATTTCTATGTTCAAAAAGGTGGACGGCTTCAAAATGAATGGTTTTTGAAAAAAAAAGATCAAATTTTAGAGCGCATTTTTAAATTACCTTAAAAATCTTCCTTTTTCTCCATTTAACTCGAAAATGATAAGAGTTACGAAAAAAGATATCACACAAAAATGTAGGATTTTTTCAGATAAAAATTTCCTTTTTATTTTTTATTACTGTATCTCTTATCATTTTCAAGTTACATGTTAAAAAAGAAGATTTTTAAGAAAATTTAAAACTGGTCTCTATAATTTCATCTAATTTTGTTCAAAAACCATTCAGTTAAAACTAGTCCAACTTTTTGAACATAGAAATAACGCTATTATAAAAAGTATTGTAGAAGAAAAACGATGTATTTAAATTGTGATGGATGATGGGTGATGGGATGATGATACTTCTCATTTCTTCTTAAAATACATTAATCATTAACATTTTTGCAGAATATCTCGCTTAGTTTGAATGTAATCGAAATTTAGTATAGCTCATTTTCAAGGCCATTTCAAGCACTACAAAAGTTATTAGTATCAATATACACCTAAAATTGATCGTTTCTCTGTTATTTCAAGTTGAATGCACCGATTTGAGCGTGCAGCAAAAAAACAAACTCTTCTTACCTACCATATCCCTCTTTGTATTTTAACTAGAAGATTTCTGAAGGAACGAATCTCTTTGTTTTTTTTTTATATCTTACAGAAATACTTTATATAGTTTTTTTGTTAGATGCATAGCTTATAAGATATTCTTAAAATCCTTCCGAAAAGGTGTCATTTTTCAATGAAAATGGCCAATTTTCAACCACGAGTAGCTCAAAAAGTATTGAGTTTTCAAAAAATAATTATAGAACAGGTTTTGCTTAAAATTAGGTTCTCTAGCCTCTTCCGTGGCTATTTTAACCAAAACATTTTTCACCCCCGAGAAGGGGTGGTAACCACCCCCATGTTAAAAGCGCACATCGGCATAGGGTAGACTTTGTTTCTTACGCTATTCCCTACTTACTGTGAAAATATCAAGTAACTCGATGTTGTAGGATGGAATTCGGAGCCAAATACCCTCATTGACTGCCCTAATGTTGATTGGTTTTGATTTTCTTGCAGTTGTATAAGTAGCATACGATCTGAGAGATTGACCACTTTTGTAAAGGTTTTTTCTATAACTTCTCTTAGGATCCGGATATCATTCTACTGCTGTTGTGGTTATTATCTGAGTGATATAATATTCTCTTCTTGTTAATGTTCATCGTTCTTAAATCATACCATCCCATCCCGCTTGCTCCGAAGATGTGAGAGTTTAACCTGCTCATTTCTTGGATTGTGTCGATTTTGCCTGCTTCGAACACGCTTCTAATATTTTCCTACCTACCTGAAACATTGATTTATTTTCAGATTTTTTGTAGGTGGGTACTGACACTTTTCGGAGAGATTCTTAGCACCCCGTGACCATCTGTAGTCTGCTATGTAATAGAGGCCGAATGTGTGATTGAACTTTAAATCAAAATGTTGCTGACAATATAATACAGTGTTTTGTGGGCCTAAACGCAGCAGTTTGGAAATACTTCTTCCCAATGTTTCATCTATGAGTATGGAAAACATTACCTAATATGATGCGGCACCTGTTGCAGTCGCTGCATAAATGCAGTAGCTACCGAATATTGTTGCCTTTAATAATATTTACAGCAGTCATAGACGTATAGTCAGAAAGAAATAATTTACGATCACAAGCCACAAACTCACAAAATCATATAATATTCTAAAATACCTTCCGTAAAAACCCGCACTTTTTTATAGTATCATACGTTTGAATGATCTTATGAATATTAATGTATTAATATATGAAGAGCAGAGAATATGCTAATCTAAATTTTGTATTCTAGTCAAGCAATTGCAAATTAACCGTAATTAGTTATACGTACGCGTGTTGTGTACAATTCATTTGGATTATAAAATGGTTGTAATGTCTTGTCAAGGTACGAGAAAATATAAAAATGTTTCTATTACTACGTTTATAAAAAGAGGCGTTTATAAAATAAAAAGAACACATGAACCGTAGCTCATATTAATTATTCAAAATGAGACTCACGGGTATGAAAAATTATTTGTATTCGGAGATTATCTCACAGCAGTCGAGGCATTAAATATTTATCTCCTAGATTTTTTCATATTTAGAGGTGCAGCAACAAACTTTATAAAAATAGAGGAGGTAATAGAGTAGCTTATACCTAACTACTCCCCAATTCTACCAATATCTACTTACCATTCGTGAGAAAATTGTGTTTCTACTCACGAACGGGACACCCTCAAAAAAAGCGCTTAGTTTTCGAGATACTGACCACGGAGGGGTGAATGGCTAATTTTATTTTTATGAAGTTTATTTTGAATTTTATTTGGGGGAACATTGTCAAAATCGCAATTTTAACCTAAAAATAAAAAAAATGAAATCACGTTTTTTTGCGTTTACCTCGCTACAACTCTGTTCGATTTTAATATTTTTTTCTGAAATTTTTACAGTATATATCTCTAAAATTTCTGAAGAAAAAGGTGCCTGGCTTAAGCTTTTATTATTATCCTGATAAAGGTTATGAATTTTTCAATGGAAAAGGTGCGGATTTGTGCATTGCTAAGTTTAATCGCAAAACTTATGTGACGAAGTTTAAAATTTAGCCATTTAATCACGTTTGTGTTAAAGTAGAAGAGTCCAAAGAAGTTTTCTGATAAGTTTTAGAACAAAATGTTTTATTTAAAAAAAATAGTGCAACTTTTAATGTCGATATTAGAAATCCCCAATAAAGCGCTTATTTTTTGAGATATTAACCATGGATGGAGAATGGCCAATTTTGGTCTTAGACTATGTTTTTGACCGTGACGAAAACGAAAATGAAATTTATTTTAAATTTTAGGTGGGGGAATATTGTCAAAATTGCAATTGTACCCTAAAAATAAAAAAAAAATTAAATCGAGTTTTTTTGCGTTTAGCTCGCTACAACTCTGTTCCGTTTTAATAATTTTTCTAAAGTTTGTACATTACACTATAAATATATCGCTCACTTTTTTGAAGACAATAGTTTCTGCTTTAAGCTTTTAGTGTTATCCTAGTAAAAGTTATGAAGCTTTTAAAGTACAAGGTGCAGATTCGTAAATTGCAAAGTGTAATCTCAAAATTTGACTAACAAAATTTGAAATATAGATTTTAAATCAACAAAATGTTGTATAGAAAACAAATGGTGCAATGTTTAACATCTTCGTTATAAATCCCCAAAATAACGCTAATTTTTCGAGATACTGATCATTGGTGGTGAATGGCTAATTTTGGTCTTACTTTATGTTTTTGATGGTGCTAAAAACGAAAATAAAGTTTATTTTAAATTTTAGGTGGGAGAACATTGTCAAAATGCAATTTTGCCATAAAAATAAAAAAAATATTAAACCACGTTTTCCTAAAATTAAAAGTTGCACCATATATTTTATATAGTACATCTAGACCTAAAACTCCCCATAAAGCTTCTTTGAACTCTATGGTTTAACATAAACGTTATCAAATAGATAAATTTTAAGTTTTGTCACTTAATTTTTGCGATTTAACTCTGCAATTCACGAATCTGCACCTTTTATTTTTAAAAATTCATAACTTTTATAAAAGAAAAGACTGAAACACTACAGTTAATTTTATAGTCTTCGCAAAGGTAAGAAATATATGCCGTAGAAATTTTAGAAAAAAATATTAAAATGGAACAGAGTTGTAGCGAGTTAAACGTAGAAATTCGTGACTTCACTTTTTTTTTCATTTTTAGGGTAAAATTGCGATTCTGACAATGTTCCGTCACATAAAATTCAAAACAAACCTCTTTTTCATTGTCAGCACCATCGAAAACATAAAATAAGACCAAAATTAGCCATTCACCTCCCATGGTCAGTATCTCGAAAAATTAGCGTTATTTTGGGGATGTATAACGCCTATATTAAAAGTAGCGCCATTTTTTTCTATTAAACATTTGTAACTAAAACTTTCTAGAAAACTTCTTTGTATTCTATGTTTTAACATAAACGTGATTAATAGGATAAATTTTAAATTTTGCTCTTAACTTTTGCGATTAAACTTTGCAATTTACGAATCTGAACCTTGTACTTTAAAAAATTAATAACTTTTACTACAATAAGACTAAAATCTTAAAACAGATATCGATATCTTCAAAAAAGTGAGCAACATAAGTACAAACTTTAGACAAAAATATTAAAATTGACCACAGTTGCAGCGAGTTAAACGCAAAAAAACGTGATTTCACTTTTTTTATTTTTATGGTAAAATTGCGATTTTACGACCATCAAAACATAATCTAAAACCAAAATTAGCCATTCACCACCCATTGTCAGTATCTCAAAAAATAACCGTTATGTTGGGGATTTCTAATGTCGATAATAAAAGTTGATGTTTTTTCTATAAAACATTTTGATCTAAAATCTTTCAGAAAACTTCTTTGTACTCTCTATTTTAACAGAAACGTGATTAAAAGGCTAAATTTTAAATTTCGTAACTCAACTTTTGCGATTAAAAAATATTAAACTTGAACAGAGTTGTAGCGAGGTAAACGCAAAAAAAGTGATTTCTTTTTTTTATTTTTAGGTTAAAATTGTGATTTTGGCATTGTTCCCCCACATAAAATTCAATATAAACCTCCTTTTCGTTTACAGCACCTTCAAAAATATAAAGTGTGAAAAAAATTAGCTATTCAGCTCTCCGTGGTCAGTACCTGGTCATTTTAGGGGTATCTCCCGCTCGCCTATATTATATTAATATATGAAGAGTAGAGAATATATGCTAATCTAAATTTTGTATTCTAGTCAAGCAACTGCAAATTAACCGTAATTAGTTATACGTACGCGTGTTGTGTACAATTCATTTAGATTATAAAATGGTTGTAATGTCTTGTCAAGGTACGAGAAAATATAAAAATGTTTCTATTACTACGTTTATAAAAAGAGACGTTTATAAAATAAAAAAAAAACACATGAACCGTAGCTCATATTTCGGAAATTATTTGTTTTCGGAGATTATTTCACCGCAGTCGAGGCATTAAATGTTTATCTTCTGGATTTTTTCATATCCAGAGGTGCAGCAACAAACTTTATAAAAATAGAGGAGGTACAGTAGCTTATATCTAACTACTCCCAAATTCTACCAATATCTACTAGCCATTCGTGAGAAAATTGTGTTATTACTGAACTGAAACCCCCGTTGACCAATAAATTTACGGACTGGTTAAACTTCCAATCAGAAATGAATGAGAAAATTGAGTTAAATGGATTTATTCAGACGATAGAACAATTGTTCTGAAGTTATTTCCTTGTGGCATTTTTATAATGAACTATTTTAAATGGGAAATAAGCCACAATTTTACCAAAAAAATGAATTTATTAACGTGTCGACGCCCAATCTTTAATCAAAGAAAATTAACAAAAATAATCAAAACATTATTTTGAATTTTGACGACACCCGACTTGGGCGTAGAAACTTTAATAAATTCATTTTTTTTTGGTAAAATTGTGGCTTATTTCCCATTTAAAATAGTTCATGATAGAACAATAATAATTATTGTAACGAGGAACAACTGAGCTATATATTTTATAATAAACATCCAATATTAACGTGGGACTTAACACCCATAATCCAAAGAAAAACATTAGAAAACATTTACCCCAAAGATATTAGAGAGTTGATTCAGTAAAAACGAAAGGCTAGGAAGACATGGCAAAATACGCGAATAACTGAAAACAAAAATAAACTAAACAGGCTCATGAAACAGCTGCAAGAAAATCGGTATAACGAAAAATAAATCAATCAACAAGTACCTCAGAAAACTAACTGATGATGAATACACCGACTACTCCCTCTGGAACGCGACCAAACAAAATAGATAAATAAGCCAGTTCAACATATTTTATACCTACTTTACGAAAAGAAAACAGAACATGGGCAAGAAATCTCAAAGAGAAATTGGATGCGTTCGCTGAATAGTTACAAAATATGTTTCAACAATCCCCAAGGAAACTAATGTAGATGATGAACGAGTTGCCACTGTTTCTGTTCACATACAATTGACTACTAAAAAAGAAGTTAAAACATTAATCAACTGCATTAATACAAAAAACGCGCCTGGTGTTTAACCTGATCAATGGTGAGCTACTAAAGAACTACCTATAAACGCTATAGTGAAGCGTACTACCGTAATTAATTTAAACTTAGATAATATGTTCCCATCCTTTGGAAAACTGTAGTGGTTAAAATGATACCCAAAGTACGACAAGATAACCATGAATTAACATCACACAGGCTAATCTCCTTATTATCCATAATCTCAAAGGTGTTTGAAAAATGGTTCCAGTCAAACCTGCCATATCCGGATCAATGTGGCGACAGACCGATCCGGATATGAAAAAATCCGGATATCAAAACCACTACTTCTTTTATAGTCTCTGAAACGTATTCTCCTTCATATATTCCAGTAATTAACGCCGTCAATAACTTTTGTCGATAGACACGTTTTATAGATTCTATAATACATTATTTCGCCATATTTTAGTTCTTCTTTTAGTGCGTTGTCCAACAGCAGGACTGCCTTTCTCGGTAGATTTCGGTAGGTCCGGACGGCGCAGAACCGTCCGGATATGGGAAGGTCCGGATATGAATATGACAGGTCCGGATATGACAGGTCCGGATATGGCAGGTTGTACTGTACTATGAAACTAGAACCATATAATTAACAAGAAAATATTATTCCGATACGCCAATTTGTATTCTGTGATAAACACTCTACAATTGACAAGATCCATCGAATAATAACTGAACTACAGAAAGCATTAGAAGGGGATCAAATTTGTTAAGTAGTATTCCTGGTTATCGCAAAAGTATTTGAGAAAGTATGGTATGACGGCCTGTTAATGAAGCTAAAGAAAATAAATATTTTCTATGCATCTCGTTGAAATATTGCAGTCATACTTACATCAGCGAGCATTTTGAGTTACTTGGAAAAGGAGTACTCTGAGTTAAAGTCAATAAATGCAGGGGTTCTAGAAGGTAGCGTTTTTGGACCAGTAGGTACTCTACCTTTTGTATATTTGTATATTTGTATTTGTATCTAATCATGTATCTTTGTATCATTCCCAAGAGAGAAAACCTTTAACTAGCCACATTTACTAATATTAAAGCAGTAATCACAGTAGGAGCAGCTAAAAGTATAAGAATATATGTTAAACCTACAAAATTCATGGCATGACACAGAAAGCTGGTCAAAAAATTGGCGTATAAATTTAATGAACAGAAATCAGTTCGTATTGCCTTTGCTAACAAGAAATTCAAATACCTTCCAATTATCTTAAACAAAAGCATTGTTCCTAATAAAAAAACAGCTGGGTTTAAATTTGGACGTCGCGTCACCTCACAGGAAGGGAACATGCTAAACAGAAAATTGAACACTTGAAGATAAAGTACAAAAATATGTATTGGCTGATAGGTAAGTACTCAACTTGCCATCCAGACAAAACTACTGATTTACAAACAGATATTAAATCTGATGTGGATCTATGACCTACAATTATGGGGCTGTACAAAAAAAAAATTATGGAAATCTAGAAGCGCTCCATAGCCGAATACTAAGGAATATTATAGGTGCTCCTTGATATGTTCGGAATAACAATTTACGTAGATATCTTAAAGTCGAATCTATTTCAAATGAAATTACGAAAGTCACCAGGAGATATGAAGAAAGGCTCCATAAGCATCCCAACCATGAAGTACTTCAGCTTCTTGTCGACGAAACCCAAATGTGAAGGCTCAAGAGGACTAAATCATTTGGACTATGTGTATTGTATCCGCAACAAGGACGTGAGCAATTAGTGAAAAGCAGAGGCTGTGCTGTGCTGTGTAGCGACAACAAAGAAGTTGGCATTTCATGACAAAGGAAGCTAGGATGGACCAGGTGACATTTAGATTATATATATATTCAAACAAAAATCAGTAGGGTCGGTCCGCGATCTTTTTTCTCTATACGTTCTACTTCGCGCGAGCTTCGCTGGTGTCGCTACTGGCGGATTACTAATGCAACTTTTACCGGTAATTTTTAAATTTTTTTATTTAATTGTTATCGCTTAATATTTACAACGCAAAAAATTGATTGCAATTTAATTAAGACTTTGCTAATCATTTTAACGTTCTATTAATGAAATATTCATTTCTTACTTCGGATACTTTTACAATTTTCGTGTAGATGGCGCTTAGAATAATAGATTAATTTATAATTACATATTACGAAATATTAAAAAAACTTAAATTCAGTATTTAAAACGTAAGTATATTTAAGGTTAAAATATATACCAAAATAGCTTTGACCAACTAATATTTTTTCCTATTAATGTTTTTAATTTCAATGTTTTAAATTAATTACTTTGACATTTACCTATGTCAAATTTCCACCGAACGTTCACACCGAACTCTTAATTATGATTAATTACGGCGCAAATTGCAATTAAAGTTTATCGAAATCACATTTTTGGAGTTCATAAACGTGTCAGTTATAATCACTATTGCTCTGGGTGCTATTCAAAACAGCTTAAACCCCGCTGGGCCTAAGCTTCTTCTTCTTCTTCGCGCGACTAGGATTACTCTTGTTTGTCTGCCTCTTATTCTGTTTCAGTTGTTGTTGACTGTACATTGTCTTTCCACCTTTTCGGCGGCCTTCCAACGGGTCTTCTGCTATACGGCTGGTTGTTTTGCTGGGCCTAAGCGGATTAGTGAAACTATTATAATAAGATGCTTAATAGCCCGAGAAGATTTATAAAGTTACCGATAATCTGGGTATTTTAAAATATTTTTTCTCTCTCTAACTTTTGTACCTACCCATTTGATTTCAGATTGATTTATATCAATTTCTGCTCTTATTATTGAAAACTAAGAGTTGGCGCAATGATAAGAATTGACCGTTAATTTGAAACGAATCTATTCATATAAATTTTATTGAATTTGAGTGACATTATATTTTTCATAAAATGTGTGCGAGGTCCTTTGTCGCAGGAGTTGGATTGCAAAATTTGAACCGACAAAATTCGAGAGTGAATTAATCTATTCTTTACATTAAGAGTAATGGCCCAAATATTTTACGGCTATCCCTACTTTTTCAGTCTTTACACGGCAAATTACGCGCAGTAAAATTCTCACTGGTATGGATATTATATATGTAAACACTACTTAGCAATGTCATGATTAAAGAGATGACTTTTGAATATTCTTGGATAATTGTTACTTGTTTAAAATATTAATTCAGTTAATTAATATGATAATTTTTTCACTAATTATGTATTCAATGATTCTAATAATTTATATACTGTACAACAAAAACTAATACTCAATCAAGAAAAGAAGAAAAGTGATAAAGTGAATTTTAATAATAAATTGTTACTATGGAACGATTACAATTTTGAACATCATTAATAACAAAATACTTGGATCACAGAATATAATCCAGGTGTATTCTCTGCTTGGATATTCCATAAATAATAAACAATAAATAACTTTTTATTAAGTTCAGGTCTTACATCAATTATTTGTCAAATACACTATCAATATTATTTAATCAACAACTCAAAATATTCCCGATGCCATGTCAAATATTTAAAATTGTCACTGTCTCGTCACCATATTCTATTTGACTCAGTGCGTTGTATGACAAAGATATCAAATGTTCAATTTTGAAAATATCACCACGGATATAGATCCTGAAAAATCCAATAAATATTTTTAAAAAATTTAAACGCAGAATGAAAGACTAAATTATTATCGAGGGCAGAAAGTCATTTAGAATAAATAAAAAGTTTCTTTTGAGTGAGATATTTGAAATTTAAAATGACACTACATTTTGTCTTAGTTTTTCACCCCTGTTACTTATCAAAATAAACATTATAGAAGTTTTCAGGGACTTTCGGCCTTCGGAAAAAACGTAATATTTCATTCCATGTCAAATCACTCAGGCAAAAACTTTTAGATCTCCGATTTTTCTGAAACTTGGTGTATAGCTTCTGCGGGACGTAAAAATAAGATATTTAAGGTCAAAAAATCTACTTCTTCTTTTTTTATCAAAACGTTATTTTATGCGATTTTACAGTGATTTGGTGTTTATTTAAACAAATTTGCATTTTCTATCGTAAAGTATCAATGGAAACAACAATATTTTAATAGAAGGGACTCAAAAATGTCATTATATTGCATATTAGGTTATTTTAGTTCAAAACAAGTTTTGATCAAATTTTATAGTGTAGAAAACGTTAAAATACCGTTTTTTATATTTTCCTCCATTCCCCAAATACATCGTACTGAAAATTTGCACACAGATAGTCAAAAAATAAGACTTTATGTATTTAGAAGGATTTGAATTATATTACAATACCAAATCGTTACATGCAATAATATCAGACTCAAAAGTATATTAGTCCAGTCGGGATAGCATTTTTGACGTTGCATGTCGAGCTGCCCAAAATTTTATTTTATTAATCTTTAGGGGAGTCAATAGTAGCCTAAATTTAAAATCGCGAAGGAATTCCTCCGTTACGTTAGCCGCCATCTTGATTTTTAAAGGAGAACCTGTTTTGCTCAATATCTCTGCAATTTTTTACTTTTTGACAAAAATGGTAGGAACTGAAATTGTTCCAAATAAATCGTATTTACAATTATTACAATTTTTTTTTTAACAATTTTTGTCGTGAGGTCGATATTTTCCGAGTTAATTGTACTTAGAGTAGACGCCTATATTTTTGACTATGATATTGCATGTAACTTTTTTGGAATTGTAATATAATTTAAATCCTTCCAACCACTTAATTCCTATGTTTTGGCTATCTGTGGGCAAATTTTCAGCCAAATCTATTATGATGTATTTTGGGAATGGGGGAAAATGTTAACGTTTTCTACACCATAAAATTTGATCAAAAACTTGTTTTGAAACAAAAAAACTTGTTATAATGTCATAAAATGACATTTTTGAGGCCCTTCTATTAAAATATTATGTTTTCCATTGACACTTTACAATAAAAAATGCAAATTTGTTTAAATAAACACCAAATCACTGTAAAATCGCATAAAATAACATTTTGAGAAAAAAAGAAGAAAAAGATTTTTTGACCTTAAATATCTTATTTTTACGTCTTGCAGAAGATATATACCAATTTTCAGACAAATCAGAGATCCAAAATTTTTAGTGATCCAAAATTGAGTGATTTGAGATGGAATCACCCGTTTACATTTTTGAAAAATACTTATTAGTTTTCTGAGGATTCGATAAAATGAATCCCATTTAAATAGCATTGTAGCCGAAACTCTATACCGATCCCTTTAAACTGTGGATTAAATATATTCTTATGGTTTTGTATAAAAAAGGAAAGTTATATGTGTTGTTTACAATTCATGTGGATTACAAAATGGTTGTAATGTCTTGTCAAGGTACGAGAAAATATAATAAAGTTTCTATAACGTCGTAATGCACGAGGCGTTTAGCAAAGAAAAAGAAGAATGTGTGTGTATTTTGTACGCACGTAAGAAGATATTCTTCTATTATATAATAGGTAAAGTAAATATACTTAAAAGGTTATTTGTACTTATTTTATTTAAAAATCAAACTAACTTTCTTATCTACCACTTTCAAAAAAGAAGAACATCTTCAAAAATTATATAATAATATACTTACAATCATAAAATCTATAAAAAGAATAAAATAATAATAACTTGCTTGGGGCTTGAACCCACTTTACGTCTACCGCGCCGTACGAAAGTTGACGGCATTTTAAACTGCACCACATTCTCGTATACGTCATGTGGGAATATACACAAACTAAACGTTTACACCATAAATTTATATGAATTCAATAAAATTATTAGTTTGATTTTGTCGAAATAAAATACAACAAAATATAGAGTAAGAAAACGATATATGAGATGAAAATTTGTAGAAAGTTTGTTCGTAATCAGATTATGTAAATTAAAGCATTGCCTACTAATAGGTATTTACATTATTTTGTTTACATTTTCCAAATAGATAGGTATTGAAACTATAAGTATTTCCAACTGAAACATTTAGAATTACGTACCTGCGGCTTTTCAAAACTATTTAGAAAGTCACTATAATTATAAATTTGATTTTATTTCTGTCCACACATCAATAAAAACTAATATTATACAATATTTTTGTTTACCGATAACCTCCATATTGAACAATTATTGACAGATCATTTCAAAATTTCACCCAATCAGAGCCCGTATAACGACTAATACCATACTGTCGGTGTGCGCATGCGCGCGGATCAATCAAATTTTACCCTCAATCGATTCGCCGCTAAAGAAGAATATCTTCAAAAAAGTACATGAACCGTAGCTCATATTAATAATTCAGAATGAGCCTCATTATCATCATCATGGCTTACTCACTCCTGTCGGAGTGTTTGCCGCCCTTTTGAGCTCTCCGATTCTTGTGTTGCGGAGAATCAGTCCACTGTTGCCTTTTATTATTATAGCAGCGTGTGTGGCTTGGCCCTGTCTACAATTTTCCTCCATTCTTTCCGGTCCTTACAACGCTCCTTCCAATTGTAGATTCTCATCTTCTTTATGTCTTCTAAGACTTGGTCTCTCCATCTTGTTTTGGGTCTTCCCTTTGGTATCTTTGTTGTTGGTCTCCAGCCAGTTATTCGTTGAATCGTAGAGTCTGGGTTAGCTCTTTCTGTGTCCTAGCGACCTGAGCCTTTGCGCCTTCACGAACTTGATTATGTCTTCACCCTGGATGACTACTTTAATTTCTTCATTGGTTGATCTTCTAAATTCGCCTACACTTATTCTCACTGGTCCCATTATTCGCAGAATTATCTTTCTCCCTAAGATTTCTAACCTCATTTCATCTTATTGTGTTAGGCACATCGTCTTTATACCGTAGGTGATCACTGGTCTGATTGCAGTCTTGTAAATTTTTAATTTTGTTGTCTTACTAATTTGTTCTTCTTTTAAGAATTTTTGGTAGTTCCAGTAGGTTCTATTCTATCATTTCTGCCATTCATCATCACTCCCAAGTATTTGAAACGGTATACTCTTTCAAATGTATATGCACCAAGCTTAATTTCTTCCTCGATGTTCGTGTTCTCTCTTGAGCACTTAAGATATTTTGTTTTGCTTTGGTTTATTACTAGCCCTCTCTTCTTTGCTTATTTATCTAGTATTAATATTATATTCCGCATGGTTTATAAATCTCTAGTAACCAGTGCAATATTGTCTGCATATTCTATCAGTTGGGCTGAAGATTCGATAATAGTTCCCATAATTTTGGCTGCTCTTACTGCCCCCTCTATGGCAAGGTTAAATAATGTTTTTCACAGGGACTCTCCCTGTCTGACACCTATCGCCATTTGTACTTCATCTGACGGGCCTTTCCTTGTTAAGGTTCGTGCCTTGGATTCCTTTATCATCATTTTCGTGAGACTTACTAATTTTTCTTGAATGCCCAGTTGATACTACTAATACTATCGGTTTACAGCGTTCTCCGACGCCTTCCGACTCCTAACCGCCATTCTTCTCTGTTTAACCATAGACCTGGAGGGATAGCTTCTTCTCGGTCTTCCTCATTTTCTTCTTCCTTGTGGTGTCCATGCCAGAATCTGCTTAGGGATCCTGTCATCTGGCATTCTCTGTACATGGCCGTACCATATTAGTTGTTTTGTTTTTATGTCATCAAGTATTGTATGTGTGACTCCCATCATTTCTTATATTCTCTCATTTGGTATCCGATCTCTTCTTGATTTGCCTGCTGCTCTTCTCCAGAAGTCCATTTCTGTTACTAGTAGCATTTTCTCCGTTCTTTGTTTCAGTGGCCAAACTTCACTGCCGTATGTGATTATACTTTTAAGTATGCTATTGTATATGAGCTGTTTGTTCGCTTTAGATATTGTCTGGTTCCACAGAATGCCGTTCATTATGGATATGGCAGGTTACAAAAGCCATATGCATGCCTAGTTGATTCATATCATTAATTAGCTCCTCCCTTATAACGCTGTCAAAGGCTTGCTTGTAGTCAATAAACAGTATATGTAGATCTATTCCGTGCTCGTAACTTTTTTCGACGATTTGCGTTACAATGTGTATTGCGTTTATTGTTGACTTACCTTCTCTGAATTAATGTTGGTATTCACCTACTTTTGTTCTCGTTTCTTTTTATAATCTTTGTCTGATCAAATTAGTTAATATTTTGTACATTGTATTTATTCTCATAGAATTTATTCTTTTCTTCTTCGGTAGCATTCTCTGTAGGGGCATATATTAACAAATGTCAAATTTGCTTGTTTATTTTTCATTCTTATATATGATATTCTTCCATTAACTGCTTTAAAGTTAATAATCTTGTCTCTTACGCTATCACTAACAGAAAGTCGGTTCCATTGCGACCCTATTTGCTTTTTCCTGCGTAGTATAATGTGTAGTTTCTTCTAGCGATCATCCCTTCTCCTGTCCACCTTATTTCTTGTAGCGCTAGTATTTCCATCTTGTATTTAGTCATTTCTTTTGGCAACTCTTCCATTTTGCCTGGTCTTATGGCGCGTCCGCATTGGTAAATTTTTCGTGCGTATTGAACTAATGGTTTGACGAAATAATTTGTGTCGCAATAATTTGCGTCGCAAATTTTTACCATTGAGGACGCGGTGCTCAGATCATTTGATCTTCGCTCACGAAAACGATAACCGATGGAGCGTGTGCGTTGTGTGCGTCGAAAATTCTTGCGTCCGATTTATACGACGAACACGTCTACACTAGCACAATTTACTTCGAGCACGCAAATATTTGCGATGAACAGCTGGTACGCACGAAGAATTTACCAATGCGGACGCTCCAGTAGAAGTGTTTTGATATTCCACGTTGCTATTCTTATTTTAATTTTCTGTTTTTGTTTTTTTTTTGTTTTTTTTTTTCGTCTTTTCCTACATCCTACGTTTACCGTGATTGGTCGTTATTGTCGCGCATTAAAAATTTGTCTCAGGAGTGGATTGCAAAATTGGAACCGTCAAAATTCGAAAGCAAATTAATTGATTCTTGACATTAAACTGTAGATTAAAAATGTATTCTTATTTTTTTAAACAAAAAAAGGGAAAGTTATATGTGTTGTTTACAATTCATGTGGATTATAAAATGGATGTAATGTCTTGTCAAGATACGAGAAAATATAATAAAGTTTCTATTACGTCGTAATGCACGAGGCGTTTAGCAAAGAAAAAAAGTACATGAACCGTAGCTCATATTAATTATTCAGAATGAGCCTCACGGGTATGAAAAATTTGTTTTCGGAGATTATTTCACAGCAGTCGAGGCATTAAGGGTTTATAACGCTGGCGACTCTTTATCTATACCATTTTTTATTGGTGTTGCTTGTATCTTCTCGCAATGGCTTCATAAATATTCTTAATGGGGTTAGGTTTTACTTGCAGAATATGATCTTTAATTACGCCTCTTCATCTCCATCAAACTAAAGGGATTTTCGCTTAAATTTGTAGAGAGGTCGGTTAAGCACGGATACGGGGATTTTATATACCTGCGGTTTAGGCGATTTACCCTAATATAAATTATACATACCACCCTAAAATAAAGATATGGCTTTTAAAAATGTTTTATACTGGTACAGATTATTTTTATTTCCTCTGACAGTCTAGTCGCAACATAGGGGGTCCGGTGGACACTTTTAGTTCACCGCGATATGATGGTGGTACTATAGGTTTTTTGGGTCGCTGAATCCAATGAAAGTGGTCTGGAAGCCCAAATGTGGTGCCTTTAATTGTTATTAACAAATTATGGCAAAATTAGGTGTTTTTCAAAAACTATTAGAAGCCCTGTAAATAAATTGATTGTGTTAACCTTTAACTACACGCGCTGGCGTATTTTGAACGCCAGATATAAGAATTCTACTGCAAATGTATTTAAAAAATTTAATTTTTGATCTTGTTTATCTCTCTAACCTATGACTGGAATGTTCTTTACAATTTGGTTTTAGTTTCGTTATAATCGGCGTTCTGGAAAGATCGTAATTTACAGTTTATTATTTGTTGTTTCCGGTGGTGGACAATACCGGGTGTCCACTTATATTTTCCCCCATTTTAACTGTCTATAACTTCTAAACGGCTCAAGATAGAAATATGCGGTTTTCACTGAAATGTTTTATTTTAGTAAAAGTTTTGTCTGAATGGATGGAATTTTTTATATCGCCTTCAAATACGAAATAAAAATGGCGGATTTTTGAAAAGAACTTTGTTGACTTTTTTTTAATGGAACATCCAGTATATTCTTTTGTAAATTGAAAGAAAGGTCATTCACCTATCTAGCGATATAAAGTTTTGCAAAATCGGTTGTCAAATCACTGAGTAATTAATTTTTAAAATGAGAGGTGCAACGTGGATATTACATACCTAAATAACATAACTAAGCAAGTTTTGTGATTTCCACATTGGATCTCTCGTTTTAAAAATTAATTGCTCACTCATTTGACTACCGATTTTAAAAAAATTTATATCGCTGGATAGATAAATGATCGTTTTTTTAAGTTTTTAGGTAAATGACCATTTTTTACATCGCTTTTAAATAAAAAATGGCGGATTTTTGAAAAAAAAACGTTGTTGACTTTTTTTATTAAAACACCCAGCATATTTTCTATATCTTGAAAAATCGGTCATTTACCTATCCAGCGATATAAAAATTTTTAAAATCGGTTGCCAAATGACTGAGCAATTAATATTTAAAATGAGAGATGCAATGTGGAAATCACATACCTAAATGTTATTTAGGTATGTGATATCCACGTTGCACCCCTCATTTTAAAAATTAATTACTCAGTGAATTGAAAACCTATTTTGAAAAACTTTATATCGCTGGATAGGTGAATGACCTTTCTTTCAATTTATAAAAAAATATACTGGGTGTTTTATTAAAAAAAAGTCAACAAAGTTTTTTTCAAAAATCCGCCATTTTTTATTTCGTATTTGAAAGCTATATAAAAAATTCAACCCATTCAGACAAAACTTTTACTAAAATAAAACATTTCAGCGAAAACCGCATATTTCTATCTTGAACCGTTTAGACGTTATTGGCAGTTAAAATGGGGTAAAATCTAAGTGGACACTCGGTATACGCCACGATTATATTAATATGAGTCGTAACATAAGTACCGGGTGGTCCAATAAGCCGATCTCTCGGCTATATATCAGAAACTATTCATGTTATAACTTTAGGAGAAAAAATTCCTTAGTAAAAGTGGCCAAGAGAAATCGCTGGAAATAGCTTTCAAGTTTCTGGGTTAACCGCTAGGGGGCGTAACCTGTGAAGAAAAATTTGAAAACCAGTTTTATGTGAAATATGCCCAATTATACCAAGTCTTAAATAAGTAAACTAGAAAGAGGCCTAAATTCTGCACAGAGTTGTTCAAGTACTTTTTTTTATTTTTTCAAATAAAGGGTGGGGGAGAGTGGGAAAGTATTTATGGATAAATACCTATAACTTTGGTTTGGATCAACCCATTTTAACGAAATTAGTGTCATTAGAAAGAGTGTGGATGAATTATTTACATCTACTATAAAACAATTGCACCTAGTTTTAATTGTCATGGGTAGAGGGTACTTTCGAATAGAAAAAATTAAAATTTGTTTTTCTTCAAAATGTTTAATGGGAACATCTATTTATTGTAAATTATAATGAAACTGGATTAAATTCTTAACAAAATGGCGCAAACCGCATGTTGATAGCTTTTGTCGAACTCGAGATATGAATAAAAACGCGCAAACATAAGTAAGTATAGTATTGACTCACCCTTTATTATAACTTAAAATTAAATATGTTAAAAAAAGATCATACAAAAATCTTGATCATTAAAACTTAATGTCCAATTAAATGTTCAAATTGTTTTCCATCGTTGTCCACACAGATATGTAATGTTTCGTGCGTAGACATAACAGCTGCTTCAATCTCAGCTCTTGATATATTATTTATTGCGTTTATAATGCACTGTTTCATGTCGTCTCGCGTGGTTGGTCGAGTTTGGTACACTAAGTCCTTCAATCTTCCCCACAGATATAAGTCCAGACATGTTAAGTCTGGAGATCTAGCTGGCCATGAAAATATACTTCCCCTTCCAATCCATTTATTTGGATAACTTCAAATAATCTCGAACTCGTCTGGAAAAGTGCGCAGGACACCCATCATGTTGTAATATCATATCTCTTCTTGTTTGTAAGGAAATATCTTCCAATAAAACAAGCAACTGATTTTCCAGAAAATCCAAATATGTTTCGTCATTTAAAGTTCTGTCAAAGAAATATGGACCTACGATCTTTCCATCAACTATACCACACCAAACATTAAGACTCCATCTACCTTGAAGCTGCACCTCCTGTATCCAGTGCGGATTTTCTTCAGCCCAATAATGCATATTATGCAGATTAACACCACCCGCACTATTAAACGTAGCCTCGTCTGTCCACAAAATGTTTGACATGATATGCGGTTGTTCTTCTAGCAGACCTAACATCCAATTGCAGTAATCCAGCCTTGCATCAAAATCTCTCTCATGTAAAGCTTGGTGGAGAACTACATGATAAGGATGCAGTCTAAAAAACAGAACAATAAATATTGGTGAAAAAAAAACCACTATATTTACTAAAACTCAAAAAATCTTGAAAAATCCACGTTTCACAAGATAAATCGTGCATAAGTATTTTTAAGAAACGGATAAAAGGATAAAAGCGCCGTGTTGCCGTTTTTATCGGAATATTAAAATTACAGTTGAATCTAAAGTTTAAAGGGAATTTCAAGTTTCTGACCTAAAAGTTCACTTTATAATATGAAAGACCAACCTGTGATGTTTTAAAATCCTAAGAACAGTAGTTTTGGGTATGTGTAATTCTATAGAGATTTGCCGACTACTTATATGTGGATTCTGTTGAATTAAAGCAAGAACATTGATTAAATTATCTTCGGTCATACCTCTACTACGTCGTTTAAAACAAGGACGATGAAAATTGCCAGTTTCTCTTAATCTTCTTGCCTTTCTTTCAAATACTTGTTTGCCATAATGTCTCCTGTCAGGATATCTTACAGAATATATACGTGAGGAAATAGCGGCATTTTGGTGACATTCGAAATAAACTCCAATCATATCATACAATTCTGCATTTGCTATACTCATCACGAATTATTAGTATTGCAAATTAATTACTAATATTACCAATATTAATATCTATTGAAAAAAGTGCAATCTTCAATTCGAATTATAATATAGCACTTCTTAATAATGTTTTGACTGCTGTCAATAAATAAACAATATGAACTCAGGGTGAACACAGGGTGAGTCAATACTATCCGCTGTGAGCTCGTATGTAGAGGGGATATTTACAAATTCTCGAGCGCCAGTAGTGGCAAGTCTGTAAACGTTTACCGGAAATTTGACATAAATGTCAAAGTGATTAATGTAAAATTAAAATTAAAAACATTAATTATAAAAAATATTAGTTGGTCAAAGCTGTGGTATATATTTTTACCTTAAATATACTTACGTTTTAAATACTGAATTTAAGTTTTTTTAATGTTGCGTAATATGTAATTATAATTTAATCTACAAATCTTAGCGCCATCTACACGATAATTGTGAAAGTATCCAAAATAAGAAATTCATATTTAATCAATAGAACGTCAAAATGATTAGCAAAATCTTAAAAAAATCGATTACAATTTAATTAATTTTTTGCGTTGTAAATGTTAAGCGATAACAATTAAATAATAAATTTAAAAATTACCGGTGAAAGATAATTCCAGTAATCCGCTAGGAGCGCCACCAGCGAAGCTCAGAGCGTATACTTACTTATGTTTATGCGTTTTTATTCATATCTCGAGTTCGACAAAAGCTATCAACATGCGGTTTGCGCCATTTTGTTACGAATTTAATCCATTTCCAATATAATTTACAATAAATAGGTGTTTCTACTAAACATTTTGAAGAAAAACAAATTTTAATTTTTTCTATTTGAAAGTACCCTCTACCTATGACAATTAGAACTAAATGTAATTATTTTATAGTAGATATAAATTAATTCATCCACACTCTTTCTAATGAAACTAATTTCGTTAAAATCGGTTGATCCAAACCAAAGTTATAAGTATTTATCCCTAAATACTTTCCCACTCTCCCCCACCCTTTATTTGAAAAAATAAAAAAAAGTACTTGAACAACTTTGTGCAGAATTTAGGCCTCTTTCTAGTTTACTTATTTAACACTTGGTATAATTGGGCATATTTCACAAAAAACTGGTTTTCAAATTTTTCTTCACAGGTTACGCCCCCTAGCGGTTAACCGAGAAACTTGAAAGTTATTTCCAGCGATTTCTCTTGCCCATTTTTACTAAGGAATTTTTTCTCCTAAAGTTATAACATGAATAGTTTCTGATATATAGCCGAGAGATCGGCTTATTGGACCACCCGGTACATATTTCAATTGTTTTTTAGTCATTATGGCACAACGTTTATTTTCTTTATAAACAATACTTTTTCTCCTGTAAAAAATCACATTTCAAAAAAATTTTATTAGTAATTTTATTTTTCATGGAATCCAGTTATTCCATGACTCCAGTTATAAATCCCAACTAACTTACTGAGAAGGAACTCTTAAGTATTCACTGATGCCAATAAGGTTTATAACAAACAACTAAGTCTATTATTTAAAAAAAAAAACAAATCCGCTGTTTTTAAGTGTATTTTCTTGTGGCGTATAAATTACGCTATGCGTGTAGTTATGCTATAACTTGATGCGCGGGTAGTTAAAGGTTAGGATCTTCTCTGGTGTACATTAGGTCGCAGAATCGAATGCGACAAGTCGCGATTGCTCAAAATATGTTCTTATTTTGTTAATAACAAAATAATAGTTTATTCGCTGAAAAGCACGAAATGCGCTATCTACAGCAAGTTTGTAATCTTGTTCATAGTATTTTTATACGCTAAATCGATTGCCGCTAGTCGTGATAGCTTAAACCACGTTCCGACTTTGTTATTAATAAATTATTGCAAAAATAACGGTTTATAGTACGTTCACTCACGGTTTTTGCTTTAAATTTTAAAAAACCACTTGGATTGACATGAAATGTGGCATACATGTAGCTAACATGTGAGTCAAAACAAGTGATATTGTGCCGATGTCTGCCTTTACCCTGGAGGTGAGTTTCACCTCTTTTCGAAGGTGAAAAAAGAAACCTTCAAAATAAGTCCGGAAGTGGATAAACTGATTAATTCTAAGCAACTTTTGTTCTATACCTTTTTTCACTAAGTCAATACTTTTCGAGATATTTGGTTGTTTTGTTGAAAAATGAATAGCTAGGGAGGTAGTGTCAAATTTGACCGGAGCATTTTAGCATGGCTGCTTTCTTTTTATTTAGTTAGGTATTCCAAAGCTTATTAACAAATAATGTGTCAGCTGGCCCAAAACCGGGGATTTTAGACAAGGAAAGGTAAAATATGAAACTTGATGGAAAAACGCTACAACTTCTGTCACATATTTATCTACGTGGCTTACAACTCTTAATAGCCTTGCTGACTTCTCTCCTCGCTTTCACTCAGGCAATCCGGGTTCAAATCCTGGCTTTGAAATTTTTTTTTTGTTTTTACAATTGACATTTTATTTTGAAAAATAAATATTTTTATAATACCACGTTTGTATTATTTATACGAGACAATATAAAAAAATATGTATGTGTTTTATAGAATTATGCATAGAACTTATGAAATAGAACTATGCATTTGATCATAAATATTATGATTGACCTTAATAAGCAAAGTTGTTGTAAATGAACCCCTGAAGCTTCCTGAGTTAGTACGACAAATCTAAGTGAAAAAGGGGGTTGCCCTCCCCACCCCCCCCTCCAGTCCCACATTTTTTTTATTTTTTGGACAAACTGTTTTTTCTTAATTTAATATGGTGTAGAACCAAAAGATACATACAACCCTAATTTTTCACTTTTCTATCACCAACCCCCATTTTTTAATAGCAATCTAAATATTTCCCTGTTCTCTATAATAGGTATATAAAAATGGATGTTTGTCTGTATGAGGAGCGATCAATCAGAACGCAATAAATCCTGTTTTTTTAAATTTGAGTTAAATTAATACTAAATAGCTTTGTCATGAAATATATCCAGTGGTTACATCCAATTCCTTCCAAACGCAATATATCCAATAGAAAATAGCTATCGAAAGTGTGCAAATCAATCAAAACACAATAAGTCCAGTATTCCGCTGAATAACGCCCTTATTATAAAAATAATTATTTTTCAAAATAAAATGCCAATTTTAAAAACAAAAAAAAATTTCAACGCCAGGATTTGAACCCGGATTGCCTGAGTGAAAGCTAGGAAAGAAGTCAGCAATGCTATTACGAGTTGTAAGTCACGTAGATAAATATTTGACATAAGTTGTAGCGTTTTCCATCAAGTTTCATATTTTACCTTTTCTTGTCTAAAATCCCCGGTTTTGGACCAGCTGACACATCATTTGTTAATAAGCTTTAGAGTACCTAACTAAGTAAAAAGAAAGCATCCATGCTAAAATCCTCCGGTCAAATTTGACACTAGGTACCTCCCTGGCTAGAACATATTCACTCGTAAATAACTCAAAAAGTGACTTAGTGAAAAAACTGTATAAAACAAACGTTGCTTAGAATTAATCAGTTTACCCAATTCCGGACTTATTTCAAAGGTTTCTTTTTTCACCCCCGAATAGGGGTGAAACTCAAACTTCAACCCCAGGGTAAAAGCACAAATCAGTACAATATCACTTGTTTTGTTTAACATGTTAGCTACGTGCATGCCAAATTTTATGTCATTCCAAGCGTTTCTTTTTAAATTTAGAGCAAAAACCGTGAGCAATAGGCAATTGATTATGTAATATAGAAAGGAACTACAACGTTAACGGGGTTTTATTATTTGATATGGTCAATGAATCTCTATATATGAAAAAACCGCGGAGTGCTACCATTTAAAGGGGTGCGTTTTTGAGAAATGGGTGAATTAGTCCCTGGGCACAGATTACATTAGGGTGAGTTCTATGCACTTTTGGTACAAATACGTCTACACAAAAATTGTTCCTGGTTAAATTTCCTATCCAAATATAACTTTTGAAAGTCAAAGATACTTTTTTTTACTAAAATATATTCAAAAGAAAAAGCACAAAGAAACCCAAAAGAAAGAAATTTTGTTTTTTGTCCCATAACTTTTGTCCACGGAGATATAGGTATAGGCATTGCTTCACAGAAAAAAAAGTTACATATTTTCTCTTTACAATGATGTTTGGTAGAGGTCATTAGGATTTACAGTTTTCAAAATATGATTTTTCAAATTTCGCCACTCACATCAATTTTGGGCAATTTTCCTTGTTATTTCGCTAATATTGTTCTGTAACTTTTTTCTACGCAGCTTTAGGCATATGCAATGGTACATGTAAGAGGAATAGAAATCAATTACCTTTAAAATGTTCTACTGTATAATGTTGTACAACTTCTTTTAAAGAGATTATCATTTTCAAGATTTTATACTTTTAACGAGTTTTTATATTTTTTACGATTATTTTTTAACTTTCCCATTATAATTGTTTTTCTACATTTAGGTATATATTATATGTATAATAAAAATGAAAGCTTATTCTGTTTTATAAGTATTATAAAAAATTCCAGGATTATTTTTGAATAAGATATGCTTTTTCAAAATGTAATAAGTAGGTACTTGCAACGATTTTTGATTTTTGGATTATTTTTTAAATTTCTTATTATAACTTTTTTATGTGATTGTGTGTTATGATTAAATCTTCTTTTTTATAGGTAATACTTTCGATCCACGTGACTCGGCCGGGCAAACTTCAAAATATGGATTAATTTCAATATTTGCTGTCAAAGCTCCAAAGCTCCAAAGGATGTACAAAAATCTGCGGTTGTAGGAAGATAGGAATTAGTTGTTTAATATTCTGCAAAGGGTGCATGTGCATGGGTACTAATTGTGGGGACTCTAAGATAACTGAGGTGTCAGAGGTAAGATATTGAAGCTAATGCTAACGAACAGATGGACTTTGATTTTGAAAATTTTTTAAATGTCAACGTTTAAATAATTTTAACTAAAGTGATGTTTTCTAAGAATAATGTCTATGTAATTTTTGTAAAAGAAATTATTTTAAATAATACAGGTAAAAAATATCAAAGGATCACGCGGTTTCCATTATTTAAATATAGATGATACACCATTTTCAAGAACAGAAAGCAAGCTCTCTTTATTGAGCAATATATAGTATATTCATGTACAAGAAAAAAAAAGTTATAATGAGAAATTTAAAAAATAATACTAAAATCAAACATCGTTGCAAGTACTTATTACATTTTGAAAAATAATATCTTATTCAAAAATAATCCTAGAATGTTTTGTAATACACCATTTTAAAGTAAACAAAATAAGCTTTTATTATTATATAATATAATATATACCTAAATGTAGAAGAAAAAAGTTATAATGAGAAATTTTAAAAATAATCGTAAAACATGTAAAAAATAATATTTTTTTTTATATTAGGTATCATATAATATATAATATAATATTATATTATATATACTATATATAATGTATTATTATATAATATATAGTATATTATATAATAATATTATTTTATTTTTATATTATATTATAAAAATGGTTAAAAGTATAAAACTTTGAAAAACCATAAGCTCTTAAAAAAAAGTCGTATAACGATACACAGTAGACCATTTTAAAGGTAATTGATTTTTATTTCTATTACGTGTACCATTGCATATACCTAAAGTTACGTAGAAAAAAGTTACAGCACAATATTTGCGAAATAACAAGGAAACTTGCCCAAAATTGCTGTGAGTGGCGAACTTTGAAAAATCATATTTCGAAAACTATAAATTCTAATTACCTCTACTAAACAACATTTTAAAGAAGAAATATGTAGGTTTTTTTTCTGTAAAGCAATGTCTATACCTATATCCTCGTGGACAAAAGTTATGGGACAAAAAACAAAATTTCTTTCTTTTGGGTTTCTTTGTGCTTTTTCTTTTGAATATATTTTTGTAAAAAAAAGTAACATTGACTTTAAAAAGCGATATTTAGATAGGAAATTTAACCAGGAACAATTTTTATGTAGGTATGTTTATACCAAAAGTGCATAGAACTTACCCTAATGTAACCTGTGCCCAGGGACTAATTCACCAATTTCTCAAAAACGCACCCCTTTAAATGGTAGCACTCCGCGGTTTTTTCAAATTTAGATGTCCATTGACCATATGGAATAATAAAACCCCGTTAACGTTGTAGTTCCTTTTAGCTATCTTATTTTGAATATAATCAATAGCCTATATATCCAATAGAAAATAGCTATCGAAAGTGTGCAAATCAATCAAAACACAATAAGTCCAGTATTCCGCTGAATAACGCCCTTATTATAAAAATAATTATTTTTCAAAAACAAATGCCAATTTTAAAAACAAAAAAAAATTTCAACGCCAGGATTTGAACCCGGATTGCCTGAGTGAAAGCTAGGAGAAAAGTCAGCAATGCTATTACGAGTTGTAAGTCACGTAGATAAATATTTGACATAAGTTGTAGCGTTTTTCATCAAGTTTCATATTTTACCTTTTCTTGTCTAAAATCCCGGTTTTGGGCCAGCTGACACATCATTTGTTACTAATCTTTAGAGTACCTAACTAAATAAAAAGAAAGCATCCATACTAAAATCCTCCGGTGAAATTTGACACTACCTCCCTGGCTAGAACATATTCACTCGTAAATAACTTAAAAAGTGACTTAGTGAAAAAACTGTATAAAACAAACGTTGCTTAGAATTAATCAGTTTACCCAATTCCGGACTTATTTCAAAGGTTTCTTTTTTCACCCCCGAATAGGGGTGAAACTCAAACTTTAACCCCAGGGTAAAAGCACACATCAGTACAATATCACTTGTTTTCTTTGACATGTTAGCTACGTGCATGCCAAATTTTATGTCATTCCAAGCGTTTCTTTTTAAATTTAGAGCAAAAACCGTGAGTAAACGTACTATATACGGTTATTTTTGCAATAATTTATTAATAATAAAGTCGGAACCCGGCTTAAGCTATCACGACTAGTAACAATCAATTTAGCGTATAAAAATAATATGAAAAAGACTACAAACTTGCTGTAGATAACGCATTTCGAGCTTTTCGGCGAATAAATAATTATGTTGTCATTAACAAAATAAGAACCCATTTTGAGTAACCGCGACTAGCCCCATTCGATTCAGCGACCAAAAATACACCAGAAAAGACCTTAACACTATCCATTTATTTACAGGGCTTCTAATAATTCCTTAAAAACAGCTAATTTTACCATAATTTGTTAATGACAATTAAACGCACCACATTTGGGCTTCCAGACCACTTCCATTGGATTCATCGACCCAAAAAACCTGTAATACCACCATTAAATCATGGCGGACCTAAAGTGTCAACGGGACCCCTATGTTGCGACTATACTATGATGTTTAAAAGGAACATTTTACTTTTAAAATAATAAATAGGACAATGGTTCTAATTTTAAGTTCTTTTAGCCTTTGACTTTTTGAAGTTATACTACTTTAGGCGCGATTGTGAAAAACATTGGGATTGGGAGTAAAGATAAATGTGCTTGAAATTATCAAAAATTGTTAGCCCTACGCTCAGATACGTTATATGTTTGCTCTGATTAGGCAGTCCGATGAGATGTCAAAAATTATTCAATATGGCGGCTGTGGTTAAAGAATGTGTTGTTGTCATTTTTATTTATGGTTATGGTTGTTAACTTGTATTTTAAAAGTTGTAGTCTTTGGGCCCACATATAAAATTATTATTTATGACCACACCGTCGAAACTTTATGTACTTGTGATTTGGGTGGAGTCGGACAAATTTGGAGCTTGGCGCATTATGATAGTGGGGCGTTTGTCTGTCAAGCTGTCACGAAGTTGTCAATTTTATGAAAGAAAAAAATTTATAACCATATTGGTCCTTTTATTTTAATCAATGATTTTTATCATATAAACAGCGAAAAAAATTTTGCCGGACAAAAATATTGGGCCATATGACGCGTCGGACATGCTAAATATGTCAAATTTATGAAAATAATATATTTATTACCACATGGCTAATTTTAACAGAATCTACCATAAAAAATTTTTACAATGTGGTAACCTTGTTATCACGGGGCATATGCGCAGTCGGATGCGCCGAAAATGTCAATTTCCTGGAATTTCTTTATTTAGTACCACAGTTTTTTTAAATGTGTAATGCATATTGGATCACTTGTGGGACAAAAATCATGGGTCCAAAATTTTCAAAAAATTTTCCAAAATTTTCCCCTTTGTCGGAATTCTTTTTTGAAAATTCGAGGACAGAAACTACAGGACGATGTTTGTCATTGTTCAAGGAGTATGTACACAAATTTTCGGATCAAGATTTTTCCAAAATTTTCCTTCCTGTAAAAGTAACCGAGAAAAACTGTTTTAAAAATTTTTTGGTAATGCCTGCTCTTAAGGGCGTTGATAACAAAAAAAAATTAAGTTTTCTGTTCGTTTTATAAAAACGTTTGTTGAAAAATGGTTGTAAATAAAAAAAATTCTAGGAAATTGATATCTTCGGCGCATCCGACTGCGCATATGCCCCGTGAAAATTGTCCGACAAGGTTACCACATTATTGTAAAAATATTTTATGGTATATTCTGATAAAATTAAACATGTGGTAATAAATCTATTATTTTCATAAATTTGACATATTTAACGTGTCCGCGTGTGACGCGTCATATGGCCCAATATTTTTGTTCGACAAAATTGTGTTCGCTGTTTATATGATAAAAACCATTGATTAAAATAAAATAACCAATGTGGTTATAATTTTTTTCTTCCATAAAATTGACAACTTCGTGACAGCTTCACAGACAAACGTCCCACTAGGGAAAGTACAAAAAGTTTCGACGGTGTGGTCATAAATAATTATCTTATATGTGGGCCCAAAGACTATTGTGAGAACAAAAACAAAAGTGAGTTTATAGTTGTACTGACTTTTTAAATAGTTTTTATATAAATTTTTGCACCTATTAACATAAAAAAAGAGTGTGTGTACTTTGTACGCACGTAAAAATTCTACTTATATTATTACGATCTCAACAAAACAAATATATTTTAAACATTTTAATTATATTTTATTTAATTTTTAAAGAAATTTCAATATTAAAAATAATAACTAAATTAAAAACAGCATAAATAGGTCATTTTTTATGAACTGTTGCCTCCCCGCAATTGATTTTTCCACCTACCTCTACTGAAAATATACTTTTCCGGACCTGATTGTAGGGAGCAAAGTTGTACTTTTCCTCCCTAGGGAGGACGTCTTGGTATTTCCTCCGCTAGGCGTCAGGCAGTAAACTTCATTCTCGGGAGGAAAAGTAACACTTTCCTCCCTTGTTATACAAATAGCTATTCCCTTGAGTAATCGTAAAACATCTAAAAAACCTCATATTTTCTACACACATGTTTAATTTTTTTTTTTTTATTTACAAACTCGCATCAGCCTGTACGGCTATTAGCGAAAATGATAGTTTTGTTAACAATAATAATAACTATAGAATACTACAATTAAATTTTATATAAACAGTTTATTGCTTTTAAGTATTGAAGGATCAATTTGGAACCGCACTTTGAGAATAGTATTTTCAAATCGTCCGGGATTCCGAATTGAACTCTGAAAGGTGTTTTATTGTCAGAGGGGTCTCACAAGCATAACACTCCGGTTGAGGATCTCGTGTCATCAGATGACCATGCGTGAGGCGGCTATGACCAAGCCGCAATCGCGAGATGATCACTTGGGAAAATCGATTTGTGGAATTATCAGACCATCGTTGAAATGTTGGTTTTACCTCAAATAACTGCTTCTGGTTTTCATGCCATCTGCTATTCCATATATCAACTATTTTGCTGTGGAAATATGATTTGAGATCTGACGCTGGAGTTGTTGGATAGATCTCTATAGTTGCGTCCTCTAAGGCTTCTCGAGCATGTTTATCTGCCAGTTCATTTCCAGCGATTCCAATATGAGATGGAACCCACAGGAAAGCAACATTTTTGTGATTTAGATTGTGCAATTCTTGTCTTATGAGTTTGGCCACAGGGTGGGGAGAATAGATTTTAGAGATGATTTCTAACGAATTTAAAGAGTCCGTAATTATTAGAAAGTTAATTTGAGAACTTTTCCTAACATTACTTAGGGCTTTATATATCGCAAAGAGTTCTCCTGTTAAAATAGTGTTAGTCCCCTCTAGTTTATATTTCTTTATTTCATTATGTGTTACAAAGGCAGATGCTACACAATATTTAGTCTTTGATCCATCAGTGAATAACTGTTCGAATGAGGAAAATTGAGAAATTAAGGTTTGATATTTAGAAATAATTATATGACGATTGGTTTCTTTCTTATTTTCTAAATCTAGATCCATTATTAAATGAGGAGAAGATATTAGTCAAGGAGGGGGAGTTGGTATTTTGCTAGGATATATTTTAGGAACTTTAAGGTGTAGTTCATTTATGATTCGTTTGCATTTTTCTTGAAAGGGAATGTGAGTTTTTGTATGCTGAGTACTTGAAGAGCAAATAATTTGGTGACATTGTGAAGAGTACCGCTTCACTGCATATGAGAGTATTAATTCCTGTCTTCTTAAATCTAAAGGTAGTTCGGCGAGTTCGGCCTGAAGACTTATAATAGGAGTTGTTCTAAATGCACCACATATTATTCTAAGAGCGTTGTTTTGTACGATATCTAAAACTTTTAGAGTTGTTTTTGAAGCAGATGAGTAAGCTTGGCATCCATAATCAATCTTGGAACGGATCAGATTTTTATATAATGTGAGTAGAGTCCTACCGTCCGCTCCCCAGTTTGTACCAGAAAGACATTTCAAGAGGTTTAGTCTTTTATGACATGCTGCTGAAATATATTTAATATGTTCTTTCCAGGTTAAAGCTTGATCAAATATTAGACCTAGATATTTAATTGTTTCTACATATTCTTTGGCCATCCTCTGTATATTGTTTCCCTTTAAGAATATTATGAGATCATCAGCATATAATCTGGCTTGAATGGGTTTATTCATTGATTTGATTATATCATTAATAGCTACAAGAAAAAGCGTCGGACTGATCACTGATCCCTGAGGTGTGCCATTTTCTTGATATTTCACATTAGATAGAAGACCGTTTACTTTTAGCTTGAAATTTCTATTTAGGAGAAAATTTTTAACAAAAGCGAGTATATTTCCTTGATAACCCCATGATTTCAGTGATGATATTATTTTGTGATTCCAGGCAATATCAAATGCTTTATGCAAATCAAAATAAATTGCAATACATTTCTGGTTGTTACAGAAGGCGTTATTAATATGCGTTTCTAGATCTACTAAGTTGTCGGTGGCCGATTTTAAAGGACGAAATCCAGATTGTTCATTAATCAGATGGTTGTTTTCTTCCAGACCCCACAATAAACGTTTATTTATAATTTTTTCTAAAAGCTTACACATGACACAAGTTAGAGAGACAGGACGATAAGAATCTGCTTTGTTTCGTGGTTTATTAGGTTTTAAAATGGGAATAGTTATAGAGGATTTCCATAATCTGGGAAATTCATGTTTAGTCCATATACGATTGTATATTTTTAATAAAATTTCTAAAGCTTCTTCAGGTAGGTGTTTCAGAAAAGAAGCTGGAATGTCATCCGGACCTGGAGATGTGTCCTTTAAAGAATCTAACATCTCTCTTATTTCTCTGATTGTGATAAGTACATTTATAGGTTCATTATTGTTTACTATGTTGATGGGAATACTTTCTTCTTGTTCTTTGTATGTTAGGAAATCTTTATCATAAATAGAATTTGAGGATGTTAACTGGAATGTTTCGGCTATTTTTTCTACGATTTCTGCATGGTCTGTTGTAGATGATTTATTGTCTAATTCTAATGAATCTATTCCTTGATATGAACTCGAGCCTGTTATCTTCTTTATTTTCCTCCAAACTTTTGATACAGGTGTGTAATTATTTATCGTTTCTACGTATTTTATCCAGGATTGTCTTTTAGATCTTGTGGTAACCAGTTTGGCTCTAGCCCTACTCCTTTTAAGTTCGATTAAATTTTCTAGATTTTTGTGTCTTTTGTACTTTTGAAGAACTTTTTTACTTAGTTTAATAGCTTCTTTACATTCTTCATTCCACCAGGGAGTAACTTTATCCCTTTCAATGAACTTTGTTTTTCCTATTGCTTTTATAGCTGCATCGGTTATGATTTTATTGAATTGTAGAATTATTTCGTCTATTGTATTATCTAAACAAATCATTGAAGATTCACTACGGATAATTTCTTGAAAAAGGCCCCAGTCAGCTTTGTCTAACCTCCATTTCGGATCAGGCTTAACTGGCGTAGATTTAATCAAGTGTTTTTCTATTAAAATCGGGTAGTGATCACTCCCATATAAGTCTTTTTCTACGTACCAATTGTGATTTATTTGAAGAGTGGGTGTACAAAGTGAGATATCTATAGAAGAAAATGTCCCTGTCGATAAGTTTAAGTGGGTGCTACTACCATCGTTTAGTATTGCAAGATTTAACGTGTTCACTATATTTTCAATCTTCTTTCCGGTAGATGTAGTTTTAAAGGAACCCCAGTTAGTGTTATGTCCATTTAGATCTCCCAGTATAAATTTTGGATTAGGTACCTGATTTATTAGGTTTACAAGATGTTGTTCTTCTAGGTTATAATTTGGTGGTATATATATATTACATATGTTAACTTTTTGTGTTGTACCAATTTGTACAGCTACAGCTTCCAGATTTGTGCTTAGAGGAATTTCTTTGGATATTATTTGTTCTTTTACATAAATGGCAACGCCACCTGACGCGTGACCAGCATTATCCCTATTTTTAAAATACGAATTAAAAGATTTTAGATTCATGCAGGTGGAATCTTTAAAATTAGTTTCTTGAAGACAAATAATTTGTGGTGTTTATTGATTGATTAACAACTGTAACATAGGTAAACGAGTTTTAAAGCTATTTAAATTCCACTGTAAAATTTTGTTATACATAAATGATTATATTTTATTAATGAGCACAAAAATTAAAAAGTGGATGAATCACTTTCAGAATCCAAATTCGTTAAATTAATTTGTAGAGCTAATTTTTTCCTCAATTTAGTGCAGCGATATTTTGTTGTTCTGTCTTCTAAATGTGGGTGAATTTCATCCAACATAGTGATAATAGCTACGATGTCAGAGTTATAATCCTTCGCCACCGTTACTACATCAGAACAGCCGTAGCAATTTTCTAGTAGACTTTCAACTTGCTGACTGCTGAGGCAAAAAGGAGGCGAGTGATTATCTATATATGTTTTAGTATTGTCTGAAAACTTTGTTTTGTTCAGGTTTTTTTTCTGTTTTGGTCTTTTTCTTATTTTGTGTTATAGTTGGAGTTGCGAATTGGACATCCTCAGAAGTAGGAGAAGAAACAGCAGAAGCGGTACGTTTTTGTGAGTTATTTTGTGTTGAGGGATGATCGGACTTTGTATTGTCCACCAAAATATTTTTGTTTATCTCAAGATTCATAGGGGTATTGAAAGATTGAGAGAGGGGTGAGTTTGATAGTTCTGGATTTTGTGGCGTAGATAGCTTAGACATATCTAGGGATACGTTTTGTTTTATTAGTGAACTGTGGTCTTTGATGGGTTGTGTATTATTGGAAGAAGAAGCGGTAGTGGTGTCAGAAATAGAAAGTGCTGAATTCTGGGCCTGAGTTATGTTGTCTGATTGAATATTGCTTCCTGTAGGTATTATACTCATCGGTGGTGGAAATGAGGCAGTGCATTGTAAAGCATTGTGTCCTGCCTGCTTGCATTTGAAACAGTTGTGGCTGTCTAGTGTTAAATATAACCTATTTACTATTCCATCTTGTTCTATATCAATGTATTCCGGTAAAGATGCATTTTCTGGAGGCGAGATGTAAATTTGTCTTCTAAAACTAAGTATATGGCTGTAAGCTGGGTCAGTAGCTCCAATTCTCAGTTGTATCATTGGCGATAATAATGTTAAGCCTAGATTTTGTAAACATCCTGTAATTTCTTCATTAGAAATTGTGGGGCTTGCATTAGATATTAGCAATCTATCTGATGGGGTAATTAATCTTCGAGCAACTATACGAGTGTTATTAATTGTGATACTTCCATAATTTTTTAGAAAATCGTCGACAATGTTTTTATCTCTCAAGTATATGCATACTCGATTGTTAGAGATGCGTGAACAGTATATTATATTATATAGGTTCACTATTGGTCCAATCTGTAGGAGATAGTCTTGTATTTTAAAACCATCTATTGATGTAAAAACTACGGCTTGATCTCTGTTTGGTAGTAGATTCGAGTTCTGGGCTAACGCCGCTGAATACGACTTAGTAGGGTTATTGACGTTCTGTGACATGTTAAATATTATGAAGTAGGTAAATTAAATAGGTACTCACTAAATTTGTTATCATCCAATGATAACAAAATCTATCATCACCCAATGATTAATAGATGTGTTGTTTTGCACTTCACTAACAAAAACTTGTGAAATTAAAAAGCAATTATAGACAAGGCGAAAACGGCGGGTTCGAAGGGAAAAATATTCCCATGAGATTTTTTTGCATAATCACATTCACGAGACATCCCAGAATAAGGTTCAAGAAGTCGCCCAAGTGAAAAGTGGGCCAATTTTTTTTTAACATTTTTTTTTTAATCAAATTGCAAGAATCAATATTTTTGGCCCGAACAATTTTTTCTTTAATTTTTTGGACCATTCTGGACAAAAAAGGTCTCTTATAATTTTTCTCTAAAGTTGATGGTTTTCGACTTATAAGCAATTTAAAATTGAAAAAAACGAAAAATGGCGATTTTCAAGGCTTAATAACTCGGTTAAAAGTTATTATTATGAAAGTCAATATATGACTAAATCAAAGTTTGAAGCCCCCCCTACAAGATCCTGAAGAAACTTTTGTCATTATTTTATTACTAAGTTGTTATTTTTAAGTAAAAATAATAAGCGCCATGCACGTGTGCGGGGCTGTAAATGCTGAGTGCGAGAGAGAAGCTATTCCAGCAGTCCAATTGTGCATCTTACTCGCACTCACATTTACAGCAGCGTCAATACGATACAACCACTCATTGTTATTAATTAAAAATAACAGCTTAGTAGTAAATTAATGACACAGATTTCTTCAGGATCAAGTAACGGCGACTTTAAACTTTGATTTAGTCACTTTCTGACTTTCAAAATAATAATTTTTGACCGAGTTATTAAGTCTTAAAAATGGCCATTTTCGCGTTTTTCAAATTTTAACTTGCTTATAACTCGAAAAAGATCAACTTTAGAGAAAAATTATAAGAGACCTTTTTTGTCCATAATGGTCCAAAAAACCTAAAAAAAAATAAGTCCGGGCCAAGACATTGATTTTTGCAATTTGATTAAAAAAAAATGTTAAAAAAAAATTGGCCCACTTTTCTCGTGGGCGACTTCTTGAGCCTTGTTCTGGAATGTCTCACGAATGTGATTATGCAAAAATATCTCATGGGAATATTTTTCCCAACGAACCCGCCGTTTCCGTCTTGTCTATTATAAACTAATGGTTATCTACGATAACGACTTTACTGTCCGAACGTTCGAACGAGACTCTTCCATGTTTAACCCTACGTTAGGCGCGTCGTTATTGCTGACAAGCTTAGGCGCGTGGTCTACGATCGTAGACCAATATTTTTTGTCGTATAATACCGGATTTTGGCAAAATTAACAAATTAGTGGTTAATAACATGTTTATTTATGTTCGCATTTTGATATTAGATATGTTTTGTTCCTTGGCTTTTCTCATTTTGACAGTGGTAAAATTAAAAACCACGTCATGATTTTTTGGGTCTTTATTCGCAAGTAAACGAAAATGGTCACAAAAATAAGCTCAATTTAGTAAAAAACACAAAATATTTTTTAACTTTGAACTTATAGAATGACCAATAGGGATAAATAATAAAGAATAGAACTAAAAAGTAAAAAAAGAACAAAACTATTAAATGGTCAAAGTAGCTCAATTTTAGTCCGTCAAACATTCAGTGCAAATATCCCCAAAATGATCCTTCAATGCAAATGTGTCACATCTTTGGCATGCCCTTCTTGTTGACATATTGCAAATTCATGCACAAATACAACTGCGTCCCACGTAATTTGTTGGAATATTAGGGGAAGGGGGTACGACTTCTTGAACTCCGAGCAGTACGCGAGCTCGTCGTCTAAGTTCTCTTAGCAGGGAAGGCATAGTTGATCCATATTCAATTTGCTCTTTGATTAGTTTCCATGCTAAGTTTTCAATGAAGTCGCTTCTTGAAACATTTTCATTTATGTTATTAGCTTTATATATACAGCAGGCTACATATTAGCTTTATATATACAACTAAAAACTGGAACGCGCTTAGTCGCGTGGTCTACGGTTGTAGACCAGTGCTCTTTGAATAATGGTAAAAAAATAATGCAAACAGATCGGCGGCGTTTAGCAAACTGAAGAGTAAGTGAGAAGTATTAGTGACAGCTACTAAGCGGGATGGGGGCGTATGTGCAGTTTTATGCAATTGGCGACCACTTAAAGGAGAGTGGTCTACGATTGTAGACCACGCGCCTAACGGAGGGTTAATTTTAATTTGAATAGAAGTGTAACTTCCTACGTGCGTACAAAATACACACACATTCTTTTTTATATACCTGTGGTTTAGACGATTTATTCTAATATAAATTATCCATACCACCTCAAAATAAAAACATGGCTTTCAAAATGTCTTTTACTAGTACAGATTATTTTTATTTCCTCCCATGTTGTAAAAGAAAGATTTTACTTTTATTCTAATAAATATAACACTGGTTCTAATTTTAATCTTGTTTAGCTTTTGACTTTTTAACGTTTTTATTGGCTTTGGATTGCTTGATCCAATCAGCCACGATAGATAATATTATTTGCTACAATAATAGGTTATTGATTATGTATTTTAGAAAGTAATTACAACGTTAACGGGGTTTTATTGTTTAATATAGTCAACGGACCTCTAAATATGAAAAAACCGCGAAGGTGCGTTTTAAGGGGTGCGTTTTTGAGAAAGGGGTGAATTAGTCCCTAGGCACAGGACAAATTGGGGTGAGTTCTATGCACGTTTGGTACAATTACGCCTAAAAAAAAATTTTCCAGGTTAAATTTACTATCGAAGGATCACATCTTAAAATCCAAAATATTTTTACAAAAATATATTCCAAAGAAAAGCAAGAAAAAACACGAAAGGTAGCAATTTTGTTTCTTGGCCCATAAATTTTTTCCAAAAGGATATAGTTATATGCATTGCTTCACAGCAAAAAAAACTTCCATCTTTCCTCTTTAAAATGACGTTTGGTTGAAGTCTCTATGGTTTACAGTTTCCAAAACATGATTTTTCAAATTTCTCCACTCACAACGATTTTGGGCCATTTTTCTTGTTACTTCGCAAACATTGTTCTGTTACTTTTTTTACGCAGCTTTAGGTGTATATTAAATGTTACATTTAGTAGGAAGAAAAGTAAATTAAATTTAAAATGATCTATTGTAGAAGGCTGTATGACTGTTTTTAAGCAAGATATGGTTTTTCAAAATTTTATACTTTTAATGATTTTTGATAAATTTTACGATTATTTTTAAATTTCTCATTATAACTTTTTTGATTGTGTATATTTAAATATATACACTGTGCAATAAAAAAGGAGGCTTATCTTCTTTACTTTAAAATGGTGTATTGTAAAAAATTCTAGGTCTGTTTTTAAACAAGATATGCTTTTTCAAAGTTTGACATATACACAATACACATGCAATAGGTTCCACTAAGTTGGAACCATATTATGGACAACTTTTTTATTATTAACTTTATAAAAAAAATTATTCCTTATAAAATGCTCTGCATAGTCTAAAACCTAAGATGAGATCATCAGATATCAATAGTTTACGAGGTATGTTAAAAAATATGAATTTCGCTCAAGAGTAAAGTACCTTTATATTTCACAATATCGAAATGTGTTATAAAGAAAAGTTGTTTAAAATTAAAAATTATGTTACAATATTCAATTATATTCTTCTAATCGATTTTTTTTTTACTTTTTCTCAAATTACGGATACACTTGGATATCCTACGGATATCTTGTTTAAAAATAGTCCTAGAACCTTTTTGAATACATCATTTTAAAATAAAGAAAATAAGCTTTTCTATTCCAGAATATATATACCTAAATGTACAAAAAAAAATTATGAGAAATATAAAAAATAATCACAAAAATTATCAAAAAGCATTAAAATTATAACAGCTTGAAAAAGCATAACGCGTCTAAAAATAGTCGTACAACCTTATACAATAGACTATTTTAAAGGTAATTAATTTCTCTTTCTACTAAATGTACCATTGCATAAACCTAGAAATGCGTAGAAAAAAGTTACAGAACAATGTTTGCGAAATAATGGGAAAAATAGCTCAAAAATGCCGTGAGCGGCAAATTTTGAAAAATCCTGTTTCGGAAACTATAAATCTCATCGGCTTCTACTAAACGTAATTTTAAAGAGGAAGGATGGATGTTATTTTTCGCTAAAGCAATGCCTATAGCTATATCCCTGTGTAAAAAAGTTAGGGTCAAAAACCAAATTTCTTTCTCTCTTGTTTTTTTTTCTTGCTTTTGTTTTGAATATATTTTTGTAAAAAAAAGAGTTTTGATTTTAAAATATGATATTTTGATAGTAAATTTAATCTTGGACAATATTCCTGTAGAAGTGTTTGTACCAAAAGTGAATAGAACTCACCCTAATTCACCCTGTGCCTAGGGACTAATTCACTCCTTTCTCAAAAACGCACCCATTTAAATAGTAGCACTCCGCGGTTTTTTCAAACTTAGGGGTCCATTGACCATATTAGACAATAACATCCCGTTAACGTTAAAGTTCCTTTCAGATATCTTATTTTGAACATAATCAATAGCCTACAGCAGTGTGTAGAATCATTCCTTAGTTGATGTAAATATCAAATACAGTGATATAAGACAAATAATTCAAATTGAAAATAAAGGAAAATGGGCAACGGTATGATAGACCGCATGTCAGAGTCTACGTCCTGAAACATCCACGTCAGTTTAAGGTTTAATCATACCTTGCAAGTTATCCTCCTGTACGTCGGCAAGTCAAGAATAGGTGAATTATTAATAATTTATAAAAAATGAATTGACAACCCTTAGCTTCTCGAGATATGGGCATTTACAACCCAAAGAAAATCCTTCCATAATTTTCATACTTAAATAATCTGCGTGATCGACAGAACCTATTAATCATTTTCTGAATGTTTGAAAAACTTCAGACAATTCACTTCGCTTTATTCAGACAACACCCACATCCACTTAGGAATTGTAAACAGTCACTTCTACAATGAAATTTGATTAATGTTATATTGAATTGTATTAGGTAATAGGTTAAAGAGATTCATTATGACTGAATATATAAAGGTTGTTTTATCTATTGCCAATGAAATATTATTTTCCGTTTTATCAAAGCCTTCAATCAGAGCGGAAAATAAATGGAAAAATATTATTATTTATTCATTTGATTTAGTTAATAGGCATGTGTGTGTCATAAAAATTGTAAATGCTCTTTCAGTTTATTTATTCATTAAAAATACTTTTTTTATACGTTGTTTTTATAAAAATATATGTATGACTGCTTAATGTGCTAGAAGGGGAAAAAGTATAAATATTATGACAAAAATGGCGAATAAAGCTGTTTTTGTTTAATTTCGATTTAATTACAAAATCTCAAACGAATAAAGCAGATATATTAGCAAAACTTATATTGTAGTTAATTGACAAATATTGAAACAAGGGATGTTCCAAATATTCTTCTTTCTTCTTCTTCTCGTACAACTACAACCTGGAGTAGGTTTTCTTGCGGTATCAACTGAGGTATCATTTTTTTTAAATGCATGCCTCCACCTGCAAAACCTCCACCATTTTTTTAATATTTACATATTTATATTATTTTATCGGGTGTTCTACAGCATCCGCCGCTTCCCACATCCTATTCGCCATGCTTTTCGGTCACGAATATCTTCCTCGTTGAGTTGTCTACTGTTCATTGCTTTCTCTACATGTTGTATCCATGTTCTCTTCGGTCTGCCTCTTTTTCTTCTCTCGGGTGGTGATACTGGATCATTTTCTTGGGCCATCTTGTTGGTCCCATTCTCTGGACATGCCCGTACCATATTAATCTTTTTTGTTCTATTCTGTCTATAATATCCTTTTCTACTTCCATTCTTTCTTTTATTTCTTCGTTTGGGATATGCTGCAGTTTAGATATTCTACAGCTTCTTCTAAGCGCGTCCATTTCTAAAGCTTGAAGTCTTTTATTTTGTCGGTCTTTTACTTCCCACACTTCCGAGTTCTACAGGACAATTCCTTCAACGATAGTTTGGTAGATTTTTTTTTGTCTGATTTTGCAGTCCTGTACTCCACCAAATGCCATTCAGCTGTTTTATAGCTTTTCTTCCTTGACTTATTCGATATTCTATATCTTGATCGCATGTGGAGTTTTTGTCAAAAATAGAACCTAGATATTTAAATTCATCGCATCCTTTTATGTATTACCCTTCTAATTCTAAGTCTTCAGTATCACCTTCGACTACAAAGTATTCAGTTTTCTCCATGCTCATTTCCAAACCCCATTTTCGGTACTCCTCTTTCAATTTTCTAATCATGTAACTGGCGTCATCTTTATCAGCAGTAATCACAACTTGATCGTCAGAAAATAGCAACGTATACAAATAAGAATCTCCTACTGGTATCCCCATTGTTTGGCATTTCCTAGTCCAATATTTTAACACATGTGTAAGGTAAATTTTAAATAAAGTTGGCGACAGGCAGCTTCCCTGCAAAAGGCCTTTCGATGTTTCAAAGGTATTTGAAAGTTTCGTTCCAATTTTAATTGCTGTTGTTGCATTAGCATAGCGATCATTTATTGTTTGGATGTATTTTCTATTTAAAGTGATTTGTTGTAATACCTCAAACATTTTTTCTCTGGGAACGGTATCGTATGCTTTTTTTAAGACTACAAATACCATGTGAGTTTCTAGATTTCTAGCAGAACGTTTTTCTAGTAGTTGCCTTATGCAGAAAATGTTATCTGTGCATGATCTACCTGCCCTAAATCCACTTTGTTCTTCGGAATTTTGCCACTCTTTTTCTATCCGTTTCTTTATTATTCTTCCGTAGAGTCTTCCAACTGAGCTGGTCACACTAATGCCTCTGTAATTATTACAATTTTTCCTTCCACCCTTTTTGTATATAGGGGTAGTTATGGAGTTTTTCCACTCAGAGGGCACGCCACTATTGCCTGAAAGGCATCCGTTGAATATTTCAACTAAATTTTTTTTGCCTGTGTCGTGCTGTGCTTAATGAGTTCAATTGGAATACCTCCAGGACCAGGAGCTTTATTGTTTTTCATTTATTTATATATTTACATGCGTTCATAATTTTCTTGAAAAAATAAAGTTTATTTTATTTGTAGCAATATCTTATTCTAGAGCAGTATGAAAAATCATCCCGTGTTTGATGTAAAAAACAAATACAGTGGTATAAGAAAAATTCATATTGAAAACAAAGGAGAATACTGCCGTGCTAGGCTCAAAGGAGCTAACTAACATTTGACAAAATGGTGGAAAAATCGATTTCAAAATTGAATGCTAAAATTTTGGCCCGTTATGGATTCATGGCCTAGCTCATAATTTTTATGCATGCATATATGCCTCAGTTTATTAAGGGAATCATTAGTTATATTTTAAAACAATGTTTTCTAGAAAAAAAGTAGGTACCGCTAAAACGTTTTAGCAAAGATCATTATAAAACTAAGCCTATTAGCGGTATGTGGTTTACAGTTGTGATTGATACGAAATGAAAAGCTTTGTTCTCATCATTGTCTGATTCATCATCTATTTCCAGGAATTATTTTATTGCCTAAACCTTTTAATTGTATTGCGCCAATGACCCTTTGAGGTTGAGGAATAAATAAATAAAAAAAATGTTATGCATCACTTAAAATTGTGCTAAATTTAAAAAATTATAAAATTAACAGAAGTAACAACAAGTATTATTCCATGTTATTATTTTGTTGAGCCACAATATGACAACAGCAAATTTACAATATTTAATTGTCGTTATTTCTGTTTTCTGTCAAGAGTCAATAAATACATATTGGTTCAGTAATATTTGTGATCAAATATAAAAAATTAAATAGACAACCAAACAACATACCTTGTGTCTGGTACATACAAAAAACCTATTAAATATTACAATGGTATTACCTCACAATCAACATTTTTTATAAAATCTTTTATAGTGTGTCTAATATTTGTCCAGAAACGGAAAAAACAGAATCTCTTCAGAGTGTTATAAGATGTTAAACAGCTGATGTTAAACGTTTTAAAGAATTCTTCGACTCACTTTTATTTTTTTTATAATTTAGCTTGATAATTTTACAACGCCATATTTTTCGCCCAACGTTTGTGAATTTATGAACCATACTTTTCACTTTCTCAGCTATTAGGTATGTTTTTATTTTGTTTCATAAGCGAAAAAGGTTTCTTATTTTACGACATATTATTATAGAGCTTTAAGAATTTTATTATCTCCGACACCGACCCTAATTATAATTATTATGCAGGTTATTGTTTATCTCATTTTAGATAAATACGATAAGTAATACTATACAATATTATTATCTTCTTATGGTGCTTATCCGTTACGGATGTTGGACACTAACATGGCTATTCTGACTTTGTTGACTGCTGCCGTGAAAAGTCCGGTAGTGGTTAAGTTAAACCATTTTCGCAGGTTATGCAGCCAGGATATTCTTCTTCGTCCTGGACCTCTTTTCCCATGCACTTTACGTTGAAGTATGGTTCGAAGTAGGTCATATCGTTGTTCATTATTTTATACAATATTATATCTGTAAAATTAGGGCAAATTTTAACATTTTATTAGTTGTATTATTGTACAAACTAGTTATATGTTATGATAAAAATATGATCACATTGTCTTTCAGAACGAAAGACACTTAATTATGGGATATGAGGTATATAGAATCAAAACCTGCTATATCCATGTCTTGAAATTTTGTCAGAAGGCAAAAAAAAATATTCAAAAAATTAAATGTTCCAAAAATTATCCGGCCTATCTCAATCAAAAGGGCATCAATAAATATCATAAAATGGCACACTAATTTGTCATTTTTCTGCATGCCCCTTACATCCTCAGAAATTTGTACTTTTAATTTGGATTTAGCAGAACGAAAAATTTAACATTTAGCAGGTTTTGATTCTGATGAGCTAATTTATATTATAAGATTTTTAAAATATTCAAACTGCTCTACTGAAAAGTTGCTTAAAATGACATAGTAGTTTTCCTCCGAGGAACACAAATATTATTAACAAGACTCTGATTTAAAAACAAATTTAATCGAATTGATTCATAGTTTTTAATACAGCATTAATTTATGAACAAATTTTTGAATTATTAACCAGGTACCTGACGCATTGTTAGAAAATTTATAAAGGAATAAAACCAGCATTTTTGTATAAAACTAGGAAAAGGATTCTCAAAGGATTACTTAAAGATATCCTAAATCTACAATGCCGTATCTATAATGCCGTATATTAGTGGAGTCACTGAAGGTGAATATGAGCTATTACCTCCGATTTCGTTGAACCTCCATCGATTTGCATAAAAATTGGTGAGTGGTTAGAGGATATCTGAAGGAACAAAGGTGACATGGTTACAACTTGCGCTTTTACCCTGGGGGTGGATGCCACCCCTTCTCGGGGGTGAAAATTTTTTTGTTAAAAATAACCCTATAATTCGATAGAGGAACAAATTTCAAGCAAAATTTGTCATATAAAGTTATTAAAATAAATCAAAACTATTTAAGTTACTACATATCAAAGATTTTAATTTTTCTTGAGGAAAATGCATGTTTTTAACTAATTTTTCATCAATAACTCAAAAAGTGTAAGTTTTTATAAAAAAGTTATTATTATCAAAATTGAAGCTAATAAAAAACGAAATAAACCTCTTACTAGAAAAACCTTTTAATGTTAGCTAAAAGTGTGTTATAGGTAATTGAATGTATATTGTTTTCGGCGAGTAAAAAACTCTAAGTATTCAAGCTGAAATAAGGGGACATTGATGCATTTTATAACATAAACTTATTAAACATTAATTTGTCAAATTACTTAAAAATATCTATCAAATAAGCCCCCGAACATGTTGATAACGTTAAAATTTATGCTCCAAATTTTTTCAAAATTTATCTTTTAAAAATTTTTCCAAAAAATATTATTGTTTCTTTTTAATAACTCCGTTCGTGTTTAAGATATCAGGTTTGAAAGTCTTAAAAATTATGATTTTTTTAAATTATATCTTTTTTTCAAAAATATGCATTCTAAACCAGTCAAAATTATTGAAAACATTACTTATGCTAATATAAAGAAGTTTTTGTAACGATTACCATAAATTTTAATTTTTGTGTGAAATGGCGTATGTTTTATTTTTCACTTTTTCCTAAAAAAATTCGAAACGGTTCTTTTATTTTCATTATAACTTACTTAATTTTGACGCTATTACCTTGCTCTGAAGCTCATCTGATAGGTATTCTGAAGTACTTTGTCAAATGTTTAGCAAGAATATTTTATAAATTGCATTGTTTTCCCGTTATTTAAGCTTGAATACTTAGATTTGAGTACTCGTCGAAAAAAATACACATTCAATTGCCAAAAACTCGCTTTAATCTAACATTAGTTTAGTTCTTTATGTGAGGAATGTATTTAATTTTTTATTATCTTTAATTCCAGTAATAACAACTTTTGTGTAAAAGCTTATAGTTTTTGATTTATACGTGAAAAACCGATTTAAAACATGCATTTTTTACGAAAAAATAAAATTTTTGGTCTTTGATATCTCAAAAAATGTTGATTTATTTTAATAACTTTTTATAACAAATTTTGCTTATAATTTGTCCCTCTATCCGCTGATGGTATTATTTTTATTAAAATAATTTTCACCCCCGAGAAGGGGTGGCATTCACCCCCACGGTAAAAGCGCAAGTTGTCATCATATCACCTTTGCTCCTTGAGGTATCCTCTAATTACTCACCAATTTTCATGAAAATCGATGGAGGTTCAACGAAATCAGAGGTGAAAACCTATAGTGGGTACACTATATAGATACACTATATTATATGCTAAGGCATATGGGCGGCAAGATAGAAACCGTCGATGTAGCAGATACAGTCAAAACGCCATAGTATTTAACATTTGCCGCCAAATGGCTTAGTATTTTAATTGAAAAGTGTAGATATCGCTAACAAAATCGCAATTTTATTCAAAATATAATGCTTCTACAACTCCAAAGACTTTGTAAATATATTATAAATACCCTGTTCTATCTAGAAATAGAAAAATCTCATTTTCAATAAAAAAAGCAGTTACCGCCTTTGGCATTAGCACGGCAGAATAGGCAACTGTAAGATATACCGCATGTCAGAGTCTACATCCTGAAATAGGTAAGTAGTTAAGGGTTAATCTCGAACCGTCACGTCGTCCATGATAGTTGAGTCAGTAAGTAGCTCATTGTCCTTAAATCTGACAATATATTATCTGTCCATCACATTCGTGGACGTCCTAAAGGCGTTCTTCCTATCGGATAGTTGATAGTTGAGTGAGTGGATGGCCCACTGTTCTTAAATGTAATCATATGTTATCTCTCCATCACATTCGTGTACGTCCTACGGGTCTTCTTCCTCTCAGATTAACTTGGTAAGGCGGTATTAGATAGTCTATGAAAATAGCCAGCCTATCTGATACGTTAATCTCTTGGAGCAAAAGCGACGAAGTTTTCTCTTCATTCCTTTTAAGACATTGCATTGCAGGACAAAGACAGACAAGACCGTTTATTATAGAACATTCGCACAAAATGTATGGCAGATCTCACAAGCAAAGACAGCAAAACATCCAAAGATATACGATGTCTGTTAAAAAGATACTCTAAGCTGAGTAGGCAGTTAAAGCTGATGAGATTGTCAGATGATGACCTATCTCGATTCTATCACCTAGCAGAAGGAACAGCAGAGCACAATTTATGTCACTGTAATAGCCTGGATGTTAAATTGTTGGCAAAAAGACACACTCGTTTTAAATCAATTGTGGAACAGGTTAAAAATTTGGAACGTCAGACTGCGAAAACCTTCAATGTGTTTTGTCGGACTTAACTTCCAATTGATTTGATATCATTTCATTAAACTCTCATGCAAAAATCAGACTGGTATTTATCACCCAATGGGCATTTTAATGAGTCCAACACGAAGAACATGGCAAATGCTAGAAATTGTAATGGTGATAACGAGCAGTCTGATTTTTGCATGAGAGTTTAATGAAATGGTAACAAATCAATTGGAATTTCTGTCCGACAAAATGCATGGCTCGTTTTTGTAATCTGACGCCAAAAAATTTTTAAACTGTTAAACAATTAAAACTTCCACAGTTCCAGTGTTCTCCTACATCAAATTTTGTCCGAATAGGGACCGTTAAGCTATCAACATATTTTTAGCTTGCCATTAATCAACTTTTTTTTGTTACGCGGGATCCAAGCCTAACACTGATATCGAGTAATAATTCGCAAAACATCCTAATAATCATTAATACACTCATTTTTGAAAATTATGCACAGTCATTTCTTATCCTTTCGCCTAGATTCTTTATCATTCCTCGTAAAACTTCACCCTCATTTTCCCGTTTTTGTCCTATTTATGGCTTCGTGTATTTCCTGTTTTTTATCTCCGATAAACTTTTCACTACTATGTTTTCCCATAGCAACTCTTCTATTGGTGTGCTCTCAGATAATCTGTATAATGTTCTTTCCAAATTTCTAATATTTCTATTTTCTTCGATTTTACTTAACTCTTTTTGTCTTTTATGGCCCCTGTTACTTTTCTGTTATTTCCTTTTAACCTCTATGCGAGTCCAGAATAGTCTGATGGTTATTTTATGTCTCTGCGTTCAAGCTACCTCCAAATGGTTCCCAGCTCCCTTGTTTTAATTTTACTGTTCTTTGTGCTATGTTTCTCTTTGTAATATAATATAATCCTTCTTTTTCACTTTCTAGTGTTTCATCAGGAAGCTTGTTTTCCTTTATTAATGTTTATATTTATTCACCCCACCATTTGGTCGTTTTAAAATGTTTCTTAAATTTTCTTATTCCCCTAATTTATTTCGCCTTCTGGTTAATCGTTCTTTTAAATAGTTTCCACTTTTATTTGAGATTTTTTGGACTCTTTGTTTGTTTGGTTGTGGTATTTTTCTTGTATTTTTAATTTGTTTATTCCTATATTCCTGTACTGTTTTAATTTTTTTTTCTTTTCTTACTATATATTCTGCTATTACTAGCCTATACTTTGATCCTATTTCTTGTTTCATTTTCTTGTATTACCTTTGGCAGTTCTTTTAGTCAAATAAACTTTTAGCGTTTCTTTCTTCTGCTAATAAGCTTTTCTACAAAAATTAATTCTTTTCGACAAAAGTGACCTGCCTATTTTAATATGTCGTATGTCCCCTTTGTCGATATCAACCATAATTTTTTTTGAATCTAGCAGGTATATCGACGGGTTTTTGATAAAACATCGTAAGCATCAATTTTCCGAAAATGGGATTTTTATCTTAAATGGTTCCTTACGATGGTTTACAGCTGATTCAAAATTATTTTTCCCATAATAACATCCTAAGTGTCTAAAATTGAATGTAATTTTTATCGTAACCACCGCATTTCGACCTTATTTTGTGCCTTTGGTATCGTAAACGGCAAGGTAGTACCGACAGATAAAAGTAAACGCCATACGTCTTGTCGGTTACGTTTGCGTATTTTGCTGTTTACGATAAGATTAAATGATCAAAATGACCGTTAGGATTACTCAGTGTTATCTTAACCCTCCGCTAGTCGCTAGGATAAACAGAGCATCAAGAGTCGCTACGGTGTCAGAGACCGACAATTAAAAAAAAAACTGTTATTGCTATAAAATTCGTACAAATATTTTATATTGTGTATAGGAATGACTGAAAAATAGTTTTGAAAATGTTTTATTGAAAAAAAAAAACGATATAAAATGAAAAACCGCTTTCATTTTCACTTCCCTCATCGTCAAAATAATTTTCATCGTCGCTAGGAACCATTTCCCATAATTCCATTCCAACGTTTTTGTTCGGCTTCAAAGGACATCTATAAATAAGATTTGACCAAAACTTACCGATAAAATGCAATAATAAGATGCTAATTTTTTACCTGAACTGCAAGTTATGCCAAAAAAAGTAATAACCACAACGTTAGTCGCTACGGAGTTTTGCACCGAAAATAGCTATAAAACTCGCACAACTGTACCCAAGTAGGTAAGAATGTACACTAACACGAGGTTAGTTGATAGGAAGATGTACAGAAAGTGGCGATAGAAAAAAACAGTTATTTTGTAAATCCCGAATGAATAATTCTGTCGTCGGTGTGTGACACCGATAGCGACTAACGGAGGGTTAAATGTGTTAGAACTCAGTGCAAATTTTATTTCGCTGGAACAAAATTTAAAACGAAAATAGTGGTAGTTTTGATAGACCCTCTTATTGAATAGATGCGGTAAGTTTTAATACTTGTTTTTTTTGGTTTATTGTATTTTTAATAGAATTTACTAATTTGGTAATGTTACCTATATTTTTTAGTTGTTCTTGTGCAAATATCATAAATATTATATTTGCAACAAAAATATATCAACTTGTAGTAAGTTCACTCAAACCTAAAACAAATGTAGGTGAGTCAATATAGAACGAATATTAAACCATAGTTTTTAATTCCAAACAACTTTTCTTATTAACAATTTTCGACATTGTGAAATATGAAGCTACTTTGCTCTTGAACAAGATTCATATTGTGTGGCATACCTCGTATGAAATTAATAAAATTTAATACCTGATGGTTTTTTTTAAACTGATAATAAAAAAATTTTAATAGTTTCCAAGTTCCGCAGACATACTGTATAAGAGCTTAAAAAAATTATATTTATATTTTTTTATTTTTAAGCTTGTTATTAAATGTATTTTAGGTAAGTTGTACAGAAAAAGGTTTTGATGACTTTGTACAAACATTGTTTAACTGATATTTTGGGGTTATTGTATTACATTTTTCTTGTTTTTCTTAATTTTCTCAAAAAGAAGTTGTTTATTTTATGTCTAAAGCAAAATAGTTTAGTGCATTTTAAAGATTACATCTGCAGCTTTAAAAAACACCTATAAAATTGTAATATCTATTCAAACTTGAGTAATACCCTCTTAAATTGAGTAAAAACTACATTTTTGGGACGTCGCCGTCGTATAATTTGAATTAAATTTTTAAGATTTTTTTTAATATAACATCATTTAGTACAGTGTCACAGAGTGTCACAGATTAATGTACGTATTAAATTTTATTTTTCTTTGTCGATTTTTATTATTAATAATATTTTTTTTCTGTTAAGATACTTAATTATTTATGAATATTCAATTATAGATTGATACCTTGAAACTATCGTATGTTTATCTTAAGCGACAAGCTTCAACAAAAAATTTACACAGACAAGGTCTAACATATCTAACAGATCTAAGTATCGTACGTTACATAATTTAAAAAAAATGTGATATTAGTTTTTTTTTCTTAAATTAACATTTTTTATGTACTAATTTATCATAGTGTTAAAATTTTAATTATATTAACCAAAAATTCGGTAGAAGAAAAAGTCGTCTCCTGTAAAATGTGCGTTTTGTCGGTTACGATGTTTTGTTAAAAACCCATCGATATGACATTTTAAGTGTAGTACCTGGAGAACGGTTGTAAGGATATGTTTTTCACACTTGTAAAAAAGGTAAGTACCCAACAAAAGGCGTGATTGTGTAAAAACAGTGATTTAAAACAATCAGCCCCAAAACTAATTTTCACAAAAACTTGAGTGATGCAATTCATCAGTATCAGTATTATTAATGTACACAAAGTAACTCCATTACAAATGAAAAATGGCCGCGCCCCAGCAGTGCCAGTCTTTCATGATTTAGTAATACATTTTAATCCGAAATATTTTCCCAGCGCGTAACTGGTATGCTAAATTGTCGACAAAAAGACACACTCGTTTTAAATTCTCGTCGACGATGCCACCCTTATATCGAGTAATAATTCGTAAAACATCCTAAAAATTATTCTATAAGCTTCTGTGAAAATTATCCACAGTCATCCCTTATCCTTTCGCCCTAGACTCTTTATCATTCCTGGTACAAGTTCGGCCTCATTTTCCTGTTTTAATCCTGTTTTAATCGTACTTAAGGCTTGGCCTATTTCCTCTCTCTTTATCTCCGGTAAACTTTTCACTACTATGTATTTCTGTAACAATTCTTCTACTGGTTTACCCCCAGATATTCTGTATAATGTTTTTCCAAGTTTCTAATAATTCTATTTTCTGCGATTTTACTTGACTGTTTTTGTCTTTTATTGCCCCTGTTTCTTTTCTGTTGTTTCCTTTTAACCTCCATGCGAGTCCAGAATTGTCTGAAATTAGACCTATAAATAATTGTTTTTGTTTGGTTTTGAGAAGTGCGGTCTAAAAATATTCTTGTTTCTGGTAAAATTATTCATGAAAAGGTATTAGAAGTTGCAAGGGAACTAAGCGTTAATATGAAAGCTTCTTGTGGATGGCTCGGGAAATTTTGTAAACGACACAATATTTCCTTCAAATCTATATGTGACGAAGAAGCTGCTGTAGATTTATAAGTAGTTTTTAACTGGAAGGAAAAACTGCTAATAATAATGGCAGTAGGCAGGTACTCTCCGTGAGACATTATTAACGCAGATGAGACTGGATTATTTTTTAGAGTTTAGAGCATTACCCAAAAAAACTTATACCCTGAAAGGAGAAAGGTGCATTGGAGTCAAGGCTTCTAAAGATATGATCACAATTCTATTTTGTAACAATATGATATTTTGATAGAAGAATGCAGAGAGAAAATCGAAAAGGTCAATAATCAATGTTCACAGACAATACTGCGTGGTCATAAAAAACTTGTGTTATGTAATATTAAACTAGTATCTCTTTTTATATTACATAAATACATGCACTTATTTTTAAAAAATTTAAGTTAACAAATTTTTTTCTCTTCAATGGACACCTCCTTTAAACGGACATTTTATGTGGAACGACTACTGCCCGTTCAAGGGAGAGTTCATTGTACCCCAAAAAAGGCGTGATTGTGTAAAAAAAGTGATTTAAAACAATCAGCCCCAAAACTAATTTTCACAAAAACTTGAGTGATGCAATTCATCAGTATCAGTATTATAAATGTACACAAAGTAACTCCATTACAAATGAAGAATGGCCGCGCCCCAGCAGTGCCAGTCTTTCATGATTTAGTAATACATTTTAATCCGAAATATTTTCCCAGCGCGTAACTGGTATGCTAAATTGTCGATAAAAAGACACATTCGTTTTTAAATTTTCGTCGACGATGCCACCCTTATATCGAGTAATAATTCGTAAAACATCCTAAAAATCATTCTATAAGCTTCTGTGAAAATTATCCACAGTCATCCCTTATCCTTTCGCCCTAGACTATTTATCATTCCTGGTACAAGTTCGGCCTCATTTTCCTGTTTTAATCCTGTTTTAATCGTATTTAAGGCTTGGCCTATTTCCTCTCTTTTTATCTCCGGTAAACTTTTCACTACTGTGTATTTCTGTAACAATTCTTCCACTGGTTTACCCCCAGATATTCTGTATAATGTTTTTCCAAGTTTCTAATAATTCTATTTTCTGCGATTTTACTTGACTGTTTTTGTCTTTTATTGCCCCTGTTTCTTTTCTGTTGTTTCCTTTTAACCTCCATGCGAGTCCAGAATTGTCTGACATTAGACCTATAAATAATTGTTTTTGTTTGGTTTTGAGAAGTGCGGTCTAAAAATATTCTTGTTTCTGGTAAAATTATTCATGAAAAGGTATTAGAAATTGCAAGGGAACTAAGCGTTAATATGAAAGCTTCTTGTGGATGGCTCGGGAAATTTTGTAAACGACACAATATTTCCTTCAAATCTATATGTGACGAAGAAGCTGCTGTAGATTTATAAGTAGTTTTTAACTGGAAGGAAAAACTGCTAATAATAATGGCAGTAGGAAGGTACTCTCCGCGAGACATTATTAACGCAGATGAGACTGGATTATTTTTTAGAGTTTAGAGCATTACCCAAAAAAACTTATACCCTGAAAGGAGAAAGGTGCATTGGAGTCAAGGCTTCTAAAGATATGATCACAATTCTATTTTGTAACAATATGATATTTTGATAGAAGAATGCAGAGAGAAAATCGAAAAGGTCAATAATCAATGTTCACAGGCAATACTGCGTGGTCATAAAAAACTTGTGTTGTGTAATATTAAACTAGTATCTCTTTATATATTACATACATACATGCACTTATTTTAAAAAAATTTAAGTTAACAAATTTTTTTCTCTTCAATGGACACCTCCTTTAAACGGACACTTTATGTGGAACGACTACTGCCCGTTCAAGGGAGAGTTCCCTGTACCCCAAAAAAGGCGTGATTGTGTAAAAAAAGTGATTTAAAACAATCAGCCCCAAAACTAATTTTCACAAAAACTTGAGTGATGCAATTCATCAGTATCAGTATTATAAATGTACACAAAGTAACTCCATTACAAATGAAAAATGGCCGCGCCCCAGCAGTGCCAGTCTTTCATGATTTAGTAATACATTTTAATCCGAAATATTTTCCCAGCGCGTAACTGGTATGCTAAATTGTCGATAAAAAGACACATTCGTTTTTAAATTTTCGTCGACGATGCCACCCTTATATCGAGTAATAATTCGTAAAACATCCTAAAAATCATTCTATAAGCTTCTGTGAAAATTATCCACAGTCATCCCTTATCCTTTCGCCCTAGACTCTTTATCATTCCTGGTACAAGTTCGGCCTCATTTTCCTGTTTTAATCCTGTTTTAATCGTATTTAAGGCTTGGCCTATTTCCTCTCTTTTTATCTCCGGTAAACTTTTCACTACTGTGTATTTCTGTAACAATTCTTCCACTGGTTTACCCCCAGATATTCTGTATAATGTTTTTCCAAGTTTCTAATAATTCTATTTTCTGCGATTTTACTTGACTGTTTTTGTCTTTTATTGCCCCTGTTTCTTTTCTGTTGTTTCCTTTTAACCTCCATGCGAGTCCAGAATTGTCTGACATTAGACCTATAAATAATTGTTTTTGTTTGGTTTTGAGAAGTGCGGTCTAAAAATATTCTTGTTTCTGGTAAAATTATTCATGAAAAAGTATTAGAAGTTGCAAGGGAACTAAGCGTTAATATGAAAGCTTCTTGTGGATGGCTCGGGAAATTTTGTAAACGACACAATATTTCCTTCAAATCTATATGTGACGAAGAAGCTGCTGTAGATTTATAAGTAGTTTTTAACTGGAAGGAAAAACTGCTAATAAAAATGGCAGTAGGCAGGTACTCTCCGCGAGACATTATTAACGCAGATGAGACTGGATTATTTTTTAGAGTTTAGAGCATTACCCAAAAAAACTTATACCCTGAAAGGAGAAAGGTGCATTGGAGTCAAGGCTTCTAAAGATATGATCACAATTCTATTTTGTAACAATATGATATTTTGATAGAAGAATGCAGAGAGAAAATCGAAAAGGTCAATAATCAATGTTCACAGGCAATACTGCGTGGTCATAAAAAACTTGTGTTGTGTAATATTAAACTAGTATCTCTTTATATATTACATACATACATGCACATACTTTTAAAAAATTTAAGTTAACAAATTTTTTTCTCTTCAATGGACACCTCCTTTAAACGGACACTTTATGTGGAACGACTACTGCCCGTTCAAGGGAGAGTTCACTGTACCCCAAAAAAGGCATGATTGTGTAAAAAAAGTGATTTAAAACCATCAGCCCCAAAAAATAATTTTGACAAAAACTTGAGTGATGCAATTTATCAGTATTATAAACGTACACAAAGTAACTCCATTACAAATGAAAAATGGCCGCGCCCCAGCAGTGCCAGTCTTTCATGATTTAGTAATACATTTTAATCCGAAATATTTTCCCAGCGCGTAACTGGTATGCTAAATTGTCGACAAAAAGACACACTCGTTTTAAATTCTCGTCGACGATGCCACCCTTATATCGAGTAATAATTCACAAAACATCCTAAAAATCATTTAGTTCTGGAAAGAGGAGACGAGGCGACTGTGGATCGAGACTGCCAAGAATTTTAATAACCAAATTCCGGGAGCCTCGACGAGAAACCCGGATGACTCTGGAGGCAAGAGGAATGACGCATGAGTCGACACTTCATTTTCTATCATCAAAACCACAGATTTTCGATGTTATTTCTTCGGATTAAGTGATCACACAATCCGGCGGTATTACTTGCACCTGAGGTAATACGTTCTTCCGCAGAAAAGGTTTAGAACGGCCAGCGAATTTAATTAAAAAAAGTTCTCGAAAATTTTTCGGCACAACAAAATTCGGCTTGTGTATTAAATTATTTCATACTTGAACAATTGCGCTTTTTTTAATATTTGTTTAAAACTTGCTTTATAACAAACTCTATTAATACTTATTTATTATTAAAATCGGTATACACAGAATAAAAAGGTAAAATGAAGGAGAGATACAAGAGGGAAACATTTTCATCTGTTTGTTTTTGATTTACTGCCGTATCGTCCTTTAAAAAGCGGCGTTTCTAAAGCATATATTCAATTTGTTTTAACATTTTGAATTTTAATACTAGTCTGGGCTGATTATCGGAGAATAGTCCATTTTTGGGAAAAGTTATTTACCAGCAATTTTATTGCTGGAATCGAAGCTTATGATAATATATATTAATAATATAGGTTTGCAAAGTCCGCAGATAGTGTGCTACTATTTTTATAAACAAAATGGCGTCCGAAAATCGTGTTTTTTTCAATTATTGCTCTATAACTCCGAAGATTTTAACTTTACAACAAAAACACTCAAATAAAAATTAACCGCAATTAAATTCTGCATAGAGATATGTTTTTCCCGATCTCCTTAGACGAAAATTTTCCTCTGAAAATACGGGTTTTCCCAACAAAATCTTTTATTTTCAAATAAAGTTTTAGTTAAGTAATTATTTACCAAGAATTAAATCATATGGTGACTTAAAAGCCTTCTTGGTTTGAATTATAGTTCCAGAAACTGGTGAAAATTGAACGAATATTTTAGCAACAATTCAATTGTTATTTAATAATTTACGGTCGTCATAATAACCAAAATAATTATGATACACTGATCAAACTTTGAAATCTTATAAAGATGAGATGCCTATTTAACATTTTGTAGACAAAATATAAATTTTTTTATTTTCTTGCATAATCTTTAAATGTTAAAAAAATAGTTATAAACAAATTAACGTTTCTCAGAAAGTTTTTATTATATTCCAATTTTAAAAAATAGTTAAAATGCGTATATCAAATATCTTGAAAATGAATGCTTTAAAACTGTTTTGCAACCATTTGCAAAAAATTTATGAAACAGCAATGTAAACATACGATTACTACGTAGTTTATAATTTTTTTAATTCTTTCAAAGCGTAAAATTGAGTTTAAAGTACAAGCTTATTATTTACAAAAATATCATTTTTAGTTATTATTATATATCAATATAGATTATTAGTTAAATACATAGTTATATTTTAATTAAATATTATAAATATATTTTTTTGTAATTTATACGCGCGAAAGTAGACTAATACAGTACTGTAGCTAAAATTTTTACTCGAAGCGACGACAACCGCGCGACGTACACTTAATAAATAAAATTTTATAGTATTAATGTATGCTGCGTGTCAGTAGCTTCGAGGGAACATTTTAGCTCCGGCTCTGTATCAAGCCTACTTTCGCGCTAAAAATTACAAAAAAAGTAATTTTAATCTTTGATTAAAATATAACCATTCAACTAATATTTGATATTCTTTGTGAGTAATTAGATTGTACCACAGACTCACTTTTAAGCTTTTGAACAATTAAAACAAATTATAAACAACGGAGAAAATCGTATATTAAATTTGCTGTTTCATAACTTTTTTTGTAAATGGTTGGAAAATTTTTTTAAAGCATTCATTTTCAAGACCTTTGAAATGCGCATTTTATGTATTTTTTAAAATTAGAATATAATAAACAATTTCTAAGAAATTTTCATTTGTTTATAACTATTTTTTTTAACATTTAAATATTATGCAAAAAATAAAAAAATTATATTTTGTCGACAAAATATTAAATAGACATCACATCGTTATAATCTTTCTAAGTTTGATCAATGTCTCATGATTATTTTGATTGTTATTGCGACAGCTATTTGTTAATTAACAATTGAATTGTTGCTAAAATATCAGTTTAACTTTCACCGGCTGCTTCAGTTATAATCTATACCAAGAAAGCTTTTATTTCACCAAGTTATTTAATTATCAATAAATAATTACTTGCCCAAAAAATTTATTTGAAAATTCGAGATTTTGTTGGGAAAACCCACATTTTCCGAGGAAAATTTGAGTCGGAGCAAATCAGCAAAAACATTCCCCTATGTAGAATTAAATTGGGGTGAATTTTTATTTGAGTGTTTTTGGTGTAAAGTTAAAATCTGCGGAGTTATAGACCCATAATTGAAAATACACAATTTGGTGGCTCCATTTTGTTGGTGGCGCAATAGAAAAAGTAGCACACTATCTGCGGACTGTGCATACCTATATTAATAATATATAGGATCATAATATTCGACTCCAGCAATAAAATTTCTGGTAAATAACCTTTCTTTGTACTTTACTAATTAGACCAGCGTATTATTACTTTTTCTTTTCAAAATTTAAAGATTATGCAAAAAACGAAAAATTTATATTTTGTCTATAAAATATTAAATAAGCATCTCATCTTTATAATTTTTATAAGTTTGATCAATGTATCTTGATTATGTTGGTTATTAGTGCGATCGTAAATTGTTAATTAACAATTGAATTGTTGCTAAAATATTCGTTTAATTTTCACCGGCTTCTTGAATTACAATCTATACCAAAAGAGCTTTGATGTCACTAAGTTATTTAATTATTGATTAATAATTACTTACTTAAAACTCTATTTGCAAATTAGAGTTTTTGTTGCGAATGTTTTAGAGCGAATCAGAAAAAACATATCTCTATGCATAATTTACTTGCGGTGAATTTTTATTTAAGTGTTGTTGTTGTAAAGTTAAAATCTTCGGAGTCATAGAGCAATAATTGAAAAAAAAAACGATTTTTTCGGCGACATTTTTTTATAAAAAAAGTAGCACACTATCTGCGGACCTTGCATACCTATATTATTAATATATAGGATCTTATAATTCGATTCGAGCAATAAAATTGCTGGTAAATAACTTTTCCATGAATTTTGCTAATTAGCTCAGAGTATACATCAAATAGTTTTCAAACAAAAAAAATTAAAAAGTTGTTATAGGGCAGTCAATGAGGGTATTTGTCTCCGAATTCCATCCTACTATATCGATTTACTTGATATTCTCACAGTAAGTAGGGAATAGCTCAAGAAACAAAGTCTACCCTATTCCGATGTGCGCTTTTATCTTGTTGTAGTTTCCACTCCTTCTCGGGGGTGAAAAATGTTTTGGTTTAAATAGCTACGAAAGAGGCTAGAGAACCTAATTTTAAGCAAAAACTGTTCTATAATTATTTTTTGAAAACTCAATCCTTTTTGAGTTATTCGTGGTTGAAAATTGGCCATTTTCATTGAAAAATTACACCTTTTCGGACGGATTTTATATTTTGTATTTTTATAAAATATTTCTGTAGGTTATAAAAAACAAAGAGATTTGTTCCTTCATAAATCTTCTAGTTAAAATACAAAGAGGGGTATGGTAGGTAAGAAGAGTTTGTTTTTTTGCTGCATGCTCAAATCGGTTTATTCAACTTGAAATACAGAGAAACTGTCCTTTTTTATGTGTATAGTGATTTAGTAACTTTTGTAGGGCTTGAAAAGACCTTTAAAATTAAAATGAGCAATACTAAATGTCGATCACATTAAAACTAAGCGAGATATTCTGCAAAAAATTAATGACTAATATATTTTAAGAAGAAATGAAAAGTATATTTAACCCCTCATCCATCAGAACTTAAATAAATCGTTTTCCTTCTACAATACTTTTTACTACAGTGTTATTTATATGTTCAAAAAGTTGGACTGGATTAAAATGAACGGTTTTTGAAAAAAAAAAATAAGATTTAATTATTATAGAGCGCATTTTTAAATTTTCTTAAAAATCTTCATTTTCCTCCATGTAACTCGAAAAAAAAATAAGAGATACGAAAAAGAGATACTACACAGAAGTGTAGGGTTTTTCAGATATATCCATCTCCTTATGGAAGCATTTTTATCAAAATAATTACACTTTTATAAAAAAGAACTTTTTTATAATAAAACCTTTTTATTATTTATAGGAAAGAATATAAAATAATTTAACGATAAACGATTTAACGATAAAATGCTTAAAATTCCAAAAACTACACTCTAATAAAAATAGTTATTTATGAAACAGTTCGTGAAGTATGCTTTTTGCGAACGCACGCAATTTTTAGAGCACGAGCGACAACGGAGCTAGTGCTATAAATCGCGTAAATTCGCAAAAAGTCCTTCACGCACAGTTCCATACAATATTTTATCTACGATAAACAAATATAAAAACTGTAACTCTTCGTCACTGGAATTCATTTCTATTCTACAATTATTAGAACTTTGACATTTACTACAAACTACTTTCAAACCACAAAACTACCAAAAATTTTGTTGTAAGTCATTGCTCATATTGTCATCCCCACGACAACGCGAAAGTTAAGGATATTTGATTATATGAAAGTGTGCCAAAAAACCCATTGAAAGTGTGCGAAAAAGTTAATCCCATTTAAAATACATTGTTACTTCACGCACACTTTAAACTCTTCACGCACTGCTATCTATAATGAGAGTTTTCACAAACTAAAAACTTATACATAATATGACAGAGTAGATAATAGTTACTTATGAAACAGTTCGTGAAGTATACTTTTTGCGAACGCACGCGAATTTTAGAGCACGAGCGACAACGGAGCGAGTGCTATAAATCGCGTAAGTTCGCAAAAAGTACTTCACGCACAATTTCATACAATATTTTATCTACGATAAATAAATAAAAAAGCTGTAACTCTTCGTCCCTGGAATTCATTTAACTTTGACATTTAAAAATTCTAACTACTTTCAAACCACAAAACTGTCAAAACTTTTGTTGTAATTCATTGCTCATATTGTCATCACCATGGCATCGCGAAAGTTAAGGATTGTCACCATGACAACGCGAAAGTTAAAAACAGTGCGAAAAAGTAAATCCCATTTAAAATACATTGTTACTTCACGCACACTTTAAATCCTTCACGCACTGATATCTATAATGACAGTTTTCCCAAACTAAAAATTTATTCATAATATGACAGAGTAGAAAGAGTACTTTTGATAATGTCACGGTTTTGTTATTGTACATTTACATATGTATACAGTCGGAAAAATGAAAGAATACCCATGAACGAACATATAAAACACGCTGTATTTTCCTGTCACCGTATCACAAAGGAAATTGTCCAGTACAAGTACATGTAACAATAATTATTACATGTACTTTCGCTGGCCAATTTTTTGTGTGACACGGTGACAGGAAAATACAGCGTGTTTTATACGTTCGTTCATGGGTATTCTTTTATTTTTCCGACTGTATGTAGGACACAACATATTTATTTGGAAAGAATAATTAACTTATTTAATATGAATTTATGGTATGTGTATTAACTGTTATTTATAATTATGATTCCAAAAATTACACTAGTATAAAATAGTATTTTTTTAAATACCACTGTTTTTTAAAATGGTATATATAATTTTAAGTATATAAAGTTTTAATTATTTATTAAAACAATTAAAAAAGCTACGCAACAGCCGGGTTCCAACTGGGGACCTCTCGATCTGCAGTCTAATGCCACTGAGGCACCATCAATTTGTAGATATCGATTTATTAACGTAATTTAAAATATAATTGAATTAGTCACATTTTTAAAATAGTTTGAAATAAAAAAAAAATATCGATTTATCCATACAGTGTGATTGGTCAGTAAAGCTTTGTAGATCCGTTATAAGTAATAGATAGTAATAAAAGTTAATAACAAAAATTGTTCCAACTCTGATTACAGATTGATAATCAGTAATCGTAATTTGTAAGTTTTAGAGAATTATTCACTAATGGCTTACTTAAAATTTGGATAGATTTAGACCCGTAATTATTAATAATTTTGCTCTGAAAAATGGAAATATCTCGAAAACTAATAAATTTACACATAGGGAATGTTATACAAAAATTATAGTATGGTAATGGTACTTTTCGATAATGATATAAAATACAGGGTGTTCTATTTAAAATTAGTGAGAAAATAATGTACTTGCGTTTTGTCTCACCCTGTATTCAATATAAAGAAAATTAGCAAAACAAACATTTACGAAAATTTTGACAATAATTAAAAAAATATGACGAGGGTAAACCATTGACCTTTTGCTTGCTTTTATTTATACAGGTAGTTAAATTTGTTACGATTTTCATATAAAATTGGTTATAACTTTGTCAATACCCCGTATAATATACCAAAACTTTATATTTTTGTAATCGAAAAGTTACGAATATTTCGAATATAAAATAAAATACAGGGTGTTCTATTTAAAAAAACATAAATTTGGTCTGCCACTATGTTATCGAACACCCTGTAACATTCTAACTAATTTTGTAATATAAAGCTCAAAGTTCGCTACAATTTTTGTTATTAAGTTTTATCGCTATACATTACTATAACGGATCTACGGAGCTTCACCCCACTAATAATTAATCGCCCTGTATAATAGCAGTTAAATATTGCATTGTTAGCTAGTTCTAAGCTATCCTGAAAATTTCAGGTGTCTAGGCAGCCTAAAACTATTTTTAAAATGGATTACAAAATTTGCGGAGTCTGTGACACCAACCAAGCCAAGTATATAAAAAGATTTTAAAATAATAATGTACCTATGCTACTCCATCTGATATACTCAGTGTTGTCTGCACAGGTTAGAGGGTCTTTTTATTTATGGTAAGTCTTACGTCGTAGCATTTGTTATCACTTTAGTGATGTTTATTTTCACTTTTCCATCTCACATCACTTCAGTTCATTTCACTTTTCTTTTTATTGTTCTGAAGCTGTTTCTTTGTGTCATCGTATGAAATTTATGATTTTATTGGAAAATAAGCCACAATTTAAGTTCAAAATGAAATTTATTGATGTCTAAACTTTCACTTTGGAAGTCGTTAATAAATATTTCTACATACTTCAAAAATACTTTTCTGTCCCATTCATTAATTTGTCGTAAGTCTGTACAATCCGTTGCTCGTGTTTCGAAATATTTTGTTCTTTCTTACTGGTCTATGCTATTAGGTTTTCGAGATAATAGAAGTGAGAAAACCGAAGACGAGGCTTCTATTGCATTAGTTTAATCTGTTGTTCGTTACGTAACATTGACAGGTAGTCAATAGCTTTGACAAATGAACGAAAAAACAACAAGCGTTATTCAACTGTTTTTGTAATATAACAGATAAGGATACTCCATCTTGGGTTAGAAAAAATGTACAATAGAAGATCGAACGATGAATGTGTCGATATGGCCGCTTCTCGAAGGGTGAAAAGTTTTTGGCGTGCATACCGGGTCTGCGATATTGTACAGCATGAAAAATTACTTCTTAAAGACGAAGAAATCCGTCATAACATTATGTTTTGTAGTCGTAAATGAAAATAGAAAACGGTCCATGATAGGCACAAACTGAAAAAGAGAACGTAATTCGTACCTATTTTTAAACGCTTTTCTTTACTTCAATAGTTTGCATCAAATCTTTAGACGTTAATTTGACTGACTTTTCTTCAATGCAAATGAACTATAATTTGCACACATACGCATTCGCGGGAAAAATACACGAATGGTCAATAAAATTGTTTTTATGTTTATTAATTGTTTTAAATAAAAAAAAAAAGACTGATATCGAATAAGCACACATGCTTTTTGATCGATCCTGACAAATAGTAAATTTAACTTACAAAAACCAATCATAGTATTCTTACACTACGTTAACATCAAGTATAATAGTGTTAGTTAAGTGTGTATAGAAAAACATTTTCTGTGAGTACATATTTTTCTATTAATAAGTATTTCATAACCAAAGAATTTTATAAAACCGTCAATAAACAACACCAGTCATTAATCGACACCAATTTTTTGTCTTTAAAGACAATTACCAAAATCCGAAGCGGAACAGGTCCGTACTTAGGAAAATCAAATGGTGTTGAGAAATGGAATTCGACGTCACTAATAATAGCGATGAATCATTATCGCAATCCACATCACAAAAACCTTTATCTTACTCTGCTGCAGCTAGTAGACAAAAAGAAACAATCTATCCATCCAAGCTACAAGCAGTAGTTTTTAATTCTCTCAACGATGTTAAATTAGAAGAATACTTGTTAGCGGTAGGAGCTTTAGTTAGTCCAAAACACATTATTTTTTCATCAAGAATCACCAACAATCGTATCTGTATCTATTTCTCAACCAAACAAGTCGTAGATGAATTTTTTTCAAACAGTAGAGGTTTCATCACTGTAAACAATACACAAATTCAAGTCCGTAGACTAATTACTCCAAGTGAAAGACTCCTAATATCCAATGTTTCTCCCACTATCCCGCATAAGGTAATAGAAAACGAACTACTGCTCTTAGGGCTAAAACCAACTTCATCAATGTCATTTTTGCGAATAGGAACCAACAATCCTGAATACAAACATGTACTCAGTTTCCGACGACATATTTACGTATCTCCACCCACAGGTCCAATTCCCGATACCATTTTAATAACTCATGAAGATACTACAAATCGAATTTTTTTGACATTAGACAACTTATGTTTCATTTGCAAACAACATGGCCATATTTCCAGTAGTTGCTCAGTAAATGTAAATCACTCAGAAACAGCTGTCCCAACTGCTACACTTTCAAACAGAAACGAACCTAGTACAGTAACTTCAACAGAAACGACTGCTATTACACCTTCAACAACATGCACTTCTACAAACATATCAAATAATTCAACGCCACTAACAAAAATATTATCTACAACCAACCTAACACCTCTTGATACATCAACTACAGATAATACAATGCCAGTGATATCTAAACCAAATATATCCACCTCATCAGCCCCCTCACCTCACACAGTCATAACTAACCAGCCTTCATCTTCCAGTCTAAGCAATAATTATTGCTCGGTTAATGAAAATAAAGAGAATCCAGCACCAAAAGAATTTAGCGTATCCAACGAAGAAAATACATCTAAATCATCCTCCAAACGAACTGTATCTGAAGCAATATCACCCCCGATTGAGACATCAGCTAGTGACGATGTATTTTCAAAGCCAACTCAGAAACAAAAAAGAATAAAAACAAAAATATCAACAATACCATTAGAAACGCTAATGCAACCAATTAAAGAATTATTCAATTCCGAAAAGCAAATATTAACTTTTGAGGAAACAGTTGATTTATTTGAAAACGCTCATGGAACAAAAGATGTTATCAGCGTTGTAAATAAATATACAGTAGACATTCTAGGATTTAAAAAACTCATAACCAAAATTCATTCATATACATCCGAACGCTCATTAAAATTGAAATGTACAAAGCTTAACAAAAAAATTACGAGACAGCTCACAAAAGACAACTACGAGGATGAAGAACCTGACACGGATACATCGACTGAATTATCCCAGGAGCTGAACATTCAATAATTATAACTATAACATTCAACAAACTAACAAAATTTTCTAAATCCTATCATATATATACAGACGCTTCTAAAACATCTACTGGAGTTGGGGCAGCTGTCATTACTCCAAATAGCACACTTGAGCATAAACTACCATCCTTAAGCTGTATACATACTGGCGAGCTATACGCCATCTATCAATCTCTCGTTCATATTAACTCCAGTAATATATCCAATGCTCTTATAATTACCGATTCCCTCAGTTCCATCCATACCATTAACCAACTGTACACGAAGCATCCAATTGCTTTCCTAATTAAAAAAGAACTAGCTACCATTCAAAACAACAACCATATTGTACAATTCCTATGGGTTCCTTCACACATTGGCCTCCAAGGAAATGAAGCGGCGGATCGGACAGCCCAACAAGCCAGGGACAGTGAAACCGCGAGTGAAGTGAGAGATGTAGTTCTTAATGATTTAAAATCATTTATTAAAGTGAAAGTCAAAAATCTGTGGCAAAACCAGGGGGACAGTTCAACTTCAAAACTTCGCGAAGTGAAAACGTTTGTAAAACCGTGGAAATCTCAAATTCACAACAGAACTCACCATGACATTGTTACTCGCCTTCGTCTAGGACATACCTGACTTACCCACGGACACATAATTGGTCACACTAATCCCACTTTATGTGAAATCTGTAATATCCCACTAAGTGTTAAGCATGTACTTGCAGAGTGTCCAAAATACCAGTTGCAGAGACAGAACAACCACATCATCGGATCAACAAGTGAAATCTTAGGAGAAAATTGTAAAATTGAACACTTGGTAAAATTCCTTAAAGATATCAATGTATTTAACAAAATCTAACATCTGTAAATAAATTACCTTATGTATATGTATATGTCGCTAATAACCTCCGAGGTTGATGCGACTATTTTGTAAAATAATAAAAAAAAAAAAAAAAAAAAAAAACTAGTTTAATGGAAAATGCTTAAATAATTCTCTTGAATTTTATAATGAACTGTACATATTTTCACTTTTGATTCAGTGAATTTGTACTCTACGAGCTCCCTAGTGGCAAAGTTTTGGGGTAGTTCTGATTTTTTTCATTTTATATGGATTTTGAGCTGCTGAATCTGAATATGAGGTTTCCGGACAAAATTTCTTGCCGGAACATTGAAAAAATCGCGAGAAAATCGAAAAATTTCATCTTTTTTCCGCTTTTTTGATCAAATCTCGAAAATTATTAACTTTTAGTAAATGGTCTGTTTACAGAAATTAAATTACTTAAAATTATCTACAAATATCACTATTTACTTTTTTTTCAGACGAACCGTTCGGTCTAAAGTGCAAGTTGAAAATTGCCAATTTTTAACGGTCTTGGCAAAACCCACTTTTTACATTCCAAAACTTTAGTTTTTAATAGAATGCTGTCGTTTGATAAATTTCTTCTAGTTTTCTGCACAAATAATAAATGTTAGTTCATAATATGAATATGGTATGCCTCTTCTCACAGCTTCCATGAATCAATTCCATCTTAAAATACTGAGAATGTCTCTGCTTTTCCCTTAGAGCCACAGAAGATCAGGCACAGATGGAGTCACAGTTTCAGTTGGTGTGAACATTCCCTTCGGATCTTGATTTCTGATAAACCTTGAGGTTTTGTCCTTTCAAAATGTATGAGTTGAACAGCTCCCTGACTTCCATAAACCTCAGGTGCGGGTATAGTTTTTAGCCGAGGAATGGATTGGTTAGGAGCTGTTGCATGTTTTGGTGCAATACAAGAAATGCCACCCATGACGTAAAAAGTGTGGTATCCGTCGATTGTATGTACGTTAACCTTTTCTGTCCCAACGCTGCATATATATTTTATGTTTTTGAAAAAGTGGGTCTGTATTCCCAGCCGCCGTATATATACGTTCAATGTGTTATGGTCTCAATTTACCAAAGCCGAAAATATGCGTTGCTTATAAAATTTTAGACTCATTGGTGTCCCAATGCCGTAGAAATATGTCCGAAAATATTAGATTATTGTTCCTAAAGCTTCAAAATATTGCCACCTAAGACAGGTCATGCGGACCCATTGCCGTATATATTTGTTCACATATTTTAGATATGCTATATTGTAGCACTGGTGGCAACGCTTATAGGTAGCTGCTAGGAATTGAAGCGTTTGTAGTCACAGAAAAGACCAGAAAAAAAAAGAAGCGAATCGAGATACATGTGTGCAAGATGCGGAGTCGGCCTTTGCGTAGTGTCATGTTTTGAGGAGTACCACACAAAAGAAAACTTTTAATGTTAATTTACATTACATTATTTTTTAAGTTAGTTACATTTTTAAAGTTTAAGTTGGTTAAAAAAAACTCATTAAAAACATGTTTTGGTCATTTATTTGTTTAATTATATGCGACGTATATACAGTGCTAGTCAAAAGTCCGTACCCCCCCTCGTATCTTTTGAACGGTTATACCCATAATAGTGAAATTTGGAGGAAGAAAATAAACGGACGTAAGCTTCTTAACTACTCATGACAGGTGACGTAATAGTGACAGATGACGTTACAGAGCCACTGTGACCGATAATTTTAAATGGGACCTTATGGCAAGTGATACCTCGTTTGAAAGGTATTGAAAATACCTATTCAGTCATACTAATTTTGTTTGAGTTTAAGCTAATTTTGATGAACAAATGAAATAAATATAAAATTGTAGTTTCGCATTTAATTAATAAAAATTCAAAATCCTGCCTATGATTACTTGTCAAACAGGTTGACGTTAACGTAAAAACTACTAGAGAATTAAAAAACGTCAACTTTTTTGACAAAAAATCCATAGGTGGACATTTGAATTTTTATTAATTAAATTCGAAACTACAATATTATATTTATTTAATTTATTCACCAAAATCAAAATCAACCTAAACTCAAAAAAATTAGTATGACTGAATAGGTATTCTAAATACCTTTCAAACGAGGTATCACTTACCATAAGGTCCTATTTAAAATTATCGGTTACAGTGGCTCTGTAACGTCATCTGTCACTATTACGTCACCTGTCATAACTAGTTAAGAAGTTTACGTCCGTTTATTTCCTTCCTCCAAATTTCACTATTATAGGTATAACCGTTCAAAAGATACGAGGGGGGGGGTACGGACTTTTGACTAGCACTGTATAAGGCAATGGGACTCTAAGCATAAAAAAACCTTTGGGATTGAGGGACCAACATGCAGATTAAGGCCTGGCATAGAAAGGGTTAAAATCAGCGTTTTCGTACATCTGTTGTGTAAAGCACGGCTGGTCAATTTTTTGTGGATCGCCTGTGATTGCTGACACTTCCAGATAAGCAACGCGCTTGCTCAAAGTCTTGTAGCGGCAGTAAGGCCCAGATAGTTGGTCTCACCATTCCTTGCAGGGTTGGCCGTTTTCTTTACAAAAAGTACGACTTAAGAAAATAGGTTGATGTAATTTTCTCTTTGGGGTTTTGTTCATCCTATACAGAAGCTGTTCGCCTGGAAGTGTCAGCATTCGCAGGCGATCCGCAGAAAATTGACCTGCCGTGCTTTACACAGCAGGTGTACGATAACGCTGATTTTAATGTACATACAATCGACGAATACCACACTTTTCACGTCATATGTGGCATTTCTTGTATTGCACCAAAACATGCAGTAGCTCCTAAGCAATCCATTCCTCGGATAAAAAAGAAACCCATGCCTGAGTTTTATGGAAGTCAGGGAGCTGTTCAACTTATTCATTTTAAAAGGACAAATCCTCAAGGTTTATCAGAAATCAAGATAACAGATCCGAAGAAAATGTTCACACCAACTGAAACTGTGACTCCATCTGTGCCTGATCTTCTGTGGCTCTAAGGGAAAAGCAGAGACATTCCCGGCCACTTAGGACAGAATAGACTTATGGAAGCTGCCACAAGAGACATACCATAACTATGAACTAACATTTATTATTTGTACAGAAAACTAGAAGAAATTTATTGGATGACAGCATTCTAATAAAAAATAAAGTTTTGGAATGTAAAAAGTGGGTTTTGCCGAGACCGTTAAAAATTGGCAATTTTCTTTGGCAACTTTAGACCGAACGGTTTGTCTGAAAAAAAAGTAAATAGTGATGTTTGTAGACTGTTTTAAGTACTTTAATTTCTGTTAACAGACCATTTACTAAAAGTTAATAGTTTTCGAGATTTGAGGAAAAAAGCGGAAAAAAGCTGAAACTTTTCGCTTTTTTCGCGATTTTTTCAATGTTCCTGCAACAAATTTTGTCCGCAAACCTCATATTCGGATTCAGCAGCCCAAAATTCATATATAATAAAAAAAAAATCAGAACTACCCCAAAACTTTCCTAGTCAAAACACAATTTTACTGAATCATTTTTATGTTAAATTGTTTATGTTAAGCTTCATAATGGTAGGGGAGCAAAGTATGCTAAATGTGCAGTCACTCGAGCGCTTTGGGGACCTATTGGGTTGTGATTATTAAGTCCTAAAACCAAAAAAAGTTAAGTAAAATTTTCCATTTTAGCGGGCGCTTGCCATTTTTTAATTTAATTTTCCATTTCCATTAATCGTTTTTTCCGAATATAGCGCCATCTATCCATAATTCGAAAAAATGTTTCGAATAAAAGTTGCTTATTTTTATGCAGATAATTCAAATCTGCAATAAAAAATGGGGGCTCCCATTTAATATTTTAAAGTAACCCCCCACCCCACCTCCGTGGTGGGTCGCGTTTGATACCATTCGATATTAATATCGAAAATATTAAATAAGTGTATTTTGCAGTTTTTCGATCTGATGTTTATTTTGCTAAATATCGCGGGATTTGTATTTAAAATTTTAAATTTACCCCCCACCCCTCTCTGTGAGGTGTCGTGTTTGGTATCTATCGATAGATCTTTAAAAAATATTGAACGTGTAGTTTTTAGTTTTTCGATCTGACGTTCGTTTCGCGAAATATTCGCCTTTTTCTTGTGAAACTTTGTGACTCACCAATTCCCTTACGCCCCGCTCAAATCGTCAGATTTTTTAAATATACACTGTTTTGCATGTACTTAACTTACCTTATCTTAATCTGACAATTTCGAGTATTTTTAAGGATAGATTTTTTTTTTCGGGCCCCCCTAAACGAACTCCCCTGTGTTAAGAGCCAATATATGGCAGAGGTACATCTGCAGGGTACCACGTTTCTCCCCATATGATAATCTGACGCGCTCGAGTAACTGCAAAAATCCCCGCTTGGGCTCCCCTACCATAAATAAACAATAAAATTTCAAATTTTGAACGCTCATATATTTGTTTATATATATATAAATCGGCGTTTATTCGTGTTAAATTTCAATACGATACCTACGAAACAAAATTTTAATCAAAACTCGATTTCAAAAAATTCGTGTTTTTATCGTATTCTTAGAAAAACCACCGTAAGAGACGTTTTGTGCTACAACTAACATTAGAATTCGTTTTGTCGTATTAATTAATTAAACGCTTTTTTTTTAGTCTAATCGTTTGGGTCAAATTTTTGGACGTTAATTTGACTGCCTTTTCTTCAATGCAAATGACTAAAAATTTGCAGACATATGCATTCGTGGGAACAATACACGAATAGTCAATAAAAAAAGTTTTTTGTTTAATAATTTGAATAAAAAAACGATTTTAACGGAAAATGCTTAAATTCTCTTGTTTTTTACATTGAAGAAACTTGAAACTTTTACAGATTGTATCTAATTATATGGACTATACATAATTTCACTTTTTACGTTAATTGTTTACGTTAAGCTTCATAAATAAACAATAGAGTTTCGAATTTTTTGCCGATTCCGACTAGTTTTCACGTTTGTACATCATAATATGTTTTACACCTATTTTAATAAGCATGAAGATATATTTTAATGTTTGAAAAGTGTAAGACAAAAAGTAAAAAATAAAAAATATTTTTAAGAAACGCTTTTCTTTAGTTACGAGTGACTAAAATTAAACATGTAAAAAATCAACTAAAAGCAAAAAATAAAAAAAAACTGAAGAAGTCTAACACATTCGTTAAAGAAAAGCGTGGTTCGAAAAGCGTTTATTCGATGAAGACGCGCCACACTTTTCTTTGACGAATGATTTAGTATTTTTTTATAATATGTTTAATTTTAGTCACTCGTAACTAAAGAAAAGCGTTTCTTAAAAATATTTTTTTTTCATATTTTTGTATTAATGGAATAAAGCTGAAACAATAATGTAATATATGTTTATATGTTAACTGACAATAAAATAAACTAAACTGACAAAAAAAATTACAGGCGATATGATCTTTAACACTTTTATTTTCTTCTTGAAGTCCTCCGTTAATATAGCAGAAGATAGAATGACCAATGAGGTGTCAAAGTGGAGCTTTGTACCCAAATACCCAAAGGTACCCAAATATTGTACTGAAGTTGAGAAATATTTACAGACTTCTGATTCCACGGTTGTAGTCGGAAGTATTGTTTTGATGTCATTTCCGGATAAAAAGTTATGACCGGAAGTTTACCAAGAATGACTCAATATTAATGAAATCATATACAGGGTGTTTGGTAAAGAATGGACCATAGCTTAACCTTAGATTTCTGAGGTTAAAATAGGTCGATTTAAGCTAATTTACCTTTGTATAAAAGTTGATAATAACCGAAATACAGGGTGCCAAAGTTAAACTTTTATTTTATTTATTTTTGAATATTTCCTGACAGGCATGGGACAACAACACGAAATTTGGTAAGTAGTGCTGGTACTGTAAACCCTACTAAATTATGTTAAACAGACGTTTCTGGCCACTACCAGATGCGTAGGACGGGGGAACGTGAATGGTTGACTCTTCCTAAATTCTACGCCACTGACGGAATTTCTATTTTAGTGCAATTTTTTGATTCTCCAATACTTTCTCTGTAAATAATATATTCTTCATTCGTAACGATAAAGCCATTAGTTTTCGAGATATTTGAAGATAAAAACGAAGGAGCATAACACATTAATCGAAAATAAGTGTGCCTTTTCATTTTTAACTTCAAATATTTCGAAAACTAATGACTTATTCGTTACGAATGAAGAGTATATTTTTTGCATAAAAAGTATTGGAGAATCTAAAACTTATACAAAATTAGCAGTTTCGTCAGTGAAGTAGAATTTGGGAAGGGTTAACCATTCACTTTCCCGTGTCTTACGCCTGTCGTATTCTCTTTCTTAATTTTTAATGCTTCCTTTACCTCTCGCTCCTCGATTTTTATTTCTTCATTTGTCGTAACTTCTGGTGTTGCTGGTTCATGATCGTCGCCTTTAACAAATAGAGATCCGAAGTAATCTGCTCATGTTTCCCTCGGATTGTGTTTCGTTTTTATTAATTTGTTTATCTCTTTTCTTTGTCCCCTGATCATTCTCCATAATTCTGTTTGTGTTCCGTAAAAGTTTTTAGTTTTATTTGTCTGAATAAAGTATTCATATCGCCAGGAAAAGAGGGGATAACTGTAGAAATACTAAAAAATGGTGGTAAAACAACTAAAGAATGTTTGTAGATACTTATGAATAAAATATTAATGACAAAACAAATACCCAACACTTGGAACGAAGCAGTAACATTGTTACTATTTAAGAAAGGAGATAAAAAGGATCTAAAGAATTACAGACCCATAACTTTATTAATGTGATGTACAAACTATTAACCAAGATATTAACAAACAGATTAACAACTAAATTAGATGGATACCAGGCAAGAGAACAAGCAGGATTTAGAAAGAGCTTCAGTACAAGTGGCCACCTTTTAGCGATGAAGATATTAATCGAAAAAGCTAACGAATATCATATTTCGGTATATATGGCATTTATTGACTTCGAAAAAGCATTTGATAGTGTGGAACACTGGGCAGTAAAGAATTCTCTACAAAACAGCAGAATAGACTACAGGTATACCGACTTAATTACAGATATATATATATATATATATATATATATATATATATATATATATATATATATATATATATATATATATATATATATATATATGATAAGGCAACAACAACTATTAAGCTAATGAAACAAACGGAGCCTATTAAAATAAACCGAGGAGTAAGAAAAGGAGATACCATCTCGCCCAGGCTATTTAACCAAGCGCTAGCCGCTAGAAGATGTGCTCAAACAACTACACTGGGATGGCTTGGGTATAAACATAAACGGGCAATATCTGAATCACTTACGATATGCTGCTGATATTGTATTAATAACAGAAAGAAGTGAAGAATTACAAAGAACGATGGAAGAACTAGATAGAGAATCGACAAAGATAAGACTGACGATGAATTACAGTAAAACAAAAACCATCACCAATCAACAAGAAGAACTAATAATTACAGTGGCACAAACAAGAATACAAGAATAGAACAATTAAAAGAGTATATATATCTAGGACAAATCACTAGATAAAGGAATTAAACCGAAATAACGAAAATCAAACCGAAGAAATAAAGAAAAGGATAAGATTGTCCTGGGCATCATTCAGAAAACTGTCTTATATTCTAAAGAACAGAAAATACCCGCAATACCTAAAATCAAGAGTATTCAATCAATGTATACTCCCTGTTCTAATATATGGCTCTCAGACATGGACGTTTACAAAAGAAAATATGGAAAAAAAAAGCAAAAACAGAAAGATCCAAGGAAAGACAAATGCTGAACATTAAACTATCAGACAGGAAAAGAAACGAATGGATCCGTAACAAAACCAAAGTGAAAGATGTCTCTTCCCAAGTAGAAAAGCTTAAATGGAAGTTCTCCGGACACACCTTACGGCAGAAGGATGAAAGATGGACTAAGATGATTATACATTGGAGACCGTGGAACCACACACGAAAAAGGGGAAGGCCACAGATGCGATGGTCGGATGACCTGAAGAAACACACTGGGTCAAATTGGATGCAAATTGTCCAAGATAGAGAGCATGGAAGAAAGAAGAGGAGGCCTATATCCAAGGATGGATGTTTAGGGCTGATTAAATAGATAGATAGAAAGTATTCGTTTCATTTCTGATTCGTTTGTAGGGATTGTATGCCTGTTGTGTTTTGTTTTGTTCTGTTTTGTAAAAAGGTTTTCTTGTTTTCTTTTTATTTTCCTTTATTTTCACTTCCTCTCTAAACCATGGGCTTCTCTTTTTTGATGTTAGTATTCGTTACATTCCCCTCTCCAAGTGATTTTGTTGCAGCGTTGATTATATCTTTGTGTTTTTGCCAACTCCCCTCGATGTTGTCGTTCTCTGATATTTCATTCTCAGCAAGCTTGTCTTATATTCTTTTTCTGTATAAGTGTTCTGTGGACTCCGTATTTACTTTGTTGGTGGACATGATATTTTCAGTTATAGAGGCTGCCTGGGTGGCTACCTACATAGTCGCTTGCATCCTTAGGCCTGGTCGCAAATTTCTTACTAATCGACCGATATAACTCAGCTTGTCAGCTGACTCATAAAGATAATTTTCTATATTCTAACTTGATGTTGAAATAAAATACAATCAGGTGGTTTTTTATTGCCGGCCTGATCCTTATGCCTTTGAACTTTGTAATCAACATTGGTTCTTTTGCCACCAGGGCCGATTTCTCAATCCCAAGACAAAATTGTACATTTATGCTTACGAGCTCAACGGATGTCAACGCATGTCGGAAGCAGAGACGAAGGAGGTCATCTGTTTTGAGCTGCTGTAAACCAAGTTAATATTGCCAACATAATCGGGAATGTTGGATAATCCGACAGGGCACTGAAAGCAACCTCTCGATACAACCCAAGACTCCTCTTCAGAAGAGCTCAGGCTCTGTTGGACGGGGTCGGCGAATGGTGTTGTAAGTGGAGAGTCACGCTGAACGCGAACAAAGCAACAAAAATTGTGTTTCGCGCCCCTTCTGTGTCATATAGAATCATAATTAATGAAGACGACCAATATCCACTGAGACTGTTGGGAGAAAGGCTTGTTGTTAGCCCGACTGCGAACTATTTGGGAGTACTGTTCACCAGGACTCTCAACTGGGACGCAGATCTAAAGGCAACTTTAGATAGGGTAAGGAACAAGGCCAGACTTCTCAACCCTCTCTCGGGAAAAATTGGCAAGACACACAAGAAGACTCTCATTCACACTTACAAGACCTTTATTTGACCCGTCATGGAGTACAAATCATGCATCTACTCTCTTTGTGCTAGATCAAAACAAGAGAGGTTGTTGGGGGCAGAACGTAGAATCTTGCGTAGATGCAACTATGAGCACTAGCGATACCCCTCAAACGAAATCCATAACATCTCAAACATCCCCAAAATCACCGAGAGAATAAACTCTCTGAACAGGTAACCAAATTCGCCCTAGAAATAGGCGAAGAACTTCTCATGAACTTACTACCCATTTCGGATATTGATATTATTAGTAGACGACACCAAAAAGAAAATTAGCAAAGGTATTATCGAAACACGAGAACTGGTAGTAATTACAAACAAATGTAGCCTGAAATTCCCATTAAAAGATGGTTTCATTCTGTATCAAATCGCCATTTCATAAGAGTTATAAATAGATTGAGATGTAATCATGCTCTTACCCCCCTTCATATGTACAGTTTGGGTCTCACAGAGCACAGAGTCACCTAACTGTGAGTGTGGAAAAGAAGGTGATCTACTACATATTCTCCTCGAATGTTCACATCAATCAGTAAATAGACACAAATTTTATGATAATCTTAATATATTAAAAATTCCACATCCCGTCTACCTGAACAATTTGATTTTTTCTGCGGATATTAATACACTCAAAACAATTTAATAACATATCAAAAATTGTAAATATAAATTGTAGCAATAAAATTTACCCTGCATTTAAGAAATTTTGTTAAAACAAAGCAGGCACGTTTGTTAAAACAAAACAAACATGTTTGTTTTGTTGATATTTTTTTAAACCCTGTAAATTTAAGTAAATATTGTATATTATAATTAAAAAAAGAAAAGAACAAGAAAAAAAAAAGGAAAAAGAAAAGAAAAAAAAGAAAAAAAAGAAAAAAAAAACAAGAAGATGTAAACCTCCGAGATGTTGAATCGGGTTTATGTCTTAGCGTAGTAAAAATAAACAATAAATAATAATAATAAAAAAAAATAATCAAAAATAATAAAAACAACAAATTAAAAATTATAAAAAAAAATAAAAAAAAATAGAAATTTACAAAAAAATATATTTACAACAAAAACAGTGTATTATGTAGATAATAATTGTAATATGTTAGTTTGTTATGTATTTAGAGTTAGAAATACAGAAAAAATTCTTCCGATTGAAAAAACAAATTTATTTCTTTTTAAAATAAGGAAATGTTTGGCTGATTGGCTCTGCCAAAGCCATCAAATTCACAGAAAAAAAATTGTTTAAGGTGAAAATTTCGATTTAACAAATCATACCGAAAGTTTAGTTTTCGGGAGGGCTGCTGAAAAACGTCTTTAAACAAGCTGAAAATGCGAGAATTATCATAACGAAAACTTTGTTTATTTACGTATTTTAATTCATTATATGAAAAATCGCTATTATGAAATAAGTAGTTTAGAATTAATAATTATATTTTAATGTGCAATTATATCATTTTAATTTAAATGTTATTAACTATAAAGGTAGTTTAAACTCAGGTTCGCTAAACTCAGACACAACTGGCTAGTGATTTTAGTCAATAATTTTGCCAATTTGGCAAACAAAGATGATTACTAATTAGTTAATAATTACTAAGTAATTAGTAATTTTGCCAATTTTGGCAAAATTCGTAAAAAACAAAAAAATTACCTACTAAAATCACTAGCCAGTTGTGTCAAGTTTAGCGAACCGACTATATTTTAATTTCATAGCAAATGTAACAGTCCATTTATCATAAAGGGGAGGTTGTATATTCGTATAAACCTTTTTAAAGCTGTTAATAAATTATTGCTTTTAAAATATACTCAAATTGTATTTTTGAACATCTTATTTATTTTATACAGGGTGTCCCGAAAAGATTGGTCATAAATTATACCACAGATTCTGGGGTCAAAAATAGGTTGATTGAACCGCACTTACCTATATACAATAGTGCACACAAAAAAAGTTACAGCCCTTTGAAGTTACAAACTGATAATCGATTTATTTTTATGTATCGAAAACTCTTGGAGATTTTTTATTGAAAATGGACACGAGGCATTCTTATAGTAGCATCATCTTAAAAAAAAATTAAAGTGAAATTTGTGCACCCCATAAAAATTTATGGGGGTTTTGTTCAATTAAACCTTACCAAACTTTTGTGTACGTTCCAATTAAATTATTATTGTTGCACTGTTAGATAACCACAATATTTTAAAAACTTTTTTTCCTCTTAGTACTTTTTCGATAAGCCAGTGTTTATCGAGATATTTTGAATATTTGTCGAATGCACCACATATTTGTATATGGTTAAGTACGATTATAGAGAGCTGTTAATAATCTGAAAATTTCTTTATAATTTACATTATTAGGTATATTTTAAAAAAGAAGCCACATCTCGATAAAAGGTGACTTATCAAAAAAAGACTAAGAGGCAAAAAAGTTTTAAAAACACTGTGTTTACCTAATGGTACCACAATAATAGTTTAATTGGAACGTACACAAACATTTGGGGGGTTTAAAGGAACAAAACCCCCATAAAATTTTTATGTAAATATATTAATAAAGAAGCCGCATCCCGATAAAAACATGCTTATCTAAAAAATACCAAGAGGCAAAAAAGTTTTAGAAACGTTGTGTTTAACTAATGGTACCACAATCATGAATTAATTGGAACGTACACAAAAGTTTTGGGGGGGTTTAAGGGAACAAAACCCCCATAAAATTTTTATGGGGTGGACAAATTTCACTATAATTTTGTTTTTAGATGTTCCTGCCATAAGAATGCCCCATGTCCATTTTCAATAAAAAATCTCTAATAGTTTTCGATATATTGAAAAAAATCGATTTTCATTTTGTAACTTCAAAGGGCTGTAACTTTTTTTATGAGCACATTTGTACTAAGGTAAGTTAGGTTCAATCGAACTATTTTTGACCCCAGAATGTGTGATATAATTTATGACCAATCTTTTCGGGACACCCTGTATAATAATTAAATTCATTATCAAATGTCATTGAGGTTTTATTAATACTTAATTTAAAATTTAGTTTGACATTCGCGAAGTGTCAAACTCAAGTATAAATAACCTATGCTTTGCTTAACAAATTGAGATTAAAAAACTAGCCTACTTAATAGCAACGATTTCAGCTGGACGTGTAATATGTCGGAAGAAAATAAAACGATTGTGACGTCACATATTAGACTTTGAGGTCGATTATCTCGAAAACGGTTAGAAATATCGAAATGCCGTCTTCAGATTTGGATTCAGAAGAAAAAACTACATAAGAATCCATCGATAAATCTGATCTGTGTATTGCAGGAGCGGCAACGCAATAACACACACACTTTTGCGAATTTATTAACGAAATATGTTCGTTGAAAATAGTAAATAATATTAAAATACCAAAAGTAAATAACTTCACAGTAATACTTAAAACTTTTTTTTTTCTCTGATTCTGGCTTTGGTTTAGAACTAGAACCTTTAGCCACGTAATTGTATAACTTATTACTAAGTCAGGGGAATAATGTGTAGTGTGTGTGTTGAGTAAGTGTCTTGTTACTTTGCAAAGTCGATACTTAAAACTTATTGTTAAACGTTATTATCAACCTTTAAGTATTAACACCCCGTTTCTCAGACGGCATCGCTTGTCGAAATTGGGATCGCTTGTTCCTAGAAAATTTTGAAGGTCACTCGTTTATGACTTTTCAAGTTGGGTTGTTCTTTAATAGTATTGAATTCGGCAATTTGCGGCAGGTTTTTATTCGAAAGATATTTAGGCTCAAACTGTGATTTCCGTCTCATAGACGGAAATCTAGGGGTGTTAGTGTTTGTGCCCAGTTCGTCATTACACAGAATGTCCCCCAGTTCATCAAAAAATCAAATAAGGGAATAAAGACCCTGAGGAAACACTTTTGGAATGGTTTGGTGAGGTAGAAGACGACATAAGCGAAGTGAAATCAATTTATATCAATACCTGTCGTTTTCTTTTTGTTTTAGCATTTTTTAAAAACCGTTTTATTTTCATTTTTCTTACTCTTTGTTTAACAGGACTATAAATTTTTAATAAGATTCTTTAATTTGTTTAATTTTTATCACACTTTTTTTCAGGAGTAAAAAGGTACACAAACAGTCCTTCCATTCTTGTTAATATAATAATATTTTTTATTTTAAAAAATACAGTAAAACTAGATTAATTACTGTTTTTTAGATAATCAATACTTTTAGTAAGTCATCAAAATATTTTTGTGCATTAAATTATTTAACAAAAACAAATAGGTCTAGAACGCGCGTATGAAAAAAGTTGATTAATAGCAAGCTGAAAATTTGTTAAGAGCTTAAGGGTGTCTAGTCGGACAAACTTTGATGTATGGGAACACTGGAACAGGGGAAGTTTTAATTGTGGAACACGTTAAAAATTTGGAATGTCAGACCACGGAAACGTCCCATGTATTTTGTCCGACAGAACTTCCAATTGATTTGTTACCCTTTAGTTAAACTCTCATGCACAAATCAGACTGCTATTTGTCACCTGTCATAATTTCTGTCATTTGACATATTCTACGTGTTCCACTCATTAAAATTTCCAGTTGGTGTTAAATAACAGTCCGATTTTTGCATGACAGTTTAATGAAAGGTTAACAAATTAATTGGAAGATCTAACAAATTTATATGGGCCGTTTTCGTAGTCTGACGTTCCAAATTTTTAACCTGTTCCACAATTAAAACTTACCCTGTTCCAGTGTTCCCATACATCAAAGTTTGTCCGACTAGACACCCTTAACACTAGAAGCACCAAAAATTTTTCATACCTAGAAGCACCGGAGCGGTCAAGATGACGGGTATTAGAATTTTCTACCGCCAGTCGTTTTCGTATCGTTTTTTAATTAAAAAGAAAACCTATATTGAGTTACATAATACCTACTAACAAAAGATATTTAGTTAATTTAAATAAATTATTTAATTATTTAAGCACAATTTATGTAGTAACAAAATTTTTTAATTTTGCTTGTACAAGACCTACACACAAATTTTTTACATAGGTATATGACTTTCACATGTTTTATTTTAGTTTTAGTTCCCAGTTTTCACTTCCTCTTCTTCAGTTGCTATCTATGCTACGGAGGTTGGCAATCAGCACAGCTATTTAAATTTTTGAGTCAGTAGCTCTGAATAGTTGTTTTGAGCTGCACCCAAACCTCAGCCATAAAATTCGTCTTCTTCCGATGCTTCTTCTGATATCTACCCCTCCTTGCATTATGAGTCATAGGATGCCATATTTCTCGCTCCGCATCACATGCCCGAGATAATGTAACTTTTGTCACTGCCTACGTTTATTATTTGATTGAGGTGTTGTATCTCTGATTTGTTTCCGTTGATATTGTCCTGCCCTTAGTCAGATGATCTGGTCGCAATTCTTCTGCTGACTGATGTAGGAAAGTTTGCCCAGATATTTGACAACCAGTAACTTCCTTATACAGAATCCAAGCATTTATTCCTACCATATCTAAGATATTAAAAAAAGCCTGCAACGGCCATCTTCTTGAAGCTGATTTGGTTGAGCACTGTATGGCCATCTGATCTACAACGTTTACTCCGTATTTTGTATGGTTGTAGTAGGTAATGGTTTTAGGTTTCTTCTTGTTGTCTATGCCTATTTCAATATTGTTTGAGTATAGAGAATTGAGCGCGAGAACATTTTTCTCTTGTACACCTGCTTTCCAGGTGTACCAACCTATTAGACGGCTAATTACATGTTACCCTAGAATCTGATTGTCTGGCCGTTGTTCATCTTTCCATAGGTAAGGAAATCCGTGCAATAAATATTTGGACTAGACAATAACTGTAAGCCAGAATTTGATTTCAAACTTATCGGGCTTATACGCCATCTACTGGGTGAAGTGCCATTTTGCCTTTGTGGGAAAAAGCTGTTCGTCGATAGATATATTTTAGCCAGTTGTATAGCCATATTGCCAACGCAAGTGCATATTTATCTGTTGATTATCGCTCAGATCTGGTATTTCTCCTCCGTAATAAGAACCGCATTTTTTCTAAGTAGACATCAACATATTCAACAAGTAATTACACTAAGTACCTAGCTGCAAAAGAGAACTTGTAATCCTTAAATAGATGTAGCAAAGTCCTAAATTTTTAAGTTTCTAGAATAACTATGAATAAGTAGTAATACAGAGGGTCAAAAATAGAAAGCAGTAAAAATAGAAAGCTAGTGCTTCTAGGTATATATTAACACATCTCAAAAAGTAATTACACTAAGTACCTGTAAAGGAGGAATTGTAATCCTCAAGTAGATCTTGGAAAAGTCCTAAATTATCAACTTTCTAAAACAACTAGGAATAAGTAATACAGAGGGTCACAAATAGAAAGCAGTCAAAATGAGCCCTCTGGTACTTCTAGTGTTAAGCTATTAACAAATTTTAAGCTTGCTATTAATCAACTTTTTTTTCATACGCGGGATCAAGACCTAAAAAATTACCACTAAAACGTTAAACCCGTCTGCCAGGGGGTTATTTAGTGTTTACGTCATTGATTTAAGATGTTAGTACTTAAGAGTTAAACGGAAGTCATTGATTTGTTTATCAGTGGATATTTTTAAGAAAAGGTGGATTTTGTGATACCCTCTTTTTGGATTGGATTCTAAATAATCCAAAAACACACTACATAAAACTTTGTCAATATAATAATATTATTGTGAATCTTACGAATAAAAGTAAAAATGGTAAAGATACATACATGTTTTCTAGCTACTTTAGCAACCAATAAAACCGAAAACCACTCCTACACTCTCACGTCCACACTGACCAGTCCACTTGGAAACCACAAATCAATATTTTGAAAAAATAACAAACAAAGAATTGTATTGTGCAGGTATATCCATGTTTACACATAAATCACGCATTTTTGTTGAAGGAAAATACCTCCAAGGCTAGCGCAGACACTAAACTACTTGTAAAAATACATCGGAGAAGGAGTTATAGGAAACGTGTTGGGAATTCATGATGGGGTTTTATCGTTATATGTGTCCTATTTGTTATAAATTTACGGCATTTAAAGTAAAATATTTTCAGTATGGGAATTATTATTAATAATATTACAGTGGAACCTCGATAATTCGGATTAATCGGGACCGCGGCCGATCCGGGTTATCGAAAATCCGGGTTAACCGGAGAATTAGGTAAAAATTAATAAAATACGGTATACTTACAAATAATCACCGTTATAATTTAAATAACATGAAATATATATGCACAGTACACATCTAAATTACGTATAGTTTTATAGAATAGAGTATACGCTCTGAGCTTCGCTGGTGTCGCTCCTAGCGGTTATTAATTCAACTTTTACCGGTAATTTTTAAATTTATTATTTAATTGTCATCGCTTAATATTTACAACGCCAAAAAGTAATTAAATTGTAATAGATTTTTTTAAGATTTTGCTAATCATTTTGACGTTCTTTTGATAAAATATGAATTTCTTACTTCGAATACTTTCACAATTATCGTGTAGATGGCGCTAAGATTAATTTATAATTACATATTACGGAACATTAAAAAAACTAAATTCAGTATTTAAGACGTAAGTATATTTAAGGTAAAAATATATACCACAGCTTTGACCAACTAATATTTTTTATAATTAATGTTTTTAATTTTAATTTTAAATTAATCACTTTGACATTTATGTCAAATTTCCGGTAAACGTTTACAGACTTGCCACTACTGGCGTTCGCGAATTTGTAAATATCCCCTCTACGGACGAGCTCTTAGCGTATACGCTGTGATATATATATATATATATATATATATATATATATATATATATATATATATATATATATATATATATATATATATATATATATATATATATATATATATATATATATATATATATATATATATATATATTGTTAAGATATGTAAAATTTGAATTAATATGGTTTCGATCTTAATATTTTAGAAAAGTTAAAACATATAATAAAAATATACCAAAATTCATTTCGAAGAAATGAAAGTCAATTATCTTTGGATGGCCGTAGGTAAACAAAATTTAAATAGGGATTAAGTATTTTCTTTGTACAGTTAGTATGATAAGAAAGTGGTTATGTGTTTGGACAATGAGACCAGGTTTCCCAAATGGACTTTTGCGGCGAGGGAATAATTGTATTTAGAAATTTAAATGAATGTAATCTTTGTTTAGATATTAAGAAAGGAAAAAAAAAACCGATTGGCATGTAATTAGTTTTAGGAAATTTCTAATGGTAGGGAAAATTGGTGTTTGTTATCTGAAAGGTAGATGGGGATAAAATTGAGGAACTCGGATTGGTGAAGAAGGAAAAAGGAGGGGCTAGGTATGAAGAATGGGAGTTTAGCGAAATGTTAGAGGGTGGAAGAAGAGTCAGTTGTTAAATGATCGTTAAGTCGACTAGTGGTGATCTCTAAGAGTCTCCTGAAGTAGTAAGGCAGATAAGTGAATAGTTGTGAGTTTGTTGAAATAAGTGTCCTGACGGAAGCTCATCACGTAAAGCATTGTAAGTTATATTGTTCTACTTATATTCCAAGAGTCACCGTTGCATGCCGGAACGAGAAATAGATTCAGTTTATCGAGAGGAGAAAAGGCTAGCATTGCTTTTTGAAAGATACGTGCATCTGTAGGGGGTCATTAATGACAATAGGCTTGCAATAATTTGTTGCGAGATTGCTGACTACATAGGGGGCTGCTAAGAGTAAATTGTAGGCGACCAGAGACAAGAATTTGGACAACTCATCATCCGAGAGACAGTTTTATTTTTTTTGTAGAATTATTCATAACGCAAATTTCAATAAGTACTTTAGATAGTGGTAGGGTTATTTCAATAATCAGAATAGGAGATATTATTTTTAGAGGATATTTTGAGGGTGAATTTATTTCAATAGATGCTTTTGTACCATATATGTGTTTTATTCCGTTAATCTTTGACCTTATTTATCATATGTAAAGCAAAGGAGATATTGAAGCACGAGAATATAAAACCCTGAGATTAGAGCATTAAATAGTGTGATTAAATCATAAGTGCATCATTAAAATTAAATTTAATTAATTAGTTAATTATCTAATCAAGGGCTTTGAGCACACCGATCTTTGAATATCACATTAACTGGAGCCCAGAACGTGGTGGCTTAAAAATATCGCAGCTTTGCATTTGATGGTAGGGAAAGAGATAAGGAATAACTACAGGTGATCCAGAGATAATTTGACAATTTTTCCAGGTGTAAAAATAATTTTGATTTATGGATTGATCGTAGGTATTGGATATTTACTGCCATTGAATTATTTGATTTTTTTTTACCAATCGTACATTTGATATTTATTTTGAAATTTACTGATTGCATATTTGATATTTGTGGCGAAAATTTATTAAATTTGGGGAGAAATATTTGTCGTGTTCTGCAACTTATAGAGTGTTGTAAAATTTCACATTTGGCGGGGACAAAGAAAACAGTAACGAAAAGAAACAACATGTCGACCACAAGGAGGCAAAGCAAAATGCAAGAAAACAGAGAAGAGGAAAAAATTGTTGAAGAAGGATTGGATAATGAAGGAGATACAACGATTATGGAGAGAAAAGAACAGGAATTAACAGGAATAGAGAAACTATTGCAACTGATGCAACTCCAGTCACAACAAATGGATAGAAATCAACAGGAAACAAAAAGGACAATGCAAGAAAATCAACAGGAATCAAAACGAGCCATGGAAGAAACACAAAGAGAAATATCACAGAGAATAGAACAGAAATTGGAAGAGAATGATGGCAAATTGAAAAAGCGTTTGGAAAAATATGAAAATGAAATGAAAGCCTGTTTAGAAAAAGTTAGAGAAGAAACAGAAAGGAAACTGGAGATGCAACGAGAAGAAATAGAAACTAAAATGAAGGATATTAAGAATGTGCAGAAGATGGAATTAGAACAGTTAGAAAGCAAATTTGAAAATGCAATACAAGAAGACAGGCGAGAAATAGAAGAAAAATTTAAGCAAAACGAAAAACAAATTGCGGAACTCAAGAATCAACAGAATTGTGGAGAAAGAAGGGAAATGATTATCCATGGTACAAGCGACGCGAAAATACAATTTGGCGGGGATATTAGAAAAACACACCCAGTACCATTTGTTAAAAATTTGAGAACCAAATTGCAACATATTAGATATTTTGACGACTGCAAAGAAACAATTAGAAACCATCTGAAAGAAGGAGCAGCGTTATGGTATGAAAGTAAAGAAGATGAGTTTGAAAATTGGACAGATTTCGAAAATAATTTTCTCAACTATTTCTGGGGGAAAGTTAAACAGAGGGAAATCAACCAAGAGCTACAGAATGGAAGATATCACGAGAAAATGGGAATATCGGAGGAAAGATATGCTTTGCAGATATATAACAATTCCAAATATCTAGACTACAAATACTCTACCGAACAACTGGTAGAAATGATAAGCAGACATTTCGAAGAAACGCTGGAGGACCACGTGATTTTGAGAAACTATCAAGATATTGATAGTTTGTGCCAATTCCTTCAAGTAAGGGAAGCAAAACGAAGAGAAATGCGAAACAGAAGACAACATGAACAATATAATGGACCGGCAAGAAGGTATCAATCAAATTATGACCAGAGAAACCGACATGCCCAATCAACAAACGAAGATAGGCCGAGAGAATACCAAAATTACAATAGACAACAAAATTATGATAACAGGAATCACGCAAAAAATAGAACATATGAAAAAATAGAACAAAATCCTCCGACTAGGAATACGAACGAACAAAGGGACGGTAGAAACAATCAGAATTTCCAACGACAAAATAGAAGGGAGATGAATCATGTAACAATAGAAAACGAGGAAGAAGATATATGCAATGAATCCAGACAGGATTTTCAATAAAGCATCCACTGAACAAACATAAACAACTCTCCGGTATATTTTGTCATCCGAGAGAGTTTATACAGTTGGCGGGAAATGAAAGACAAAGTTCTAATTCCAATTTAATATTCTTAGATGCATTTATAAAACATAAAGCGATTAAAATTTTGATTGATTCTGGATCGGAGATATCGTTAATCAATAAGAAACTAGTAAAAGAATTAAATTTGGACAGATTTGTGTACAAAATTCCTAGGGTTGTTTTAGTGGGTGCAAACAACAAAAAATTGACGACAGTAAATGAAGGTTTGGGAGTGCGGATCAGAGTGGGAGACAAATACTATATTATGCAATGTGTGGTGATCGAAGATTTAAACCATGATATGATAGCGGGAATTGATGAATTGAGTGAAAAACACATCACCATAAATTTTTCGGAGAATAAACTGGAAATCAGAGCAGAACCAGACAACATAGAAGAAGAAACGGAAATAGAGAGGAAAATAATGGTTGAAAAGATAAATGAACAGGAAAAACATAAAGAAATCAATATGACTGTAGAGGAAAAACCGAAAGTACAAGAAAAAAATCAACCAGAAAAAAAAAAGAAGGAAGAAAAAGAAGAAGAGTTCAAAAAGAAAGAAGGAAAACACGGTGGATACAAGAGAAAGACAGGAAATCGAAGATACGGAAGAATTGTCGGCAATCGACGATAAAACAGAAAGGAAGCAGGAAGAAAAGGAAGTTCTCATAAGAGAAATGAAAGCAGTAGAAACATGGTGCTCGGGATACCAAATGGAAATTGAAGATAAAAAAAAACAGAAGAAGAAATAAAGGATGAGGACAGAGAAGAAATGGCAATAATGGACGAGAATCCAGAATTTTATGAAGAAATATTATGGACAGTGAACACATGCGAACAAAATGAGGATGAAAGAAAATTAAAATGTGGAGAAAACATGGAAAAGGAAGTAGAGAAGATTCTAGAAAATTATGGAGATTTGATTAATGAAGAAAGCCGAGTGGCTAAAAATTATGAACATTCTTTTAAAGTTAAAAACTTAGAAAATTTTAAATCCAAGACATATCTAATCCCGTATAAATACAGGCAAAGCGTCGGACAGGAAATTGAAAAAATGATCGAAGACAAGGTGATAGAAAGATGTGACTCTCCATATATCAACCCGATAGTATGCGTTAAAAAATCGAGTGGTGATTTGCGATTATGTTTAGATGCAAGAAACATTAATTCACACACAATCGCGCAATACGAAGCGCCTTTGAACATCGAAGCCATATTTGGACGAATCACAGGGTCACACATTTTTTCCAAAATCGATTTGAAACATAGTTTTTGGTTAATACCTTTGGCAGAGAAATGTCGAAATTATACCGCTTTTTCGATCGACGGAGTGGTATACCGATTTAGGGTGGTACCATTTGGCCTACAGAGTGCATGCGCTGCTTTGGTTCGCGCATTGAACACAATCTTAAATAGGCATGAAGAATTTGTTGTACATTACATAGATGATTTATTAATTTTCTCACCGGATATAACAAGCCATCTACGACATATTCACACTGTGCTAGAAGAACTGGATCAAGCGGGATTGAAATTAAATATTCAAAAGTGTCAGTTTTTCCAAAAGGAAATACTGTATTTAGGATTCAAATTAGACACAAAAGGGATTAGTCTTGCAGAAGATAGAATCGAAATTATAAATAACTACGCTAGGCCAACCAATTTAAAAACATTGCGGGGATTTTTGGGAATGGTAAACTATTTCAAAAAACTAATACCAGACATCAGCACAAAAGAAATACCGTTGATAGCATTACTTAAGAAAAATGTTAGGTGGAAATGGGGAACGGAACAAGAAATGGCTTTCAAAAATTTAAAAGGAGCTTTCTCCACAGCTGTAAGAGTACACCACCCAAGATATGATCAACCTTTCATTCTCCGGACCGATGCTTCCATAACAAAATTCGCAGGGGTGTTATCACAGATCCAAGACGATGTAGAGGTGCCAATCTGTTTTGTCTCCCGTGTAACCAAAACATATGAGAGAAAGTACAGCGTTACTGAAAAAGAGTTCGCCAGTGTGTTATTTTGTGTAAATAAATTACGGTTTTACCTACTAGGGGCAAAATTCACCGTTGAAACAGACCATGCAGCTTTGGTACATATAATGAAAAATAGGCTGGTAAATAATAGAATTCATAGGGGCATTCTTTTACTTCAAGAGTATGATTTTGAATTTAAATATATCAAAGGAACTGACAATATCTTGGCTGATGCGTTGACGAGAGATGAACAATTCCGCAAAGAGGACCACAAAACTCTCCACGTTGGCATGAACATAATGAGAGAAGAAGCAGGCTTATTTTCTTTGGCTCAGATCAGGGAAAATCAGGAACAACTGGATGAAAGAGAAAAGCAAAGGGCCGAACAAGAAGATAACTTATATTTTAAGAGGGTCGATGGTAAAGAACTATATGTAATCACGGAACAGATGGCAAAAGAAGTTTTAGCAAAATTACACTGTGACAACGGACACATTGGAAGCAGGAAGGTGTGGCTTATGTTCAGGGAGAACTACATTTGTCGACAGGACTATACAATAGCCAAAGAGATGACTCGAAATTGCGAGACATGCCAAAAGTGTAAAAGTAAGAATTTCAAAAACGAAAACATCACAAAAAACGTCATAGCTCGGAAGAAACTGGATATTGTCGCCATTGATATGTTGAGCGATTTAATAACAACAACACAGAGGAATAAACACATATTAGTTATGGTGGATGTTTTCTCAAAGTATTTAAAACTGTACCCATGTAGAACCACGAAAGGAGCTGAAATACTTCGGAAGATAGACGATTTTATCGAAACAGTGGGAAGACCAGACAATATTTTGTTGGACAATGCGACATACTTTAGGAATGACCGTTTTAAAGGGGAATTAAGAGAGAGAGGCATAAATACAAAATTTGTAAGCATCCGACATCCACAGAGCAACCCATCAGAGCGTTTTATACAAGAAGTCACAAAATTTCTAAGAATTGCTGCGGAAGAACATCATCGACATTGGGACAGAAAAGTGTTTGAAATAGAGACGTATTTGAACTGTGCACCAAATACGGTTACCAAGGAGACGCCTTTATATGTAATGAAAGGAACAATGCCTACGAGACCGTGGGAAGACACCGCCCCCAGACAATACGAAGAAGTGATCGAGGTGGTTCAACGAAGTTTGAGACGAAGTGGAGAGAAATATCTCCAAAGGCAAGAGAGGACCCGAAGAAGAAGGCCGGTTACATTCCAGAAAGGGGATAAAGTTTTAGTGAGGGCACTGAGGGTGTCCAATTTACAAAATGGTATTTGTGCTAAATTGATGCCGGTATTTGAAGGTCCATATAGGGTCAATACGGAAAATGGGGTAAATAGTTATGAATTAGCGCATATAGAGACAGGCAAGATACGGGGTATTTTTAACATTCACGACATTTATAAGTATCATGAGTAGAGTTTGGTAACATAATGGAATAATTTGATCCTAAAAAAAAAACTTGTGTCATTTAAATAAATAACAGAATTTTTTCGGCAAATCAAATGGCGGGGAGTTGTTAAGATATGTAAAATTTGAATTAATATGGTTTCGATCTTAATATTTTAGAAAAGTTAAAACATATAATAAAAATATACCAAAATTCATTTCGAAGAAATGAAAGTCAATTATCTTTGGATGGCCGTAGGTAAACAAAATTTAAATAGGGATTAAGTATTTTCTTTGTACAGTTAGTATGATAAGAAAGTGGTTATGTGTTTGGACAATGAGACCGGGTTTCCCAAATGGACTTTTGCGGCGAGGGAATAATTGTATTTAGAAATTGAAATGAATGTAATCTTTGTTTAGATATTAAGAAAGGAAAAAAAAACCGATTGGCATGTAATTAGTTTTAGGAAATTTCTAATGGTAGGGAAAATTGGTGTTTGTTATCTGAAAGGTAGATGGGGATAAAATTGAGGAACTCGGATTGGTGAAGAAGGAAAAAGGAGGGGCTAGGTATGAAGAATGGGAGTTTAGCGAAATGTTAGAGGGTGGAAGAAGAGTCAGTTGTTAAATGATCGTTAAGTCGACTAGTGGTGATCTCTAAGAGTCTCCTGAAGTAGTAAGGCAGATAAGTGAATAGTTGTGAGTTTGTTAGTTATAGTTATATTGTTCTACTTATATTCCAAGAGTCACCGTTGCATGCCGGAACGAGAAATAGATTCAGTTTATCGAGAGGAGAAAAGGCTAGCATTGTTTTTTGAAAGATACGTGCATCTGTAGGGGGTCATTAATGACAATAGGCTTGCAATAATTTGTTGCGAGATTGCTGACTACATAGGGGGCTGCTAAGAGTAAATTTTAGGCGACCAGAGACAAGAATTTGGACAACTCATCATCCGAGAGACAGTTTTATTTTTTTTTGTAGAATTATTCATAACGCAAATTTCAATAAGTACTTTAGATAGTGGTAGGGTTATTTCAATAATCAGAATAGGAGATATTATTTTTAGAGGATATTTTGAGGGTGAATTTATTTCAATAGATGCTTTTGTACCATATATGTGTTTTATTCCGTTAATCTTTGACCTTGTTTATCATATGTAAAGCAAAGGAGATATTGAAGCACGAGAATATAAAACCCTGAGATTAGAGCATTAAATAGTGTGATTAAATCATAAGTGCATCATTAAAATTAAATTTAATTAATTAGTTAATTATCTAATCAAGTGCTGTGAGCACACCGATCTGTGAATATCACATTAATATATATATATATATATATATATATATATATATCCTCTTAACATTGCGGACTCGGTATTAAGGTTTTGACCATACACAACGGACTCGAGCGATTTACGGCCTCAATATACGGAGTCCGTAATTTTTTTCATGTATTTCTTTTAACTGGTTGTCATTTTCTACCAAAGTTTTGTTGAATGAGAAACTAGAGACCTCTACCTACCAAACAAAAATATTACAAATCTTGTTGGTGTCTTAGAATTCCTGTAAATCTTAAAACAAAATGAGTCCGTAACGTCGCTTATAGTTCAGCCATTTGCCGTTGGAGGTCGCTTTTATGTGTATATTCAATGTGTATATCCTTCATGTGTTAAACTATCATACGACATTATGGCCTCGACTTAGCTGGCAACACTGTTGCTCGAATATTGAATCATTCTATCCCGCATATTTTACAATCGTCTTGCTTACAGGTGATTTACTGGTATTGTTCATTTTTATGTGTTAGAAAATGTATTGAATTGCATTAGGTATATTTATTTTATTTTATTAATAGTCATACGCGAGGATATTTTGTTTCACAGAAATTTTCCACAATTCTTTAAATTTTCATTAACACATGTATTAAGGTACGTATGTATATATGTTTGTAATTCAGAATATAACTATCGCTGTTACATAAATAAAAATAAATATTGTTTTCGCCCATTCTAAAAAAATGTGAAAACGTTGAATTTATGCATGTCTGTCTGTCTGTCTATAAACACAACTTCTTCCCGTCATTAGACCAGATAGAAGGATAATAAATGAGGCTAAATGCAATGTTGAATGAAAGCTTATAACCTAAGGATGGTATTAATCAATCAATCAGTATTCTCTACACTGGGCCTCTTGTAGCCAGTTTCCTGCAATGTCGTCGGTCCATCTAGTCGGTGGTCGTCCTCGGCTTCTTTTATAGTTTCTGTGCCTCCATTCCATGATTCGTTGTGTCCACCGTCCATCTTGTGTTCTAGCTAAGTGCCCTGCCCAGTTCCACTTAAGCGTCGTATCGTTTTCGATGACGTCTTGAACTCCTGATCTTTGCCTGATTTGTTGGTTTGTTATGTGGTCTCGAAGGCTCACGTTCAACATTGCACGTTCCATGGCTCGTTGTGTGACTCTGATGTTATTTGCTGATTTTTGCGTCAGTGCTAAAGTCTCTGCTTCATAAGTTTGTACTGGCAAAACACGTTGGTTATAAACCTTTCGCTTAATACACCTAGGAATTGAGCTTTTTAGAATATGGCTTACTTTGCAAAATGATGCCCATGTAAGGCCTAATCGCCTCTGTGTGGATAGTATTAAATGTGGTAAATTTGCCCTTGCACTTCCGGTTTTATAGTTACAACCGGAAGTACTGTTATAAAGTCACCGAAATAGTCCACGCGATATATTATTCGACGCACCTTAGCAAGATGAGAACAAATTAATATATACTTCCGGTTTCATGCCTGTCCGTCCGTCAGTCTGTCTGTCGGCGAATATAACTCCTCCGTTATTAAAATAAATAGTGACAAATGAGGTGTCGAATGGGAATTTCTAACCCAAAAATTTTATTAGAGGTATATTAGAAATTTGATTTCCGACTTCCGGTTTTACAGTTGAAACCGGAAATATTGTTTTAAAATCGCTGAAATAGTACAAGCGAAATATTAGTTGACAGGCCTTAGCAAGACGAAAACTAATATATACTTCCGGTTTCATGCATGTTTGTCCGTCCATAAACACAACTTCTTCGTCATTATACTAGGTAGAATGACAAATGAGGTGTCAAAAGAAAGTTTATAACCAAGGAAGGTACTAAAGGGGGTAGAAATTTGACCAAGGATTTCTGGTTTTAGAAATGAAACCGAAAATACTGCTTTAACATCGTCAGAATAGTACAAGCGATATATTATTCGACGCGCCTTAGTAAGACGAGAACAAATATATATTTCCGGTTTCGTGACTGTCTGTCCGCGAATATAACTCTTCCGTTATTAATACCGATAGAATGACAAATGAGATATCGAATGAAAGCTTGTAACCCAAGGGTGGTATTAAAGATGAGAAATTTGACGCCCGACTTTCGGATTTAGAGTTGCAAGCGGAAGTACCATTTTAAAGTCACCTAAATAGTATAAGCGATATATTATTCGGCGTGCCTTAGCAAGATGAAAACAAATGTATATTTTTGATTCTTACATCATTTCCGATTAAATAATTCTAACCGGAAAGTGCCATATTATAGTTGCAGAAATAGTACATTGTGACATAGCAATCGAAGCTTATTGAAAAGTCGAGCATAAATTTTTAGTTCAGGTTTGGAAGTCATTTCAGGTTAAACAGTTATGACCGAAAGTTTAGTAAAAATTACTCAAAATTAGTGAGATCGTATATCAATCGACGGACGCAAAGTTACACGAATAGTTCAAATATCGACTTCCGGTTCTACTTTCGGTCACTTTGGATGAAAACCTAGGATTTACGAATTCCAATTACTTGTTTTGAATAGTAAGAAGAATAATCGCAAACACTATTGGACAGATAAATGAGTAATGAGATTAGACACATATGCAGAATAAACAACATCAAAGAATGAGTGCAAAAAAGAAGAAGAGAATGGAATAGGCTTACCAGTAAAATGTAAGAAGACAGAATAGTTAGAATAATACGGGATAAATAGCATTTCAAAAAGAAGCACATATCTACAACGAAAGAGACGAGATGATAATATTTCATTTGAGTAGGAGGCACAGCCGAAGAAAAACAGGCATTTTGCCTATTAGGTAAATGACGGATTTGCTTGAAAATATGGATTTAGGTTCCTTTTCCCCTTTACTTCAGTTTTGGACGTGAGCCCAGGGTTGCTTTTACTTGAAGGGTGAAAGCCACCCCTTCTCAAAAATGGATAAACTGACTAATTCTAAGCAACTTTTGTTTTATTGGATCTTTTCACGTTTAAGATAATACTTTTTGAGTTATTTGCGAGTGAAACTGTCCATGTTTCAACAAAAAAAAAAACACAAATTTATAGACGGTTTTTCACAAATAACTCAAAAAGTAAGTATTTTATCCAAAAAAATATTGTTAGCAAAAATGTAGCTTATAAAAACATGAAAAAATAGAATATGAATTAAGTCTGTAAACCCCGTAGAAGCAGAGTTATGAAAAGTAGGTTCTTAGTCGTCAAATTCCAAATTGAACATGTCAACGTTAAATAACCAAAAAATTAAGGACTTTTCAGGGAAAACTCATCAAATTTTTTTAAAAGTGTTTAATAAAAGCTTTGTTTTTGATTTTTATAACAGTTTTTAGCACCAAAATTAAGCAAGTGACGCGACGCTCAAAATAAAGTTGTTCCCTTTTAGTGGAGTCACTGAAGGTGGATATGAGCTATTACCTCCGATTTCGTTGAACCTCCATCGATTTGTATGAAAATTTGTGAGTAGTTAGAGGATATCTCAAGGAACAAAGGTGACATGGTGCCAACTTGCGCTTTTACCCTGGGGTGGATGTCACCCCTTCTGGGGGGTGAAAATTATTTTATTCAAAATAACCCCATAATTCGATAGAGGAACAAATTCTAAGCAACATTTGTTATATAAAGTTATTAAAATAAATGTAAACTTTTTGAGTTATTAAAGATCATTGATTTTAATTTTTCTTGAGAAAAATACATGTTTTTAACCGATTTTTCATCAATAGCTCAAAAACTATAAGATTTTACAAAAAAGTTATTATTACCAATATTGAAGCTAATAAAAAACGGAATAAACTCCTTACTAGAAAAACCTTTTAGTGTTAACTAAAAGTGAGTTATAGGTGATTGAATGTATATTTTTTTCGGCGAGTAAAAAATCTAAGTGTTCAAGCTGAAATAACGGAAAAATGATGCATTTTATAACATAAACTTATTAAACATTTGTCAAAGTACTTAAAAATATCTATCAAATGAGCCCCGAACATGTTGATGGCATTCAAATTTGCTCCAACATTTTTTCAAAATTTATCTTTTAAAAATGTTTCCAAAAAATGTTATGTTTTTTTAATACCTCCGTCCACTTTTACGATATCATGTTCACCTAAAAACCGTTTGAAAGTTAGTTTGAAGGGCTATTTCACCACGTAAAACTTAATCTTTTATACCTCTTACTTTTTTAAAAATAAAAGGTTAATTCAAGATTTAAACGTTTCTATCTCGGCTATTTTTTACCCTATAGAAATAGTAAAATATTTGACAGAAAAAACTAAAATTTGGTTCTATATAATTTTTTACGTATTTTGATTATTTTGGAGTTATTATCAAAAGAATATGAAAATTACAATAATTTGAAAAATTATGATTTTTTTAAATTATATCTTTTTTTCAAAAATATGCATTCTAAACCGGTCAAAATTATTGAAATCATTACTTATGCTAATATAAAGAAGTTCTTGTAAGGATTATTATAAATTTTAATTTTTGTGGAAATGGAATTTTTTTTTAAAATTCCAAGGGGTTCTCTTATTTTCATAATAACTTGCTTAATTTTGACGCTATTAACTTATTCTTAAGCTCATTTGATAGGTATTGCGAAGTACTTTGACAAATATTTAGCAGGTATATTTTATACATTGCATCGTTTTCCCGTTATTTAAGCTTGAATACTTAGATTTGACTACTCGTCGAAACATGTATGATCTTTAAGTTTCACCCACCGGTTCAAAGTGCTTATTTTTGAAAAGAAAGTGGTTACTGATAAAATAAAAAAACAAACTTCGAAATGTTGAAAAAAAAATGCTTTTTTTAAAAATTATATTAAAAAGTGTTAGTCATAAGAAAGGAAAAATTTAGAAAAGTAAATAAAAGTTTTGAGTTTTCTGCATATTTTCCCAAAAAGTGCTTCATTTTTTGGTTATTTCACGTTGAAATACTCGATTTGTAATTTGAGTCTACAGACTTCATGAATGTACCGTTTTCTATTTTTTATAAGCTATATATTTGCTAATATTATTTTTTTTACAAATTATTTAGTTGTTGAGTTATTTACGAAAAACCGTCTAAAATCGTGGTTCTTTTCGTTGAAAAATTAACATTTTCACTCACAAATAACTGAAAAGTATTAACTTAGAGCAAAAATTCTATAGCACAAGAGTTGCTTAAAATTTGCTAATTTATCCATTTCCGTACATTTTTTGAACGTACGTTTTTTCGCCTACAAGATTTCAACTCCCAAGTAAAAGCAACCAATGGCACAAGTTCAGAAGTAAAGTTGAGTACTTATAAGAGGAACCTATATCCAAATTTTTGTGAAATTTTATCGCCGTATTTCACGTTAATTCATCGCCGTATTTCATTTTACTGACCTATATACAGGTTGTCCCGAAAATATTGGTCATAAATTATACCACACATTCTGGAGTCAAAAATAGTTCGATTAAACCTAACTTACCTTAGTACAAATGTGCTCATAAAAAGTTACAGCCCTTTGAAGTTACAAAATGAAAATCGATTTTTTTCAATATATCGAAAACTATTAAAGATTTTTTATTGAAAGTGGACATGTATCATTCTTATGGCAGGATCATCTTAAAACAAAATTATAGTGAGATTTGTCCACCCCATAAAAATTTTATGGGGGTTTTGATCCCTTAAACGGCCCCCCAAACTTTTGTGTACGTTCCAATTAATTCATTATTAGTTAAACACAACGTTTTTAAAACGTTTTTTGCCTCTTAGTATTTTTTCGATAAGCGAGTTTTTATCGAGATGCGGCTTCTTTTTAATGTATTTACATAAATATTTTATGGGAGTTTTGTACCTTTAAACCCCCCAAATGTTTGTGTACGTTCCAATTAAACTATTATTGTGGTACCATTAGTTAAACACAGTGTTTTTAAAACTTTTTTGCCCTTAGTCTTTTTTTGATAAGTCACCTTTTATCGAGATGTGGCTTCTTTTTTTAAAATATACCTAAAAATGTAAATTATAAATAGGTTATTAACAAATTTTCAGATTATTAACAGGTCTCTATAATCGTACTTAGACATATACAAATATGTGGTGGATTCGATAAATATTCAAATATCTCGATAAACACTGGATTATCAAAAAAGTCTTAAGAGCAAAAATTTTTTAAAAACAGTGTGTTTAACTAATGGTGCCACACTAATAATTGGAACGTACACAAAAGTTTGGGGGGTTTAGGGGAACAAACATAAAATTTTTATGGGGTACACAAATTTTACTATATTTTTTATTTAAGATGCTGCTGCCATAAGAATGCCACATGTCCATTTTCAATGAAAAATCTCTAAGAGTTTTCGATATATGAAAAAAAAATTATTTTCATTTTGTAACTTCAAAGGGCTGTTACTTTTTTTGTGTGCTTTATTTATATAGGTAAGTGAAGTTCAATCAACCTATTTTTGACCCCAGAATCTGTGGTATAATTTATGACCAATCTTTTTGGGACACCCTGTATAAAAAATAAATTTAATAAAAATTCAAGAAATTTGCTTTCTAGGTGTATATTAACTACGAATCTAATTATATTCTATATTACCTAATTATCGAATATAAAGTAAGATTCTATATATTTATGTATTATCGTTGAGAAATTAAACGAATGAACAACGTGAAATATTAAAAAAGTATTACATTGACCCAACCAAAATTATTATATTTCTTTCAATACATATTATCGTGTTCAGATTATTTTTAGAAGTCATTAAAATATTTTACCAGTAAAGTTATAAGCGTTTGTTTAAAAATACAGACTATTAAATTATTATACTTTTGTCGATTTTAAAACCATATGTTCCGATTTCATGTATCCCATTACTTAAACAATCGCGAAATAGGAAATAACTTCGTTGAAATCACAAAGGGGAAACCCCAAATTATCTAAATACGCAGTGAGCGAATTGACAACACTGTTCGAGTCTATAATGTTGTGTATATGAGGCCGCAACACCACAATACTGTTTAAAATTATACTCATGAGGCTGCAAAAGTAAGAAATCGTAATGAGTTTATAATGATAACGGAACCAAAAAGACAAGTATATATTAATTTTCATCTTATCAAAATAGAAATTTGGGCATTAAGAATGTTTTGTCACTAGATTCAATATATTCGATTATTAAAATATTATATACACCTCTAAATAGGAGAGGCTGTACGGTTGCGGTATGGATTGAGTCCTTAAGAATAGTAGGATGTAAATATATATATATATATATATATATATATATATATATATATATATATATATATATATTTGTACAAATATTTTCGACCGTACTGTGTTAAATAGTGATTTTTTTTTTTTTTGAATAACGGCAATTCGGTCAGATGAAATAAAACTCTATTTGTTCTAGGTCTCAATATTTCGTCACTATTTGGTGACTTCTTCAGGAGAAAACTGTAAATTTATTAAGATTAGATATGGACAAAAGACAAAACATTTTAATTGTAAGTAATGAAATGTTTTGTCTTTTGTCCATATCTAATCTTAATAAATTTACAGTTTTCTCCTGAAGAAGTCACCAAATAGTGACGAAATATTGAGACCTAGAACAAATAGAGTTTTATTTCATCTGACCGAATTGCCGTTATTCAAAAAAATCACTATATATATATATATATATTTACCTTAAATATACTTACGTTTTAAATACTGAATTTAAGTTTTTTTAATGTTCCGTAATATCTAATTATAAATAATCTATTATACTCTTAGCGCCATCTACACGATTATTGTCAAAGTATCCGAAGTAAGAAATTGATATTTTATCAATAGAACGTCAAAATGATTAGAAAAATCTTAAAAAAATCGATTACAATTTAATTACTTTTTTGCGTTGTAAATATTAAGCGATAACAATTAAATAATAAATTTAAAAATTACCGGTAAAAGTTGAATTAGTAACCGCTAGGAGCGACACCAGCGAAGCTCAGAGCGTATAGAGTATTGTTCATTTCTTGGTAAAAAACTGAGTCAGTTTAGGTTGTGTCAGTTTATGTTTTTTGCCGGTTACGTGCTGTGCGATCCCTCAGTCTCTTCAACATAACCCTTTCAGTCCTGAGTTTTTGTTGGCAACTCGGAGGTTGAAATATGTGATTTCTTTAAAGATTTATAAATAACAAATTTCGCCCGTAAACATTATTGAACAGAACAGACGCCCGAACAGACGATGTTCTTTGAGACGATCACGGCGATTCAACGTAAAAAATGGGAATTAGCTATTAGTCCAAGTAATGAAGCTTAAAATCGGAAAAAACCTCGCAATTTTTACAGAATGGATCGATTTGCTTGAAAATTTGAGAATAAGTAGTGGATAGTCCAAGGATCAAAATCTATATCATGCCCAAAGCTGCTTTTACCATGGGGTTGGTTGCCACCCCATCTCGCGGTGTGCAAATTTTTTCTTATATTTTAATCACAAAAGTTGGTAAAAACGTTCATTCTAAGCAAAAAACGTTCCATACATTTTTGTGATAAAATTGAAAGTTTTCGACTTATTCGCTATCGAAAGTATTGGTTTATATTGAAAAAATCAATGTTTTTAATAAGTTTTCTGCTAATAACTCCAAAAGCTTTCGTTTTATCAAAACAACCTTACCAAACAAAAATGTCACTTTTGAAAAAATAGACAAAACGGTTTTTTTTGTAAATTCTGTTTAAGACCAATAGTAATCGAGCTATACTGTATTATATGTTGGCTCTTCTTCGTCAAATGCTAAATATCGTAGTTTCAAAGTCAAAAGACGGAAAAACTATGCATTTTTCGAGGACAACTTGTACAAACCAATTTAAAGTACTTAAAAATATCTATCTCCAGAAATAAAAAAAGTCTCTAGCTCAAAAATTAAGTGACTTATAATGAAAAGAATGTCAGTCCCTATTTTTTTCAGCGCAAACGTGATTGCAAGCAAGCCCCTAATCACCACGCTAATTAAAATTAGTCATTGACCTTATTTCGTCTTTTTTATTTATGTATTATTAATAGGTTCTAGAAGTTTGACCGGCTTAGAATAATTAGTTTTTAAAAAAATTGAGTTAAAATGAATAACGAATTTTTGTAGTTTGGAAAAACATGGCTTTTCTTCATAATAGCCAGATTAGTATTAGAGATATGAAAAATATTTAAATATTAAATTGTAGATTATTTAATTCTCAAGAAACTGATTTGCAAAAAATTTCTCTACGACAAAAATTGAGTGAGCTATTGACCATTAAAACTTGTAATAACATGCAAAAATCACCTTTACCAACCCTTTCAAAGTCACCTCTTTTTGCGACTGAGGATTTTAAAAATATTTAATACAAACTCATAGATCTTATAAAAACCTACAAAATTATTGTTTACCGAACTTTATAAGATAAAAAATAAAAAAGTTACGGTTAAAAAATCAATATATTTTTTTGAAAAAAAAAAAGGAGAAATCCAATTTTAAGCATAATAATGTAAGTTAGCAGTGTTTTTAGTCATTGGCTTTATTCATTCTTATTTATTTATGTATTATTAATAGATTCTAAAAGTTTGGCTGGCTTAATATGATTAGTTTTTAAAAAACTGAAGTTAAAACAAATAACGAATTTTAGCAGTTCGGTAAAAAAGGCCATTTTCTTCAGAATAGAAAGATTAGCATCAGAGATACGTAAAAATGTTTAAATATAAAATTTTAGGTTACTTAGTTCCCAAGAACTTGGTTTGAAAAAATTTTTGTTACGGCAAAAATTGAGTGAATCGTAAATGAGTAAATTTATCGAAAACAATTATACTTCCTATACAAAACTAACACGTTCGATAGCAAATAAATCGAAAACTAAAATAAAAATTTTATTTTTAATTCAGTTGCAATGCGAAGGCAAAACAATCTTACTTTTCAATTAGAATACGGAGCGCAGCCCAGTCCCTTGAATCGCGATTTTCGGCTCTTATTGGAGCCTTTATCGGAAGGAACGTAGGCTTGTTCTCCATATCCCAATTGATCCGTACTGAGAGGTTTTCCCACCCATTGCAACTGAAGTGAAAATAATAGGTGACTAGTGTCATCTGGCAATCAAAAGATGAAGTTTTCGATCCTAATAGCATTATTAATAATATTTAGAAAATATTAAAATATTACTAAAAGATTTTTAAATCGAAAATTTATTGGTACATTTTCTTGGTAACACCTCCAAGGCTTCTAAAATTTGCAAGCCAAATGGATGCTGAAGCGAAGAAGACAAGAGGGAATTCAAAAAACGTACAATTCACGACTCCGTCTGTTCAGCTGGTAAATTCCAACAGAAAATGGACCTAGTTACTCGAAGGAGAAAAGACCAATATAAAAATAAAATAAAAATTTTATTTTTAATTCAGTTGCAATGCAAAGGCAAAACAATCTTACTTTTCAATTAGAATACGAAGCGCAGTCCAGTCCCTTGAATCGCGATTTTCGGCTCTTATTGGAGCCTTCATCGGAAGGAACGTAGGCTTGTTCTCCATATCCCAATTGATCCGTACTGAGAGGTTTTCCCACCCATTGCAACTGAAGTGAAAATATTAGGCGAATAGCGTCATACTTTTAGAAGCCTTGGAGGTGTTACCAAGGAAATGGACCAATAAGTTTTCGATTTAAAAACCTTTTAGTAATATTTTAATATTTTCTAAATATTACTAATAATGCTATTAAGATCGAAAACTTCATCTTTTAATTGCCAGATGACGCTATTCACCTAATATTTTCACTTCAGTTGCAATGGGTGGGAAAACCTGTCAGTACGGATCAATTGGGATATGGAGAACAAGCCTACGTTCCTTCCGATGAAGGCTCCAATAAGAGCCGAAAATCGCGATTCAAGGGACTGGACTGCGCTCCGTATTCTAATTGAAAAGTAAGATTGTTTTGCCTTCGCATTGCAACTGAATTAAAAATAAAATTTTTATTTTATTTTTATATTGGTCTTTACTCCTTCGAGTAACTAGGTCCATTTTCTGTTGGAATTTACCAGCTAAACAGACGGGGTCGTGAATTGTAAGTTTTTTGAATTCCCCCTTGTCTTCTTCGATTCAGCATCCATTTGGCTTGCAAATTTTAGAAGCCTTGGAGGTGGTACCAAGGAAATGGACCAATAAGTTTTCGATTTAAAAATCTTTTAGTAATATTTTAATATTTTCTAAATATTATTAATAATGCTATTAGGATCGAAAACTTCATCTTTCATCTTTTAAATCGAAAACTGTTAATTTTATCAAAAATATGTATAGGACATTTTTTGCTTAGAATGAATGTGTTTATCAACTTTTTCGGTCAAAATATAATAAAAAATTTCCACCCAAAAGATGGGGTGGCAACCACCCCCATGGTAAAAGCGTCATTCGGAATCATATAGATTTTGATCCTTGGACCACTTGATCCACTACTTATTCTCAAATTTTCAAGCAAATCGATAGATCCTGTAAAAATTGCGAGGTGAAAAGCTTCGGTTCCTGGCCTATATCGTTGGAGCTTAAAAGTAGATGTTCGTTTAAAAGAACATGGTGACTGAAAGGGATAAGCAGTTCAGCATAAGAAAGTCTCATTTTTAGCTTTATTAGCTTTGCACCGATTGTCCAAACTGTCTTTTGTTATCATTTTGAAACAAAATTCTTCGATACCATATGATGCTGCAATTGTTTTTAAAGATTCTCCTTTATCAATCCTACCTAATGCTTCTAGTTTCTTTTCCATTAGCACTACTACATTTTTACGTTTTGTTGCCATTACGTAGCCAAAAAAAGACGCAAACACAAACCTATCTGAAGTACGATTACAGAACGGAAGTGAACAATACGACTGTAAAACTACACTAAAACTTTTACCACACACAATACGGTCACAACCAGAACGATGTTATGTTATTTAAGAAAAGTGGAGACTAAGACCATTGTTTAAAAAATAATTTTTTAAATAATCTTTTAGTCTTTTTTAAACAATGCTAAGACAGTTTGAAACAAATAAAGGAATACAGGTGCCTGTTGTTTCCGATAATCCAAGCCAATGAACGTCGCTCTGCCGCCGTTTTCTGAGTCATTTTTACTATCGTATAGTTCACTTGCACAAATACACAAATTTGTCAAATATTATCAAATATCTCTCAAATCTCAAAACATTTCTCAAATATTATATTACGTACATTTTTATTGTTGAAATGTTTCTCTGATGAAAATCGGACTAGAATTCTATCAAAATAGAATTCTATTTTGCTGACGTCACAAAACAAATTTCACAATGCGAGAATCGACGGTTGCTAGGCAATGTGACGTCACTAAAATAGAATTCTATTTTGCGTGCTCCCACACCTGTGGTTTGTTATTCTCTTTGTAATGCTCCTATATACTACGGCACCAGAGTGCTGAAATCGGTTAGCCTTTGATATACACTATTACGCTACAATCCCTCATTGATTTAGGCACCTATTAAATTTTAACACATCTATTAAATTATGATGCATAAATTTTTGTTGGAATTAATATTATTGTAACTATTATATATTTCAATTTATTGTATTGAAATAGAAATGTCGAAACTGCAATAAACCTAGCATACTACTTAAGAATGTGTTTTTTGACCCTAACTCGAGAAACAAATAATAAAACAAAAATTAAAACAAAAGCGCCAATGAATAAAAAACAAATAAATATTTTTTATTTCTATTTATTTAAAAGTACAGATATAATTACTCGTATACAGTGCGTCCTTAAAATAACGCATAAATTCATTATTAACTAAATAAACAACATTATTAGAAATTACCGAAACAGGTCGATTTTTTATTTTAATTTATGATTTTTTGGCATATATATCAGAATAGTGACGTCATCCGTCTGGACGAGATGAGGTAATCGATGATTTTTTCAATAAGAATAGGGATCGTGTGATAGCTAATTTGAAAGGCAATTTAATTCTATTCAGTAATATAAATATTAACATAATTATTTATACAGGGGGCCCCAAAAAAATTTTTTTTAATTAAATTGATTGACACAAAAAGAAAACTTTGCGTAGTTTATTTAATTCAGAATACATTTTACTGCTGTCAGAAAACAGAAATAAAATATTTATTTCAAATACAAACATGAATTTTTGCTTAAATTCAATGTTTAAGCTGCCACCCACCTGCCTCCAGCATTTTCCCATCTTATTTTCATAAACCTGGTTGTTTCTTGATATACAGTCAGACCGTATAAGAAGTACCCCGTCTGTTGACAGGGTTGATTGGGTACTTCTTTTTCTGTCGGTTTTTGTGTTTGTTGTTCTGTTTCCTATGGTTCGTTGTTGTATTTATAGGATCCTAAAGCTGTATTATGGTATTATTCTGTTTGTTTTTCCGGTCTTTATCGTTTAAGAATTCGCCGAAATACTCTGCCCCTATTTTTAATTTTTCTGTCATAGTAGCAAACCATTTTTATTTCTTTATAAAATTTTTTATTTTTATTTCTTTATTAAAGCATTATGCTTTTTTCTTTTGTCAGAAGTATATTTTTTATTTCTTGATAAAAACCTCTAATTTCTTCTTGGACATAGTTGAACTCTATTATTTTTAGTTATTTCTCCAGAAATTTTCTCCTTTTTCCTGAATATTCATTCTCCTTTAGTTCTAATATTTGAACTATTCAATATTGCCAATAGTAGGGGAACCAAGCAGGTATTTTTGCAGTTACTCGAGCGTGCCAGAAAATCACACGGGGAGAAACATTGTACCCTGTAAATGTACCCCTAACATAATATGGACCCTTAGTACAGGGGTGTTCGTTAAGGGGGGTCCGAAAAAAAAATTATCCTTAGAAAAACTCTAAATCGTCACAAAGGTAAGGTAATTACATGCCGAATAGTGTATATATTTCAAAAATCTGATGATTTAGTGAACGTAAGAAAATGGGTGAGCCACAAAGTTTTACAAAAAAAGCGAATATTTCGCGAAATGCGCGTCAGATCGAAAAACTGAAGAATACGTTTTCAATATTTTTCCAAAATCTATCGAATGATAATCAACTATTTATAATAAATTTTTTGAAGGTAGATTAAATGTAAGACCAAATACTTACGATGTCGGGATAGTATCACGAGGTTTTTTCCTGGTTTTCCCTCGTGATTTACTATGGAATCTCTAACGCGAAAATTTTACTGTCATCGTTGCATTTGGTTGTCTTTTTAAAGACAGATCACATGCTATGATTTTTTTGCGACGGATATTCTTGAGTTGGGATTGATTTCATGTAATCGAATGAGCTATCTTTTAGTAAAGTCGTCCCAGGAACGCAACTCATAAATATTGGCGATATCATTTTAAAGTCTTCTACTTTAAAATGTATAATATACGTCTGAATTGCCAATATAAATGAGTCAGATTAAATAAATTATTAGAAGAATTTTTTTACTTAGCAACAACATGTTTGTTTTATTTTAATAGTATTTTGTATTTTGACAACGAAACCCGATTTGGGCTTCGAAACGTTAATAAATATTTTTTTGGTAAAATTGTGGCTTATTTCCCATTATAAATAGTTGATTATAAAAATGCCACAAGGAAATAGCTTCAGAACAACACTATCGAATGATATCAAACACGACCCCCGACAGACAAGCGTGGGGGTAACTTTAAAATTTTAAATGGGAACCCGGCGATATTTCGCGAATTGAAGATCAGATCAGAAAACTACAATATACGTGTTCAATATTTTTTAAAAATCTATCGAATGACATCAAATACTACTACCCACGGAGGTGGGTGAGGGGTTACTTTAAAATCTTAAATAGGAGGCCCCATTTTTTATCGCAGATTTGGATTCCCTACGTAAAAATAAGTAACTTTTATTCGAGAAATTTTTTGGAAATATGGATAGAATGGCGCTATAATCTGAAAAAAAGATTGTTGGAAATGGAAAATTAAATTAAAATGGAAAGTGCCCACTAAAGTGGATACTTAACTTTTTTTGGTTTTAGGACATAATCTTCACAACCCAATATAGGCTATTGATTATGTATTTTAGAAAAGAACTACAACGTTAACAGGGTTTTATTGTTTCATGTAGTCAATATTTGAAAAAACAGTGGAGTGCTTTCATTTAGATTGGTGCGTTTTTGAGAAAGGGGTGAATTAGTCCGTAGGCGCAGGCCAAATTAGGGTCAGTTCTATGCAAATTTAGTGCAAACACGTCTATAGGAAAATTATTCCAGGTTAAATTTGCTACCGAAATATCACATTTTGAAATCAAAAACATGTTTTTTTACAAAAATATAAATACACATACAAATAAAGAAAAGCAAGAAAAAAACATGAAAGATAGCAATTTTGTTTTTTGACCCATAACTTTTTTCCACGGGGATATAGGTGTAGGTATTTCTTCACAGAAAAAAAACTTCCATCCTTCCTCTTTAACATGGCGTTTGGTAAAAGTCCCTATGATTTGCAATTTCTAAAATATAATTTTTCAAATTTCGCCACTCACAGCGATTTTGGGATATTTTCCTTGTTAGTTCGCAAACATTGTTTTGTAACTTTTTTCTACTCATTTCTAGGTATACGCAATGGTACATTTAGTAGAAAGAGAAATCAATTACCTTTAAAATGTTCTATCGTAGAAAGCCGTATGGCCCATTATAACTCATTATAACTTTTTTTATTTTATATTTGGGTATACAGGGTAGCGAGAAAGTATGGAAACAACCGCTTGCACGATTGCTATAAATTTTGGTGGGTAAGGGTATTCTAATACGGCCGATTTTATAGTGGTAATTACACTGTTGTCAAGTCTTCCGTTTTTCTGGAAATCTAATGCACTTTCTTATTTTAAATGGAACATCCTGTATATTTTTTGCATTTTGTCCTTTTTATGTAAGGTTCCCTATACCTAAATGCCATAATTTTGGAGTTATTGCTACATTTATTAAAAAAAAATTTAACATATACAAATTTATTTTTTTGGACCGCGCAGATATTATTTTAGGTTCTTTGGGTCATTGGGAACAAAAAAGGTCTTATGCAATTTTCCTCAAAAGTTAATCGTTTTCGAGTTATAAACAATTTAAAACTGAAAAAAATCGAAAAATGACGATTTTCTGAGTTCAAAAACTTAAGTTAAAAATACTATTTTTGAAACTATGAAGAGCCTAAATTCAAGATCAAACCTTATTTTATCAGATGCCGATAAGTTATTTGGCCTTATTTCATTCTAAAACATTATTTTTTAGTTGTTAATGCAGCCCGATAGCACGTCCTCTCATGAGCTTTATTAACAATTAAAAAAACAATGCTTTAGAATAAAACATCTTATAGGGATCTGATAGAAACAGGTTTGAGCTTGAATTTAGGTACTTCGTAATTTTAAAAATGATTTTTTTACTTGTGTTTTTGAACCTTGAAAATCGTCATTTTTCGATTTTTTTCAGTTTTAAATTGTTTATAACTCGGAAACTATTAACTTCTGAGAAAAATTACTAAAGACCTCTTTTGTTCCCAGCGATCCAAAGAACCTAAAATAATGTCTACCTGGGCCGAAAAAGTTGATTTTTATAAATTGTTAATTTTTGTTTTTTTAATAAATGTAGCAATAACTCCGAAATTATGGCATTTAGGTATAGGAAACATGACATGAAAAATAATCAGTATTTTTTAAGCACTTCAAAACGCAAAAAATATACAGGGTTTTCCGTTTAAAATGGGAAAGTTCATTAGATTTCCAGAAAAATGGAAGATTTGACAACAATGTAATTACCACTATAATATCGGCCGCACTATGACACCCCTATAAACAAAAATTTATAAAAATCCTTCGAGCTGTTTCCGAGAAATTACCGTGTTTCCATACTTTCTCGCTACCCTGTATGTATTGTGTAATAAGAAGGAAAGCTCATTTTCTTTACTTTAAAATGGTGTACTGTAAAAAATTATAGGACTATTTTTAAACAAGATATGCTTTTTTAAAGTGTGGCATATACACATGGAATAGTTGGAACCATATGGAAAACTTTTTTAGTATTAATTTTATGAAAACAAGTTATCTTTTATAAAATGCTCTGCCTAGTCTGAAACCTAAAATGCGATCATCAGATATAAAATTTTATTAATAGTGTACGAGGTATATTAAAAAATATGAATTTGCTCAGGAGTAAAGTACCTTTATATTTAACAATATCGAAAATGTTATAAAGAAAAATTATTTGGAATTAAAAATTATATTATAATATGCAATTATATCCTTCTAATTGAAAAAAAAATTTAATTTTTTTCAAATAACGGATACTCTCGGAATTTACAGAACAATGTTTGCGAAATAATGGGGAAAATGGTTCAAAAATGTTGTGAGCGGCGCATGTGGAAAAATCCTATTCCAGAAAATACAAATCTTAGAGTTCTACTAAACGTCATTTTAAATAGAAAGAATGTAAGTTAATTTCTGCTGAAGCAATGTCGATATCTATATCCCCGTGGAAAAAAGTTATGGGGCAAAAAACAAAATTGCTTTCTTTCGTGTTGTTTTTTCTGTGTATTCGTGTATTTCGTGTATTCTTTTAAATATATTTTTGTAATTAAAAATATTTTTGACTTTAAAATGTAATATTTCGATAGTAAATTTAACCTGGAACAATTTTCCTGTAGACGTCTTTGTACCAAAAGTGCATAGCACTTACCCTAATCCATCCTGTGCCTAGGGACTAATTCACGCATTTCTCAAAACCGCACCCATTAAAAAACCACTTCGCGGTTTTTTTAAATTTAGAGGTTCATTGACTATATGAGACAATAAAATCCCGTTAACGTTGTAGTTCCTTTTAGCTCTCTTATTTTGAACATAATCAATAGCCTAATAGATCGCCACAACGCTTGAGTAACTGCAAATTTACCATGCATGCCTCCTCTACTATAATACTGCCATAAACAATTCTAAAATTCAAACGAGACAGACAAATATCTGGCGATCAATTTTTATATTTCTATTTTTATAGTGTGTTTACATGCAAACATCGATAGATAATAGCAGTCACACTTGTCAGCCAGTTATCAAAAGGAAACATTTTTATTCCTCTTTACTTACATATTTCCATTGATAATCTGTACATGAATACATAAACTCATAGCAACATGTAATCTCCCATGTTAAAACGTAATACGTCTAATTTACAGCAATTTGTTTACACACGCGAGGGAATTGTGTGATTATAATACATTAGGAAGGAAAACCGATAACATCTAATGGTTGACTATCATTTGAACTTACTTCCGAATCTTGAAAGGCCGTTGTTTACATTTGCTACTGTCGTAATTAGATTACAATAGTGATGAAATTGTTAGTTTATAGTGTTAATGTGTTTCTATTATGATAGAGCAGAAGATGCGGAATATGAGTTGATTTTACACGTGATAAGAATCATTGAATAATTTCTCAGAAAACAAACAGAGCATGCTCTATATTTATTTGCTGCCTTATTATTGCGAAATTGTTAGTTTATGGTGTTAATGTGTTTCTATTATTATAGAGCAGAAGATGCGGAATATCAGTTGATTTTACAGGTGATAAGAACCATCGAGAAAATTCTAAGAAAACAAAGACAACATGCTACATATTTATTTACTGATTTTTGTTTTAATTTTTATTAAATTTCGTTACAAAATAGTAAACTAACTTGCACCGTCCAACATTTTTGATATATCTAGCCTAGCCAATTTTTGTCTTACAGAATAACAAAATGAAACTATCGTGTTTATAAAATCAAAACCTACATTATTTTAATATTTGAGATTTTTCGTGTCACTAACTAGTTATTTTCAAAAAATACCACTTTTCCAAAATTTTTAGAAAAAATGTTTATTACTATGAAACCAAATTTCTTCAAAATTAAGCACTTCAAACCGGTCAATCTTACAGATAGGATAAACAGTACAAGTGACATATAAAGTATATCAAGACATATACAGTATATCAGTTCACTACTGTAGATATATCAAGAAATTTACTACCAACATCTATGTCACTAAATATATCACCAATTACAGAGTCACTTACCTAAAACTCATCAAATCAGCTAAAAAAGCCTACTATCAAAATCGTTTGGGAATCTCCAAAAGTGTTGGAAAAGAAACTTGGTCCATAATAAACGATCTTCGAAATAAAACCCACGCAGCTCAAACATTTGCCCTTCCAAACCCTGAAAATCTAAACGAATACTTCATTAACATGAGTAAAAATATGACATCAACTATTCAGTCTCAACTATATCACATTTCCTATCTCTCTAATTCAGGAATTGTCTCGAATTCATTCTTTATAAGACCAATCTATAAATCTGAATTGATCCAAACGATCAATAGTATCAAAAGCAAATGATCTTGTAGTACTGATGGACTATCCATAATGCTGACCACTCACTTACGGATATCGAAGAAGCCGAGCGACTGACAGTCGGTTAATTGAAGCCAAAATCACCACATACACGCAGTTTTCGTAAAGGCGTTGGCACGCTCGATCACAAAACTGCATGTATGTGGCGTCTCAACTGCATTTCATTAACTTAACTACTCAAATAACGGCCTTCAGTCCTGGCCTGCATGCCATGGCCTCCTCGATATCCGTAAGTGAGTGGCCAGCATAAAAATCTTCTCAAATCTCACAGATAATGTGTTAGAACTCCTCGTCTCACTAATTAATGATTTCTTTGAAAATGGTAAATTTCCAGAGTGCCATTATTATTCCTCTTCTTAAAGGTGGCGAAAAATCTAATGCCTGCAACTATAGACCTATTATTGCCCTACTACCGGTACTCTTCAAAATTATTGAGAGGCTTATAAAAACCCGACTTATGTCCTTTCTCTTTGATAACAATATTTTATCACAAAGTTCGGCTTTTTAACTAGTAAATGTACTACTGATACCACGGTTTCTGTACTTCACGAGGTTTACCAAGCACTAAACAATAATCTTTATACTGCCACTTAGACCGGGCAGTATCGTCGCCCCCGCTAGCAAAATTATTCCGATTCGATTTTTTTGCACAAACTTACTCAAAAAGAGGTCCTTATAACATATCCACAGGGTGTCGGGCGGTGCCGTGGTCGAAAAATTGTTTAAACAATTAAAAAAAAATCACAAAAATAATTTTTTCATTTCGAACAAATTTTTTTTAGATAAATCGGCTTATTATGAGTAAAAAAGGTCTCTTGTAATTTTTTTTCTAAAATTGATTGTTGTCGAGTTATATGCGATTAAAAATTTGAAAAATGCGAAAATGGCAATTTTCAAGGCTTAATAACTCGATTAAACATTATTATTATGAAATTCAAAAAGTCACCAAATCAAGTTTCAAATCCCTTCTTCAAGCTCCTGAATAGATTTTTGTCATTATTTTATTAGAAAGCTGTTATTTTTAATTATTAACAATTAGCGCTATAGTCCAGGATGCATCGTCGCCCCCGTTAGTGAAATTATTCCGATTCCATTTTTTTGTAGAAACTTACTCAAAACAAGGTCCTTATAATATATCCACAGGGTGCCGGGCGGTGCCGTGGTCGAAAAATTGTTTAAACAAATTCACCAAAATATTTTTTATTGCGAACGATTTTTTTTAGATAATTTGGGTTATTCTGAGCAAAAAAGGTATCTTGTGATTTTTCTCTAAAATTGATTGTTGTTGAGTTATATGGCCATTTTCGCATATTTCAAATTATAAATTGCGTATAATTCGACAACAATCAATTTTGGAAAAAAATTACAGGAGACATTTTTTGCTCAGAATGTTCCAAATTATCTAAAAAAATTTGTTCGAAGTGAAAACATCATTTTTGTGAATTTGTTTAAAAAAATTGTTTAACAATTTTTCGACCACGTCACCACCCGGCACCCTGTGGATATCGTTTTGAGTAAGTTTCTGCAAAAAAAAAATGGAATCGGAATAATTTCACTAACGAGGGCGACGATAAGTGCTGGACTATAGCGCTAATTGTTTTTTTTTTTTTTTTTTTTTTTTTTATTAACTCCCCGTATATTTACAATCTGTCACATATATAATATTGAAGGACAATAAGTAAATGGTCGGATATTTACATTGGACATGTAGGAAATATTTCCAGTGAATTATTTCCTTTACATAATTAACCTATTTATTTAAAACCGTTATTTGTTTGTTATTCTGAGTACACTTAGTTAAACCTGCTTATCAGGTCCGTTGGTTTAAATTTTTTTAAGCGGCGCACCTCACCTACTGTGTTAAATAGATCACTCGCGAGGGGGTTCACATGCGTATTTGCTCTATCCCGATATTTTTCACTATGTTGTTTTATTTCACTTTTGATGGTGGGGATTTCCAAGTCTCTTTCTATTGCTGTATTTGGCACGTACCAGGGGGCATTGACTATTATTCTTAAAACCTTATTTTGGAACCTTTGAAGTATTTCTAAGTTTGAATTTGACGCTGTGCCCCATAGCTGGATTCCATATGTCCAGATTGGTTTTAGAATTGATTTATATACAAGTATTTTGTTTTGAATGGTCAGTTTTGATTTCCTGCCGATAATCCAGTATAGTTGCTGTAGTCTAAGTCCTAGTTGTTTTCGCTTGTTGAATATATGTGTTCGCCATGTGAGGCGTTTGTCTAGGTGCATGCCTAAGTATTTCACACTATCAGCTTGTGCTAATTGGCTGTTATTTAGTTTCACTGGTGGACACTGATCTCTTTTCATCGTGAAAGTAACGTGTATTGATTTGGATTCATTCGCTTTTATTTTCCATTTTTTTAGCCATACTCCTATTTTGTTCAAGTTTGTTTGTAGGTTTCTTGTAGCTCCTGCAGGATTGTGATGGGAGGCTAGTATTGCTGTATCATCAGCAAATGTTGATACTGTTGTTTGTTCTGTAGTGGGAATGTCTGCCGTGTACAATAAATATAATATTGGGCCCAAGGTACTACCCTGTGGTACTCCAGATTCTATGTGGTAGATGTTAGTATATTCAGACTGCTGTTTTACTAAGAAAAATCTGTTAGTTAGGTATGATTTTAATAATGGATAGAAGTTGTGAGGTAAACCTTTTTTTATTTTATACAATAGTCCAGGATGCCACACCTTATCAAAAGCTTGGCTAATATCTATGAATGCGGCTGAACAATACCTTTTCTTTTCTAAGTCATTGCTAATTTGTTTAACGACTCTGTGGACTTGTTCTATTGTGCCATGTTTTGCTCTAAAGCCGAACTGATGATCTGGTATGAGCTTTTTTTCCGTTAATATTGGCTGCATTCGCTTGAGTAGAAGTTTCTCAAATATTTTTGATAAGATTGGCAAGAGACTGATGGGTCTGTACGAGCATATTTCATTAGGGTTTTTACCTGGTTTGGGAAGCATTATTATTTCTGCTACTTTCCACTGATTTGGAAAGTAGCTCAGCCTTAGCATTGCGTTAAAAATTTGTAGTAATGCTGTGATTCCTTTTCTAGTGAGTTTTTGCACTATAATGCCGGTTATTAGGTCATAGCCCGGTGCTTTTTTTAGTTTAATTTGGTGTACAATTACATCTCTTATTTCCTTGTATTTAAAGTTGCTTATGGGCTGTTCCATTTGGAGAGGTGACTCCAGGTAGTTTTGTATGTCGTCCATGTCTTCTTGTGTACTCTCTACTTCATTTGGTTTAAACACATTTGATAGGTGAAGTGCAAATGCATTGGCCTTTTCTTTGTCGTTTCTGGCCCATTTCTCCTGTTGATCTTTTATAGGGGGAATATGTTGTTGTGGCCTGTTCAATTTTCTTGTTGCTCTCCAGAGTGAGTAGTCTGTTGCTTCCGTTGGCGTTAGGTTTTCAAGATATGCCTGAACCGAGTCATTTTTCATCGTTAACAGAAGTTTTTTTAGGTCCTTACTTGCTTTATTGAGGTTTTTCTTATTTGCTGCTGTCCTTGTTTGCTGCCATTTCTTGCGTAGTCTTCTCTTTTCAGCAATTTGGTCTTTTATTATGATTGGGTTTTCGTCGATTTTATCACTGTCTTTTTGTATCGGGGTTGCAACCCAACCCGCAGTTTGAATGGAAGTTGTTAGTTTTTTTAATGCTACTTCTATGTCCTCGGTTGTTTTAAGAGGAATTTTAAGATCTATACATGCATCCACCCGCTCCTGAAAGGTGTCCCAATTTGTTTTATGATTGCATACTATAGGCTTTTTTGGTCGCCCTACTATTCCCTCAAACATGGTTAACAGTATTGGTGAATGATCAGATGACAGATCAAAGCTTGACTGTATTTTGAGTTGTTTAGTATTAATGCCTTTTGTTACGAAAAAATCTATGGCATCTGGTGTTTTCTGTGGATCACTGGGCCAGTATGTAGGTTCTCCTGTGGCGAAGTGCTTTAAGTTACTGTGATTTATAGTTTGAAGTAATTCTCTACCTTTCGTAGTTATTAGTCTGGAGCCCCAGGCTTTGTGTTTGGCATTATAGTCTCCTCCTGCTATGAATCTGTTTCCAAGCGTTTCGAAGAATTTAGAGTATTCTTGTTTTTTATTGTTATGTTTTGGAGGACAATAGACTGCAGAAACTTTTAGAATACCGCTTTTAGAATAAAGCTTTGGAAGCGCTAATTGTTAATAATTAAAAATAACAGCTTTCTAATAAAATAATGACAAAAATCTCTTCAGTACCTTGAAGAAGGGAGTTGAAACTTGATTTGGTGACTATTTGAATTTCATAATAATATTGTTTAATCGAGTTATTAAGCCTTGAAAATGGCGATTTTCGCATTTTTCAAATTTTTAATCGCATATAACTCGACAACAATTAATTTTAGAAAAAATGACAAGACCTTTTTTGCTCAGAATAAGCCAATTTATCTAAAAAAAATTTGTTCGAAATGAAAAAATTATTGTTGTGAATTTGGTTAAAAAAAATTGTTTAAACAATTTTTCGACCACGGCACCGCCCGGCACCCTGTGGATATGTTATAAGGACCTCTTTTTGAGTAAGTTTGTGCAAAAAAATCGAACCGGAATAATTTCGCTAGCGGGGACGACGATACTGCCCGGTCTAACTGTTTTCTGTGACTATGCCAAAGCTTTTGATTGTGTAAATCATGACTTTTGATTAAAAAACTAAATTTCTATGGAATTCGAGTTATTTCTTTTGAGTTGGTTCAAATCTTACTTAGATAACAGGAAACAACTGGTTAGAGCAAATGATACTGACTCTAGTCTCAAAAACATTGTATGTGGAGTACCACAAGGTTCAGTATTGGGTCCTCTACTTTGCCTTTTCTTTATAAATGACATCACTAAGGTAAAAATCGATGGAAAATTTTTTCTTTTTGCTGATGATACCAGTATCACTTGGAGCAACTCAACTATTGCAACTCTTCATGCAACTATAACTTCTGATCTTATTGCGATAAAAACCTAGTGTGACTCTAATTTACTCTCCTTTAACGTGGATAAAACGGTAGCATTATCATATAAAGGTGCTCTTCAACCCCTGCTTGTGAATAACAGCCAGATGTCTACCGTTGATTCTGTAAAATTTCTTGGTATTCTTTTATACAGCAACCTCACATGGTCCCTTCATATCGATTTGTTAAGTAAGAAACTCGCCTCAGCCCTCAGCCTGCTATGCTATAAGATCTGTCTAGAAGGAACTCAATTTAGCATCTTCTAAAATAACATATTTTTCTTTGTTCGAGTCTCATCTTCGATATGGTCTTACGTTTTGGGGGTCTAGTACAGCTGCATAATTTGATGTTATTTTCAAATTACAAAAAAGAGCAATAAGATATATCTGTTTGGCCTCAGAAGAATAACCCATTGCAGAAGTTACTTTAAAGATCACGAAATTGTAACCTTTCCATTTTTTTATATTTTAGAAACTGTTTGCTTAATTCGTAAACACCTTCATGTCTTTTCAGCAAGGCCTCATCATGACTACTCCACCTGAAATTCAACTTTTGATGTCTATTTACCGATCCCGTCTTCTGAGTTAGTAAAGAAATCTATAATATATTCCGCAAAAAAACTATACAACCATCTCCCTTTACAACTTAAATCTGCAACATCTTTCCACAAGTTCCGTAAAATGACGAAAGCTCATTTATCTAAAAGACCATATTATTCAGTAGAAAAGTCTCTTAGTGACTAACTAAGAAATTACAGTCATGTACAAGTAACTAAAGTATATTTATCTATATTTGGGTATCACATACAGCAGCTTAAACTTATTAGTTTCTTTGTTTGTGTTTTATAATATGCTGTATGTTCAATTTTGCAATTTATAGTAATTTTGCAATATATTGGTTTTGTTTTTTGCTTCACTTTTTTTAACTTGTTTTTATATTTTGTTTTATTGACGATTTATCTAATTTCAGAAAATTGTATTTGTTATTGTTATATATATAATATATATATATATATATAATATATATATATATATATATATATATATATATATATATATATATATATATATATATATATATATATATATATATATATATATATATATTGCATTTGCGTCCCTCGTGGCTTCTGTATAGTTTTGACTCTTCGTGACTTCCGATCAATATACAGCGTGTATATTAACAAGAATGATTCCATACAGTTAGCGCTCGCTTTGGCATCCGTTATACTGGCAACAATGTACTTATAATATCAAGTAAAATATTTAACCTTGGTCGTGTTTACGTGAGAATTTAGTTGAAGAACCCAGACAAATTCTATTTATAACTTTTGCCAACTAGGTGGTTTGCTCGGATATACGATAAAGATTTGCTGTAAATTCTTTGTTTTCGTTTTTATACTCTTAAATCAGGTTAGAAAAACTTATTTCTTGGGTGTAGTTATGAATAATGTATTTTCTAGACTTTAAAATTTTCTATTTTATTTCGATGGAAGATTATGGATTTCGGAAGATTTCGATGGAATAAGTTATAATGTAATATACCTAATACCACTATATACCCTTGACAAATGTTTTTTTTTTAGTTAATAATCGTTTGATGAGCCTTTCGATAGGTTAGGTTAGGTTTACCTTAAATTTTATTTTGATAAATAATCAGTATTGTTTCTCTCCATCTCTCTCTCTCTTTCTCTTTCTCTCTCTCTCTCTCTCTCCCTCTCCCTGTAATACCTTCCCTTATTATGAAGTATTGGGCGCTCTTGCGTTTCTTAGCCAAAAATCAAAGATGGCTGATTCGCAGGATTAGCGCATTCTTTTCTGTTTTATTCTTTCGAAATTTGCTATACAAGTATTTTCCATTGCTCTCTGTTTCTCGCTCTTTGTTTGACTTCTCTTCATCTCAACGCCAATTCTTTCATGATCTCTTGTAACAGTTCTTCTCCAGCTATTAATATTTAGATTTTGGTTAACTGTGATATATCGCCTGTGTTCCAGATTTTCCTTAAGAGGAAACAGTAGCGATCAACAGGTAGCGAAAATGCGTTCCAAGATTGCGGCTGTAATTTTGAATATTTTTTCGAAATATTTGGCACACGTATTGGTAATATAATAAAGAATGGCGGTACAGAGCCCAATTTGAAAAATATATTAATATGTAGAAATTACTCTGTAATTACATACAATATTAAAAAAACGAGCCTGTACTGCCATTAAGAAGAACAAAAAAATACACTTCCTTCAAATAAACTTGTTTATCCGATGCCTAGATTTTGTGTAATTTTGGAACTACTAAAATTTTTTATTTCATTAGTAGTTCCAAAGTGACACAAAATCTAGGCATCGGAAAAAAAGTTTATTTGAAAAAAGTGTATTTTTTTGTTCTTCTTAATGGCGGTACAGGCTCGTTTTTTTAATATTGTATTTAATTACAGAGTAATTTCCACATATTAATATATTTTTCAAATTGGGCTCTGTACCGCCATTCTTTATTATATTACGAATACGTGTGCCAAATATCTCGAAAAAATATTCAAAATTAGAGCCGCAATCTTGGAACGCGTTTTGGCTACTTGTTGATCGCTACTGTATCACCCTAATGCATTATATGATTATATAATGAGTGCATATTGTGCCTTTACTATCCTTTTTTCTACAACTGCTCTACTAGCGCCTTTTTTCCATGATCGATCCCAGATATGTAAAGTTATCTACATACCTCCTGTATTTGTCTTCCTTGTATTTTAATTTTAGTTTCTTGGTTGCTGTTTTTTTTTAAGTTTGGTTTTTTTGTCTTTATCTTCAGGCCCATTATCTTGGGAGTATTTTGCAAGCTTGTCGATCTTCTTTTGCTTATGGCTGCTATGTTCGATTAGGGGACAAATGTCATCTGCGAACTACAAATCGTCCAACTAGTTATGCAATTTCCATCTAATACCTGTTTTATTATCGCTTATTTTCTGCATGATTCAGTCCGCTTTTATTATAAATATTGTCGGGGATAGCACACATTTTTGTTTAACTCCGCTTTGTATAGCTATATCTACTACCATTTTTCCCGCATGTTCTAGTCTGGCTCTATATTTCCTGTAAAATAGGTCTGATTAAGTTGATTTATTTTATCGGTAGTCCATATAGTTTTAGAATCTTCCACATTTGTTCTCTGTTTATACCATCGAAGGCCTTTTCAAAGCCAAAGTGAAAGTAAACATGTTTATATTTTTTTGCCATTCACCAGCTTGTTCCAAGATAATTATAGAGTACAAGAGATACAGAGGTACAGGGACAAGATACAGAGGTAGGTACAGATATAATACAAATGTGGTCGATAGTGGAGTGTTTTGCGCGAAAACCTTCTTGGTTGTTTCTTAGTCTTAGTTTCTTGTCTATTTCTGGCTTCAGTCTATTCAATATGATATTTGACATTATTTTGAATGTGGCACTTAGCAGTGTTATTTCTCGCCAATTCTCGCATTTATTTAAATCGCCCTTTTTTGGTATCTTAATGGTTAAACCCACGTTCCATTTCTGTGGGAGCTCCTGGTCGGCCCATATCTTGTTAAAGAATTTGTGTAACATTTGTACTGATTCGTTTGCGTCCGCCTTTATTAAATCTATCGGTAGTTTGTCGCTTTCAGCGGCTTTGCCATTTTTTTAGTTGATTCAGTGTGTTTTGTATTTCTTCTTTGGTAATTTCAACTGTTCTAATGTTTATTTCCTGTATTACATTATCTCCGTCTATATGTGGTGTTTGGAATATATTTCCTCGCAGGGTTCTTTTCATCTTTGTATTATTTTATGTTCTGATTTAATTATATTATTTCCTTGTTTATCTTTGATTTGTTTATTACTGTTTAGTGTTTTCCCTGTCAAATTTCGGATGATATTGTACTGTATTTGATGGTCGTTTTCTTGCGCAACTTTTTCTGACATTTTTACCATATGATTTACGTAGTATCTTTTGTCTTTTCTGGCCTGCTTTTTAACCGCTATATTTTTCTTTGTATTTCCTTTCTACTACTTTTCCTTAAAATAAGGTTTTTGTCAGGACACTTGACCAGCCAGGTAGCAAATGGTTCTTTTAGAGTTATACCTATTACATTATAAATACAACAATGCCCGTCACAGTTCGGACGAGAGTTTTAATTATTAACAAATAAGGGTCAAATATGACAATTTTTTCGTTTAAATGGCTACAGGTAAAAATAACGTAATTAAATATCTTATTTAGATTATTCATCTTTTAGTAGATAAGCAAAGGTTTAAAATGGAAGTTTTTGAGTTTTGTTCTGATTATTTGTTACTTCGGAAATTGTAAAATAAAACTAAATTTCGAAAATAAAGAAATTGCTATAACTTTTGCAAAAATGAACTTAAGACTTTGATATTGCATGAAATGTTGAGTCAAACAGTCCACATAATGCATAAAAAAATGCAAGACGATTTGTCAATTAGTTTAAATTGCATTCGATTTGTTTATCACAAAGAACTTTTTTGCAATGTTGTTGTTCAGAAAATAATAATGATACAGCAATTCTGTGGAAACCACAGGAAAGAAGAATACTTACATTTTCAACTTATTTAAAAAATCAATAAGAAGTCATTTTTACCATTCTGAAAACATTTTACGAAAGTAGAATCATTTTTGGCTTATAAACAATTTAAATAACCATATTAACATATTGACTAAATCTGCGTTGGGATTTGAAAAGCTGATATTTTGACACGAATTTAAAAAAATAAACTTTTCGCCTAGGTTAATTACGAGCAAATTAAGCCACTTTTATTACTTATTTAATTTACAGTTACTTCTATATACATAAAAGTCTCCTGTAACAGTGTTAGTTATCATATTCCTCCGAAACGGCTTGGCAGATTTTTATGAAATTTTACACATATATTCTGTAGGATTGAAAATAGATTGTAATCTATTATTTATACCCATAAGTTATAAGGGGGTTACCCTCTGCCACTTTTTTATTGTTTTAGAAAAAATTGTCTACCTTAATTTTATAGTATGTACCATTAAAAATATATATACAACCCTTAATTTTCACCCTTCTATCACCAAGAACCTATTTTTTAATAGCCATCTATTTATTTACATCTATAAAATTCTCCTGTCGTAATGTTAGTTGCCATAATCCTCCGATACCGCTTGAACGATTTTTATGAAATTATATATTGTTATATTTCTATTTGATATGAAAATTAAATTTTGATAATTATAAACAGAATTCAATTTAATATAAAATATTTTCAATTTTCTCAACCACAGGCATATAAATTTAGAACAACCTGTATACAACAAATTGTTATATTTAATTTTAAGAAGTGATTAGTAGAAGCATACGAAACTCGGGACAATGCGCTTAGAATAAACAAAGTGAATGGCGCGTACCATTATCGTTGTTCGCGGAAGGTTCGATCATTAGCCTATGCTAAATAAAACTCAAGTGAAATCGATAATAGGTCATTATCGTTGTTCGCGGAAGATTCGATCATTAGCCGATGCTAAATAAGACTTAGTGGAAATAGAGAATAGGTCATTAAATTTTGTAAATAGTAGAAAGTAATTTTAGAATGGGAATTAACTATTTCTTTTTTGAAAACCATTAAGCATATTTAGAAAGATTAAAAATTGGTTTTGAGGAATACTGCGAATGAGAGTTGGTGGTGGAAGGTTGATTTGTGAATCTGGAAGGGATATTTAGAAAGTAGGGGAAAGAATGAAAAAGATAGATCAGAATGTTTTGAGCTGTCGAGAAGTGAAGTCGAGTAGTAGACGGTAGTGTACGGAGAGTGAGAAAGCCGGCGTAGTTCCGTGAGTGTGGAGTATCTATCGTGGAACGAGAGGTAGGCCAGGTTGAGAGTAAAAGAACCTCCTTGAGCCAAGAGTGTCCCGGTAGCTGATTGCAGTTTCGAAAAAGGTAGAATACAGCATCACGACAGAAGCAGGAGCGAGAGCTATACGAGCTAGTTTTCAAAGGAGAACATTACTGAAAACCAGGACGAGGTTTTGATCGCAGCCAAGGATAGCAGGAAACGGGTCTTGTGTGAAGACATTCTCAGTTCACCAGAAAAAGGTCAGTCTCATTTGTTTGGACATGAATGTATGGGTTTTTCGTATTAAATACCACATTATAAATTGAAGAACATAATAAATAATATCAGAAAAGCTTCATCAAACTTAAATAGAATTGTTGCTAATAAATCCTAATAGTTAAATGTTAATAAAAACTTTCAATTGGAAACCAAAAGGAAATAAGATTCCCATTTGTAAATGTTATGTTTAAGAAAAATAAGATCTAGCAAATATTAAGCAGTGATTGCCATTTAAATAAAATAAACAATATTTTGATTATAATTGTAACCCATATGTGTGTATTATTTTACTCTTTTCTTTCCTATCCCGATTAGGAACCATTGAGAAATACTTAGAAGCCACGAGAGTAAGTAATTAATTTTATAATTCGCCCTGAGATTGAAAACATATTGATATGTGATCTGGTAAATTAATTAGATTGTTATTAATGCATTGATTAAATTAAATGACATATAAGAATATTATCTCATATCAATAATCAAGATCACAACAATATGTATACTCGAAGGTCTTAGAATCATAATTATCGGCCCCATAACATTTTGTATTGTTAGGTAGGTATATGTGTACATAACATACTCTACAAGACTACAAGAAATATATATAAATTTTAAAAAAATAGTGATCAAAATCCATCAACTATCTCTGGAGATATAAAGAGCAACATATCTTTGAAAAATAAATTTCATTTTTTGAGTGCACGGATTTTAATAATTCCCCTCCACCGACCACGAGTCGATTTCGTTAGGGCGTTATTTTTAAAGATATATTAACCACTCTGTTCAAGTTTACTCAAACTTTTACATATAAACTATATACATACCTTGAACTTCAAACTAGCGCTAGTTAGCTTTCTTAATAAAAAAAAGTGGCTAACTTTGACCGTAATTAACCAAGGTGAATGTTTTTTTAACATTTATGTAAAAGTACACATCGAAAACAATGTGATAACTACATGGGTATTTCCTGTACACCAACAATCAGCAAAATATACGGAAGGATCTTAAAAAACCGAATAGAGACGAATACAAGAAAATGGAAGCAGAAGAACAAGCAGGATTTAGAGCCGGAAGATCTACAATTGATCACCTTTTTGCAATCGCACAAGTCATGGAAAAGAAAACATCGATTAACCAAGAGATTCATTTCGTATATTATATTGATCTGAAAAAGGCATACGACAGTGTACTTGCATCGATTTACATAAAAATTTGGGATTAGGATCATATCTCCCTGTACTTCATATTCTAGATCATGCTTAAGGGCGTTGATTATTTTAGGGGTGTAACCTACCCCTTATTGGCAAAAATATATAAAAACATTGTAAATTTTAATATGGGTAAAATTTGGTTTTGATTGGTTAAATAATGATTGTTTTATACTTTAGGATAAAATATCATATTTCAACCCTTAAAAACCACCCTTAATAACATCACAATTTTTATAAGTAGATAGTTTAAGAGATCTATACAGAAAAAAAGTAGAATTAAAGAATTACAAAAACATTTATTTACAAAATAATACGAATTTACAAATATGTACAAATACAAATAGTTTTTTAGTCATCTTCCAGTATATCAACCGGTTCTGTGGTATTATACATACACTGAAAATTATCCATAAGCAGCCTATTCGATATTTAAAAAAAATCGTTTTCTAAACATGGCTCCTTCATTTTTGACGATAAAAAGTTTTTTCAAAAATAATTCTGTAGGATTTTTGAAGAGTTCTAAGATAGTGAAAACTAAATTCTGTAAGATCCCTTAGTTTTTAATTGGGGTGAGTTTAAAAGACTCGAATAAGGGGGTGTCTGCTCGTAAATAGAGGTTTCAAATAGCCATAGTATCTCGCTATCTGTTCACTGTAATGAAAATCATGCACAAGAGAATTTTACTTATTAAATAATAAGCTACAATTTAATAGTCCATAATTTTTTCGTATCTCCAGTATTTTCGGAGATATTTTGAAGTAAAAGGTGACATAGGAAATTGCAAAAAATCAATTTTTTTTTTAAGTCCAATTTTTCTAAAATTAGGCCTTTTAAATAGGTCAAACTTCTTGGGTGTATTGATAATACGAATATAAAGGGAATTACAGAAAGGTGAAGACCAATTTTTAATCAGTAGGGTAGTTAGGGGGTTGTTTTCACTGATTTTTTCATAGAGAATAGCAGGTACCGACATTTTTTGATCATAAGTCGCTTAATTTTCATGCTAGGAGCTTCATATTATTATTTTTTGAAAGGTCTATCATTATACTTAAAAAGATTATTTAAGTTTAATTTAATTTGTGTTACTAAAAGATGCATTTTTGATATCTACAGTTTTTTTGATTAAATCCATATTTTTCGAGGTATTCTCAAAAAACCATCTAAAAAAGTCGATTTTTTCGTCGAAAAACTGTTACTTTCAAGCGCGAATATCTCGAAAAATACTAGTTTTACGAAGAAAATGTAAAAAACATTTTTTTCTTAGAATTCATTTTTACATCGATTTACGTGGTTAAAATATAATAAAAGATTCCCGTCCCCAGTAAATGTAACGAATATAAATACCTGGGTATGAAAATCACGAATGATGGAACACTGGACGGAGCCATTAAAGAACGAAATACTCAGGGCAGGAAAGCAATTAGGCTCCTAAACTCAGTACTCTGGGACAAGCAGATAAACAAACAAAACAAGAAAAAATCTATAACGCCGTAGTGAAAAGCATTATAACATACAGCTGCGAAGTATGGCATATCAAGGAAAAATCAAAACAAATGTTAGATGTCACTGAAATGGATTTTTGGTGAAGAGCTGCAGGAAGACCAAGAAGAGAACATGTCACCAATGAACGGATACGAGAAATAATGAAGGTCACACATACAATAAATGACGAAATCAACGAAATAAACTACGATGGTTGGGTCACGTACAAAGAATGCATGAAGATAGAATCACAAAACAAGTGCAAAACTAGAAACCGCAAGGTAGAAGAAGAAGAGGTAGACCGAGAAAAAGTTGGCAGGCAGGAATAAACAAAGCCATGGATGAAAGAGGTCTGTAAGTAGAGCAATGTGCGGACAGAGAGGAATGGCGAACGGCGAACGGGTATCGGAAGACGGAGAAGGTTATAAACCGATAATACAATAATAATGTAAAAGTACCAGCTTCTTAAATCCTAAAGTCTAGGGATGGTGCATGGCGGTTGTTGAACAAAAAACCGGGTTTCGGTTATACCGTTTTTTTTACTTACGGTTTAACCTGGCGGTTATAACCGGTCAAATAACCGGTTGTTCCAAAAACCGGTTTTCGTTTTTTTAATCAAAAGCAAATAGGTTATAATGTTACATTTATATTGCACTTTAGTTTGCTCAATTTTCCTCCCGAAAAATTTCCCAACCAATTCAACCTATAAAAATTTTCCTAGGCGCTCTCAAATTACCCTAAAAATGGGCGAAAGTACCCCAATCTCTGATTCGTCGCTCGTTGTAGACGGCTTCGGCGTATAGTGCGTTGTCAATAATTGGGATATTCTCAAAAATGATGATCCTACCCGATCTACCGAATGTCCCTTAGATCTATCAAGTTTAGAAAAATAACCAAATGACTTATATTTTACTTAAAAATAAATTCGATAAACCAATTCATTATTTACTTCTCTATTGCCATCAAAAAATTTCAGTAGGTTATATTTTTTAATACGTTTGTAATACCTACATTTTATTTCCTAATATTTAAAAATTACATATTGGAGATTCCTAATCGTATTTCGGTATTCACATTTCATACAAGACTCTCAAGTCTCAAGTACTCAAGTATAAACAATTTTTAGATGATGGTTGGAATATCGATTTCAAGCAGATCACTTACTTTTTTAGGTAACTATATTATCATCTAAAACTAAATAACTACATATTCCCAAAATTGTTTCATAAAAGCTGATGTGACAATTTCGTCCAGTTCTCTATTAGTAAATAAAAGTTGAATTATGGTTGTTTGGGTTAATTACTTATTACTTCGCATATTATTTATAATACATATGATTGAGATCGAAGATAGATAGAAATTTCTTCATTTTTCTCTAAATAAATTTTTTTTCCACAGGTAACTTATTCGGTGTTTCACCGGTTATTACTTTAAAAAGAAAAAACCGGTTATAACCGGGACAAAAAAAAACGGTAAAACCGATTATTTCGAATTAAAAAACCGGTTTTAGGTTATAACCGGTAGGTTTTTCCCATCCCTAAATCGATTAATTTAGTTTGCAGTCAATACTAACAAAGTTATTCAAATTGTTTATAAGCCAAAAATGACTCTACTTTACTAAAATATTTTCGGAATGATAAAAATGACTTTTTATTATTTTTTTAAAAACTTTGAAAACATAAGTATTCTTTTTTCATGCGGTTTTCACATAGCAAATTTTTTATTTTTGAAATTTAAGTTTTATTTTGCAACTTCCGAAGCAACAATAATCGTACCAAAATTCAAAAACTGACATTTTTGACCCTTATTTGCTAATAACTAAAATTATCGTCCGAACTGTAACGGACATTTTTATATTTATAATGTAATAGGTATATAGTATCCAAAAAATCCATTTGCAACCTGGCCGGTCAAGTGTTCCGAACGTATAGTTTTGCCTTATTTCCCTGGAGTACAATGTGTCTCCGGTTATCCATTTCTTTTCTCTTTTTTTTTTCATCCCTATAATTTCGTTTGCAGTTTTTGCATAATGTCCTTGAAGTTCTTCCATATTTCTTCCACTGTTTCCTCATGTTGGGACACTGCTGTTCGGTTTAATTTCAATCTTTTTGTGAATTCGATTCTTGTGTTTACTTTCCAGTTTTTGTCTTTGGCTAATTTCATCTTTATTTTGACCCTTACTTCAAAGACGCATGTCTTTGATATGTTTAATTGCAGACCAAATATTTGATTTTCGTTTTCAACCAGTCGTGTAAGATCAATCAGCTCTGATTGACTATTTGCAAGAAGGGCTGTGTCATCTGCGAAACGTAGGTTGTCTATTTTATGATTATTTATTGAGATGACTTTTTCCCATCCTTCAAGTGCTCTTCTCATAATATGCTCTTCATATATGTTGAATAATCGTGGAGATAGTATACATCCCTGTCTGACACCCTGTTCTGGATGAAATTCCTTTGAAAGTGTGTCAAGCACTTTAACTGATTCAATAGTGTGTTCGTATAGTTCAGTTATAAGCGAAATAAGGTGTTGGGGTACGCCTACTTCTTTTAGTATTTGCCATAAGTGTCTCCACTTGACCCTGTCGAACGCCTTACGATAATCTATAAAGCATATGTACAGTGGAATATTAAATTCCCTATATTTTTCGATTATCTGTCTTATATTCAACAGGTGTTCTCGAGTACCTCTACCTTTGGTAAATCCAGTTTGCTCTTGTGGAATTTCTCTTTGAAGGAATGTTTTAGTCTCTCATTGATTATATTTAGTATTATTTTACTGGCATGTGATATAAGAGAAATAGTTCTATAATTGTCGCATTTATGGAAGCTGCCTTTTTTATGAATTGTTGTTATTGTAGATTTTGTCCAGTCTTCAGGCCATTGTTTAGAATGCCATATTTGGTTACAGAGTAGATGAAGTAATTTTACGCCAGTTTCTTCTGTGGTTTTGAGTATTTCTGCTGTTATCATATCTGGACCTGGTGCTTTATTATATTTAAGCTTAATGATCACTAGTCTTACTTTATTTTCAAGTATATCAGGTTCTCCTTCTACTTCATCAAAGATTTGGTTAACAGGTTCTTGGGGTTAATCATCTTTATATAGGTACCTGCAATACGATCTCCATGTCTCTGCTATATCTTCTCTGATTGTTCTCAGAGTTCCAGTGTTGTCTTCAATGGCCCAAGTTCTGGCTTTGAAGTATCTTGTTAAGTAGCGTATTTTTCTAAATAGATCTCTCGGCTGATTATTCTGATCATGTCTCTCAATTTCTTTGCATATACTTTGATAGTACAGTTTTTTATCTGCCTTGCATCTTCGCTTTACTTTTTTATTGAGGTTTCTTAAACTAGCTTTTTTCCTTTCACTATGCATACCACTTTGACAAAGATTTCTTCTATTCTCAATGATTTGAAAGGTTCCATCTGTTATCCAGTGTTTCCGTTTCACAGGATTAGGTGTTGTTACACAATGTTTAAAAGTCTCCCATATTTCTTGTGATGTTCCGTTACGAATAGAGGGCATTATTTTATGTAATTACTTCTTGGAGAAGTTCGTCCTGCGTTTTTAGTTCTATCTAATGATCTATCTGATTATATCTATTATACAGGTGGTGACATTATAATTGATATATTATAGTATGAGAATAGAAAAATTATATTATTAAAAATATTGTAATAAATAATTATATCTATGCATCTATAAGCGAGGTTCCTATAGCCTCTGCTACTTCTCGCATTTCGACCGCTATCTTTTTCTGTCCATCCATTCGTCTTCTTTGATGGCTTTATCTCTCATGATGTACTGTACATCTTCTTCCCAGGTAACTGAAGGCCTTCCCCTTCTTCTTCTTTGTTGTGGTATGTAATTTAAAGCTTTCTTTGGCCATCTATCTTCATTCATTCGTTTGACGTGACCATACCACACTAGTTGTCTAGTTTCAATTCTATCTACACTGGAATATACAGTGTTTGTCCTCCTTTCTGATGCGATCTTTTATATACCACACGCTCTCCTTAGGTAATCTATTTCTACTACCTACTTCTATTCTCTTTCTATCTTTTTTTGTGATCTGCCAAACTTTTGCTCCATAAGTCATAATAGGCTCTACCAAGGTACGATAGATTGTCGTTTTTTGTCTTATCTCTTTAGACCATAGTAGAGAGCTTGGAATGTTTACCGCTATTTTGCCCTGCTGTGTTCTGTTTTCGATGTCTCTTTTGCCTTCTTTAGATAATATAGATTCGAGATATTTATATTCTTTAAATGTATTTGTTGTTCTAATTTCTAAATCTGGATCTCCTAATAAAGAATTAAGAATTAAATTCTAACACTTCTATAATATGTTACAATTGAGCAATTAGACTACCAGTTTCGGCAACTGGTTATGATAAATTCATCAATTTTAATGAACATACTTCTTAATTGTTTTTATTCTTGCAGTAAAAAAATACACTGTTAATTATACAAAGAGAATATCATTAATCTGTCACAACAATAATTGTTTTAACATACTACAATAATCATTTATAAAAATATCCGAAGTCTAAATACCAACATTTGAGGTGGCAACAGCGTAGTAGAAGCCATGAGGACATTAACTGAAATATACGGATTCGGCGACAACCTTAAAATGAATAAATATATATTTGGACGTCATCAAAACCGTTAAAGTGATTTTAGATATACAGCAAGCGAACGTGGCGCGCCTGACGGCAACTGCCTCAAGTAATGTGTATATTATTATACAGATAACGTGTCTGAGGACATCCGGCCAATATTTTGTTTAAGCATTGTAGGAAGTGGTACCTTTCACCTGCGATAAATTTTAGAGAAAATCCTCGTGGCAACCGTATATCGGAGTCCACGAAGACCTGGACGCCACGAGAGACTACAGTTTAACATGGGGGGACGTCATGAGATGCTAAAAATAAATATATATATATATATATATATATATATATATATATATATATATATATATATATATATATATATATATATATATATATGTATATTTTTTTTGTGACTATGTTAAGCTTTGTTCATAAAATTGTATAATTTTCAGTGACAATAAAGCATATATATTTCTATTCTATTCCAGTAAAAAGTAAGGCGGCAGCGATAAATTTTATTTATTGTGCTAAATATGGGGAGGTTAGTACACGTTTTTTTTTCGTTTTTTATAATTTACATTTTTGCTAGTATTATTTTTTTCGATAAAATATTTACTTTTTGAATTATCTGCGACAAACCTCCTGAAAATTGTCGAAAATCAATCAACATTTTTAATCGAAAATAGCTTGAAAAGTATTGACTTACCTACGTAGAAAAATCTGTAGAAGTAAAGTTGTTTAGAATTATTCAATTTATCCATTTTCGGACTTTAAACGCGAGTTTTTTCGCCCACGCGAAGGGGTGAATGTCACCCCCAAGTCAAAGAAACCAACAGCACAAATTCAACTTTGAAATGAAGGGTTAGTAGAACCTAAATCCAAATTTTCATGCAATTCGGAGTTGACCCTGAAAATTACACTCCAAACGGTCATTTACTGGACTATCATAAGAATTTTATTCAGTTATTCATGTCAATTCGGAAAACTTTTCTATTTCGGAAAATTTTTGGGAGGCGGGCGTTTTGAAAATATACCTAGAGGTTTCTAAACTTTGATGCGTCCGACAACTGGAGGACCCTTAAACATTTCTCGGACAATATCAGTTAATTATTGTAAATATTTTCTTTAAAAAATCCTGCAAAAATTAGCTGTGAGGCGTGCGCAACCCCCTCCCCCATGGAGTCATAAATGATGCTTTTTTGCAGTACTCTTTGATAAACATACTTACAATTGACTGGTAATATTGTCCGACAAATGTATACGTTTATAACGATCATTTCCATCTCCACCAGTTTCATCTTTTTTGTTTCGCAATGTATTATGTTTTCCATCTTTTACGCTTTAACACGTCGAGTGTTAAAAGTTGGTGTGAACACAAGTTGATTTGCTCTCTGGTGAAAAAAGTTGTTTTAGTACGGAAGTAAACATTGGTTTTTGGTGAAATTTTCACAAAGTGTGTGGTGAATTCAACATTTCAACTGTAAGTCATCTTTCTGTTAATTTGATGCACGTAAGAGAGGAGATTTGCAATAATATTATACAGAACAATATTTTTTTAAGTTACAAATACAACAAACATTGAATATAACAAAAACGTGTATAATTAAACATTAATGAATATTTAATTACTGAAAGCCATAAATAAATTAGCAAACAGAAGTACGGCCAAATATTCTGCGACGTTGCCGGCGTGTGCAAAATATCTGAGACCTTACCAAAACGTAATTAAAAATAAGAAGATAATAATAATAATAATTACTATTAGACACAGGTTACATTTTCCTATTTTTTGTGTATATTATAAGCTTCAAGTGAACTAAAAATATATTTTTCTCGCATTATATTGATAAAGATTTTCAGTCTAGAAAACAAACAACAAGACAAATAGATGAACAACGAAGAAAATAAAAAAGAAGGAAAAAGACACAAACCGGAGCACGACAGCTCGATTGAAGAAGACAAAGAAGAGCAACATAAAAGCAAAAAAGCTCCAGACACGCGCATAAAAAAAGTAAGTACAATATTAACGGACATGGAGGAGATTAAGATATTGCTGAGCCAGATGAGGCAAGAAATTAAAGAAGATATCCTGGAAAGCAAAACAGAGATTAACGATGAAATCAAGGATATGAAAAACGAACTGGAAGATATTAAGCAGAAGCTTAAGCAAAACAAAGCAGAAACAGAAAATTTAAAAAGAGAAGTAGAAAAAAAAGAACAAAAATGGGAGAAAGAAAACGAAGAACTCAAAAAAGCGTTAACACTCATGGAGAATAGATTAGAGAAGATCGATAAAGAAAAAATACGCAATAAATTAATCATAACAGGAATTCAGGTAGATCTGGAAGATGAAGTTAGACTAAGAGAAAACATACAAAAAATGATGGAAACAGAGCTGCAACTGAAAATAGAAGTTAAAAGTGCGTTTAAGATAGGATACAAGAAATGTATAATAGAAACGAAGAGCTGGGAAGACAAACAGAAAATACTGCAAGAAAAAGGTAAACTCAAATACACAAGAGACTGTAGAGAAATATACATAGATGCAGCGCTGACGTTCAAGGAAGCAAAGATACAAAAAGAAATCAGAGACATAGCAAAACAACAGAGAAGCAAAGGAGCAAAAGTAAAAATTAGATACCAGAAATTAGAAATAAATGACAAAGTGCTAAAATGGAATGCAAGAGAAAATAAACTTATAGAAATTGAAAATGTCCCAAAAAACTAGACAAAAGAGAATGGATTGATGAAAAGGAAACAGACAATGCAAACGAAGAGGTAAATGAGTCACGGGATATTCAAAATAATAAGAAAAATACAAAAAAAAGAAGAGAATTAAAAAAATGACAAAAAAAATTGGAACATGGAACGTCAGGACACTGCTAGAAGAGGGAAAAATGGAAGAGCTAGCGACACAGTTGAAACAATACAATATAGATATTGCAGGAATTCAAGAAACCAGGTGGGGGGGACATGGAAAAATCGAAAAAGAAAATTATACAGTATGGTATGCTGGAGAAGAAAAACAAGGATATGGAGGAACTGCTTTTATTGTGTTAGGAGAAATGAGGCATAAAGTTATGGAATTTAAACCCATAAGTCAAAGATTATCATACATAAGAGTAAACAGCAAACCGAACAAGTTGTCCATAATAAATGTCTATGCACCCACAGAAAACAGAGATGACTTAATAAAACAACAGTTCTATGAAACACTAGAAGAAAATGCCGAAAAAATCCCGGGAGAAGATATATTAATTATTATAGGCGATTTCAACGCACAAATAGGTAAAGAAAAATGCTTTAGGGAGGTTGCAGGGGAAAACTCATTACATAGCACAACAAACAATAATGGAGAAAGATTATGTAATTTAGCAGCGGCATTAAACATGGACATAAGTAGCACGAGATATAAACACAAAAACATACACAAGATAACATGGATGAGACCAGGCAGTCTGGAGGGGAATCAAATAGACCATGTACTTATTAAAAAGTCACACAAACAGTCGATAAATGACGTGAGATCTCACAGAGGGGCAAACATCGATTCGGACCATATGCTAGTGATTGCAAAATGTAAAATAAAAACAACAAAGAATGAAAGACGAAAAGCACAGGGAAGATGGGACGTAGATAAATTGAAAGATAAAGGAGCAAAAAGAAGATTTGTAAAAGAAGTAAATGTAGAGATGCAGTTCAAGGAGGAACAAGAAATGGAGGAGCAGTGGAAAAAAATCAAACAAGGAATAAACACTGCAGCAGAGAAAGTAGTTGGAAAAATGCAAAAAGAAAGAAGAAACAATTGGTTTGACGAAGAGTGCAAACTAGCAGTGGACGAAAAGAATAAAACAAGATTGAAATGGCTAAGCACAGGTAAAGAAGAGGAACGAGAAAAATACCAAGATCAAAGGAAAAAGACAAAGAAATTGTTTAAATCAAAGAAAAATAAAAAAGTAGACGAAATTATGAACGAGATCGAAACAGAAAATAAGAGACACAATTCAAAACCACTGTACCAATACTTAAAGCTAGGTAGTAGAAAACGGACAGCTAATGTAGCCATAGAAGCAGAAACATGGCAGAAGTATTTCGAAGAAATGTATCAAAAAACGGATGTAGTAGAAGAAAGAGAAACAATAATGAACCCGGAACAAGGTGAAGAAGAAGAATTGACCTATACAGAAGTAAAAGATACAATATGCAAACTGAAAAACGGGAAAACAGCGGGAGACGACGGAATATGTGCAGAACTTATAAAATACGGGGGTGAAGCACTATACAGAAAGATTTATGAACTAATACAGAATATATGGAATAAGGAAACAATGCCCGAAGAATGGAAGAAAGGAATTATTGTGACAATCCCAAAACAAGGAGACAACAGGATATGTAAAAACTACCGAGCAATTAATTTAATGAATGTAACATATAAAGTACTGACTGGTATAATTAGAGACAGACTAACAATATACACAGAACAAAGCATAGGAGACTACCAGTACGGTTTCAGAAAAGGAAGATCCACGATAGATGCTATCCATACACTAAAACAAGCGATAGAGAAAACATACGAGTACGACGGAGAAGCACATATACTTTTTCTAGACTTTAAACAGGCTTTTGACAAACTAAGTAGAAGAAAAATGATCCAAGACTTACAAGAGAGCAAAATACCAAATAAAATTATAAGAATGATAGAAATGACAATGCGAGATTCCCAAGCAACAATAGACACCGGAAGAGAGAGAACAGAAATAATAAAAATTAAAAATGGAGTAAGACAAGGAGATGCGCTCTCAACTGTACTATTTATTCTATCATTAGATAAGATAATAAAAAAGTTGTCAAACGCAGGAACTATAAATAAAAATACAGTACAAATAATTGGATATGCGGACGATATAACCATAGTAGCAACAGATAAAAAGGCATTAAAGAAAACCTTTCAAGAAATAGAAAACGAATCCAAACTAAGAGGACTGGAAATAAATGAAAATAAAACAAAATACATGAATGTAAGTAAAAAAAAGAAGACGCAACTGACAGAAATGACAATAGACGCACACAGCTTCGAAGAGGTTGAAACATTCAAATATTTGGGAGTATCAGTCAACAGAAGAAATGAAAGTGTAGATATGAAAAGAAGAATTCAAGCAGGAAACAAAGCATTCTACAGAAATAAAAAAATTTTCAAAGATAAGAAGATAAGCCGAAATACAAAAATGAAAATCTACAAAACGACCATAAGACCAATAGTGCTATATGCTTTGGAGACATTCACATTAACAGCAAGAGAAGAAGAGCAGCTGAAAGTTTTTGAGAGAAAAATTATGAGAAAAATTCTGGGACCAAAGAGGGAAAACGAAGAGGATGCAAGGCAATGGATGAACCACGAAATACAAGAATGGATGGGTCAAGAGAACATAGTAAGAGCAACAAAAGCACAGAGAATTAGATGGTATGGACACATAATGAGAAGAGAGAAGAACAATCCGTTAAGAGTTATAACCGAATGGATACCACCAGGTACAAGAACCAGAGGCAGGCCTAAACTCAGATGGAGACAACAAGTGGAAGAAGACTTAAGAAGTATGGAAATTAGAAATATAGGAAGCAAAATCAGAGAGAGAGAAGAATGGAGAAAGGTAGTGGAAACAGCGAAGTCACACCAGCAATTGTAAAACCAAAGTCAGAATGGGATGATCCCCCACAAAAAGGATCTTCAAGTGAAAACAGCTTCAGCTTCCTCGGGAGCGTACAGCTTGTATATATATATATATATATATATATATCTTTTACGCTATTTTGTCGGTTATTAGCGCGCTCATCACTGTATAGTATAGAGCAACGGTTCTCAATCTGTGGTACATGTACCACTGGTGGTACATATCATTATTTGCGGTGATACACAAAACGCAAAAACAGCCAAAATACGCACCACTACTATAGTTAATTAAATTACCTAGCTAGGTATATTTCAGATAGGTGGTACCAAAAATAATAAAAAGTATTTTGTGGTACATGACTCAAAAAGATTGAGAACCACTGGTATAGAGTATACAAAATTTATATACACATCGACATTCGTTTCAGTTTATGTTTTAATTTAACTTGTTTGAAAATGAATCGTGACGCATGGGGAAAGTTAGTGTGGAAGAGCTATACAAATGTAACTTTATAACAATTTAATGGAGGGTTTTCACTCATATATTTTGGTGGTTTAAGCACGCATATTTATAAGCATTACTACTGATGATGGAAATTTATTCTAAAAACATTATGTAAATATACATTTTATACAGAATTTTGATTAATTTTTTTGTCAATAATAATAGTATACAGCCAACTGCAGGAAATTATTTGTCCTTGTGGATGTTGTCAATATTTCATCTTATTTAAGGGAGTAGGAGCAAAATTTCGCGACAATGTGTTTTAAATGCATTCATTTTTTTTTCAAATCCTGAGAAAACTAATAAGTATTTTTAAAAAATTTAAACGCAGAATAAAAGATTTCATTATTACCGAGGGCCGAAAGTCCCTGAAAATTTCTATAATGTTTATTTTAATAAGTTAAAGGGGTGAAAAATAGATAAAATTTAGTGTGATGTTAATTTCAAATATTTCATTTAAAAGAAATTTTTGGTTATTCTAAGGTACTTTCGGCCCTCGGTAATAATGTAATCTTTCATTCTGCGTTTAAATTTTTCAAAAATACTTAGTTTTCTCAGGATTTGAAAAAAATTAGTGCATGTACCATTAGCGCAAAAATGATCCCGCACAAACCTTGTGGAAAATAGGTCCCACTGGATTTCGTTCATACTTTGGGAAAATACTCTTTCAAGCATCCTGATAAAAGTTCTCATGAGCACAACTCAATCGTATGAAGGATTTTCAAGATATAGAGGCCCAAACTCGGAAAATTATAAGATTTACGGGGTATTCCAATTCCGCGAGTTACTGGTTATTTTGGCAACATGTAGAAGTTTGGGCCAAGGAAAAGTACTAGTAGTGTAGGATTTTTTCCTGGGTATCCAATGGCGACCTCTACTTTGACCTTGACCTTCAACGGACATCATCTTCTAGAGTTTCGAGGGTTTTAGGCATTAAATTAATACAAATAGATTACTCATGGGTTTTTGGGATCGCAAAACACGAATATGCCATCAGAATTGACCTCTGGATGACGTGGTTGCCAGTGCCACTGCAAGGGACGCCATCTTCTAGAGTTTCGATGGTTTTCGGCATTTAATTGATGCAAATGAATTACTGGAGGGTTTTTTGAGGTCGCTAAACACGAATATGCCACCAGAACCGACTCCCGGAGCACCTGGTTTCCAAGGTCAATGGAAGGGGCTCCTGGAGTTTCGAGAATATTTGGTACTACATTGATGCAAACGGATTACTTATAGGTTTTTGAAGTTGTTGAGCACGAATACCCCATCAGAACAGACATCGGAGTACCTGGTGCCAAAGGCACGTCATGCTTTGAAGATTCGAGAGCTTTAGATACTAAATTAATGTAAACTGATTAGTTACAGGTTTTTTGGGGCTGCTAAATGTGAATTAGATATCATATCCGATCCACGGAACGCCTGGTGCCTAAGGCAGGTCTTCTTCTGGATTTCGACAGGTTTAGACATTAAATTGATGCAGATGGGTATTACTCATTAGTTTTTGCGGCTGCTAAACACAAATACGCCATCAGAACAGACACGGGGGTACCTGGTGCCAAAGGTACGTCATCTTCTGGGGTTTCTAGCTAGCATATTATTGATTCAAATCTCAAAATCCAATTCAAATAAACAGATAAGAAACAATACGTTATCTAAAATAAAAAGAACATTAAGGTTTGATATTGGGTAAATCAACGTTCGAAGGCCATCGAACGATCTATATTGGGAGTATCTCTGAGGGAACATATACGAAACGAGGACGTGCGAAGCAGGACGAAGGTGGAAGATGTAGTTGGACGAATTGCTCAAATGAAGTAGAACTAGGTAGGACACGTGGCACTGCAAAACAACGACAGGTGGACGAGAAACATTGTACATTGAAGACCACGCACGCACAGTCGTAATAGAGAAAGACTATTACAAAAACGAGGGTTAGATGACATCAAAGCAAAAATGGGGAGAAACTGGCACCAAATAGCACAAAGCAGAGAAGAATGGAGAACTCATGGGAGGCCTTTGTCCAAATATGACACTTATTAAAACATTTGTTAAAAACATTTGGGTCGAATCTGATGGCGTATTGGCGTAAGCGACCCCAAAAAGCCATGAGTAATCCGTTTTAATCAATTTAATGCTGAAAACCCTCGAAACTCCAGAAGATGACGTGCCATAGTGCATGTTCGGTAGTATGCATGTATGCATGTTCGGCAACCCCAAAAACCTAAGACTAATCCATTTGATTCCTCCGAAACTCCAGAAGATAACCTGTCTTAGGCACCAGGTGCTCCTTTGTCTGTGTTGATCACGTACTCGTGTTCAGCAACCCCAAAAACCAATAACTAATCCGTTTGCATTAATGTAGTACCAAAGACCCTCGAAACTCCAGGAGCCCCTTTTATTGACCTTGGAAATCAGGTGCTCCGGGAGTCGGTTCTGGTGGCATATTCGTGTATAGCGACCTCAAAAAAGCCTCCAGTAATTCATTTGCATCAATTAATGCCGAAAACTATCGAAACTCTAGAAGATGACGTACCTTGCAGAGGCCCTGGCCACCACGTCATCCGGAGTACAATTCTGATGGCATATCCGTGTTTAGCGATCCCAAAAACCCATAAGTAATCTGTTTATATCAATTGAATGCCGAAAACCCTCGAAACTCTAGAAGATGACATCCGTTGAAGGTCAAAATTAAAGTAAAGTTCGCCATTGGATAGCCAGGAAAAAATCCTAGACTATTAGTACTTTTCCTTGATCCAAACTTCTACATGTTGCCAAATAACCAGTAACTCACGGAATTGGAATACCCCGTAAATCTTATAATTTTTCGAGTTTGGGCCTCTATATCTTGAAAATCCTTCATACGATTGAGTTGTGCCCATGATAACTTTTTATCAGGATGCTTCAAAGTGTGTTTTCCCAAAGTATGAACGAAATCCACTGGGACCTATTTTTCAGGTTTGTGCGGGGTCCTTTGCGCCTACACCCTTAAGATGTAAAACTTTTTTTGTGTATTTAAATTTTGTGTGAAGTAACCAGTATGTACTTTTAATCTACATTTTGATTACTTTTCCCAACAAAGTCCAATAATATTTATACATTATTTTAATTTTTTTATTGCATTGTAGTAATTCTTGAAAAAAGAAATAAAATTTTGCCAAAGCTCGAATATTCAAACAATAAATTCAAATATGAAATTTATATTACATATATTCTTTTAAATTAAACAAAAGAGTTATTTCTCTGTTTCTTCTGAAGATACACTTTTAAACTTCCAATTAAATTAAACGATCGAATTGTCGTCGTACATTTCAGAAATGATATAATTTGAAAACAATTGGCAGAAGAAAAAAAAAGAAATAAAAGAACAACTGCACATTTTTATTGGATTTCTCAAAAGACCTTCCTAGAAGATTAACATGGATGGATTGTTATTAGGGCACTTGAGATAAGAGTAGTGAATGGAGGAGGATGCTTGACTTTTGTAATAAAAGCAACTTAATAAGGACTTTAGCGAAAATAACCGCACGGTTTCGCTGCTTTCATGGCGATAGCGTGTTCATAAAGAAACATTGTCACGAGTAAAACAAATAATGGAAAAGAAAATGGAAATTGAAAGTGATTGGAGACATTTTTAAGACATTTGAAAGGGAGATGGGAGGCGCTTTATTAGGTTTTTCGCAGAGGCGGAGCTTATTGAATTATATTTTGGACTTATTGTTAAAATTATGCGAGTGATTAATTTAATTTATTTCAGCTAAAGGTAATTTTTATTACTTTGTTACTATATTAGCGCATACAAAATTATTAATTTATAAAAATCAAAAAAGTGAAAATAAGTAAAATCACAATCGTAAAATAAAAGTGCATCTTGGAAAATTTTAAGCGTTAAGCGTTAAGCAGATTAAGTTAATCAATTTTTTTTTCATTGTTTCAGGTAAGCCATAATTGAAAAAGTCCTCGATCATACACTATGAACAAGGTAAGTCAAATAGTTTTTAGTGGCTTTCAAATAATCAAATAGTACATTTAAAAACGTCTTACAGAAATTTGAAAAAATCTTTTCTTCTTCCTCTTCGCCTTCTACGGTCTGTTTTTGTACCTATGCCTTCTCAACTTCTTACATTTATCTCTATCCTGAGTAACATACTTGCAATTTGTTCCGAATATTTAGACAAAAAAACCTTTCCATCGCTACATGACATTTTAGCTAAATCTGATAGTTGTCAGAATATTTATATTTATAAAAAAGATCAAGGCAGGTTTTGTTTATATTTGATTCAGAGTTGGACCACCATCTCCATATAGCTATTTCAGCATCCTTATGCCTCATCGGTGAAGCTCAGAAGTCTCAACTCTGAAGGAAATACAAACAATTCTGCCAATTTAAGGCAAACTATCGCAATGCAATGAACCCACCTCTGAGACGCAATTCAGCGACATCTCTCGTATTACCAGGAAAACAACGAAAAGCCCCAGATGCAAAGTTTACTACTTTTTAAACAATTAGAATAATTGAAATAAAAATATAATAAACAATATTTTAAATCCAAGACTTTTCGTTAATAAACTGCTTTCTGGCTGCATCCCATATCTCCGGATTTTACAATATATAATCACAAGAGACGACGAAAGTAGGAGAAAGCAAATAGAGGACGCTTAGGCCACGCATTTACCTTCCCTTTGTCAAGGAAAAGGACCGAAAGACAGTTTCTAAATACTCAAACTGAGTAAAAATGAAAAAGATAAAAAAGATCAAGGCAGGTTTTGTTTATATTTGATTCAGAGTTGGACCACCATCTCCATATAGCTATTTCAGCATCCTTATGCCTCATCGGTGAAGCTCAGGAGTCTCAACTCTGAAGGAAATACAAACAATTCTGCCAATTTAAGGCAAACCATCGCAATGCAATGAACCCACCTCTGAGACGCAATTCAGCGACATCTCTCCTTTTCCCTGACGAAGGGAAGGTAAATGCGTGGCCTAAGCGTCCTCCATTTGCTTTCTCCTACTTTCGTCGTCTCTTGTGATTATATATTGTAAAATCCGGAAATATGGGATGCAGCCAGAAAGCAGTTTATTAACGTAAAGTCTTGGATTTAAAATATTGTTTATTATATTTTTATTTCAATTATTCTAATTTTTTAAAAAGTAGTTAACTTTGCATCTGGGGCATTTCGTTGTTTTCCTCGTAATACGAGAGATGTCGCTGAATTGCGTCTCAGAGGTGGGTTCATTGCATTGCGATGGTTTGCCTTAAATTGGCAGAATTGTTTGTATTTCCTTCAGAGTTGAGACTTCTGAGCTTCACCGATGAGACATAAGGATGCTGAAATAGCTATATGGAGATGGTGGTCCAACTCTGAATCAAATATAAACAAAACTTGCCTTGATCTTTTTTATCTTTTTCATTTTTACTCAGTGTGAGTATTTAGAAACTGTCTTTCGGTCCTTTTCCTTGACGAAGGGAAGGTAAATGCGTGGCCTAAGCGTCCTCTATTTGCTTTCTCCTACTTTCGTCGTCTCTTGTGATTATATATTGTAAAATCCGGAGATATGGGATACAGCCAGAAAGCAGTTTATTAACGAAAAGTCTTGGATTTAAAATATTGTTTATTATATTTTTATTTCAATTATTCTAATTGCTTAAAAAGTAGTAAACTTTGCATCTGTGGCTTTTCGTTGTTTTCCTCGTAATACGAGAGATGTCGCTGAATTGCGTCTCAGAGGTGGGTTCATTGCATTGCGATGGTTTGCCTTAAATTGGCAGAATTGTTTGTATTTCCTTCAGAGTTGAGACTTCTGAGCTTCACCGATGAGGCATAAGGATGCTGAAATAGCTATATGGAGATGGTGGTCCAACTCTGAATCGAATATAAACAAAACCTGCCTTGATATTTTTTATCTTTTTCACCTCGCAATTTTTACAGAATGGATCGATTTGCTTGAAAACTTGAGAATAAGTAGTGGATAGTTCAAGGATCAAAATATATATGATTCCGAAAGGCGCTTTTATCATGGGGGTGGTTGCCACGCCATCTCGGGGGTGGAAATTTTTTATTATATTTTGACCGTAAAAGTTGATAAAAACATTTATTCTAAGCAAAAAATGTTCTGTACATTTTTTTGATAAAATTAATAGTTTTCGATTTATTCGCTATCGAAAGTGTTAGTTTTGTAAAGGAAAAAACCAATGTTTTTCGATATATTCATTTACGATTCATTCAATTTTTGCCTTGGAATTTTTTTTTTAAACCAAGTTCTTGGGAATTAAATAACCTACAATTTTATACTGAACCATTTTTTCGTATCTCTGATGCTAATCTTTCTATTCTGAAGAAAATGGCATTTTTTACCAAACTACAAAAATTCGTTATTCGCATTTAAATCCAGTTTTTTAAAAACTAATCATTTTAAGCCAGTCAAACTTGTAGAATATATTAATAATACATAAATATATAAGAATAAATAAGGCCAATGACTAAAAACACCGCTAACTTACATTATTATGCTTCCAATTGGATGTCTACTTTTTTTTTCAAAAAACTGTATTGATTTTTTAACCGTAATTTTTTTATTTTTTATCTCAGAAAGTTTGCTAAAAATAATTTGGTAGGCTTTTATAAGATCTATGAGTCTATTAATATTAAATCTTTTTAAAATCCTCAGTCGCACAAAGAGGTGACTTTGAAAGGGTTGGTACAGGTGGTTTTTGCATGTTATTACAAGTTTTAATTGTAAATAGCTCACTCAATTTTTGTCGTAGAAAAAATTTTTGCAAACCTGGTTCTTGGCAGTTAAATAAGCTACAATTTCATGTTTAAACATTTTTTTCGTATCTCTGATGCTTATCTTGCTATTCTGAAGAAAATGCCATTTTTTCCAAACTACAGAAATTCGTTATTCGCTTTTAACTCCATTTTTTTAAAAACCAATCATTCTAAGCAGGTCAAACTTCTAGAACCTATTAAAAATACATAATTAAAAAGACCAAATAAGGTTAATGACTAATTTTAATTGGGGTAGTGATTAGGGGGTTGCTTGCGATCACTTTTTCGCTGAAAAAATGGGGACTGATATTCTTTTCATTATAGGTCACTTAATGTTTGTGCTAGAGACTTTTGTTTATTTCTGGAGATAGATAATTTAAGTACTTTAAATTAGTTTGAACAAGTTGTCCTCGAAAAATGCATAGTTTTCCCGTCTTTTGACTTTGAACCTACAATATTTAGCATTTGACGAACACGAGCCAACATATAATAAAGTATAGCTCGATTACTATGGGTCCTAAAGAAAATTAAAACAAAGGGTTTTGTTAATTTTTACAAAAGGTACATTTTTGTTAAGTAAAGTTGTTTTGATAAGACGAAAACTTTTGAAGTTATTAGCAGAAAGCTTATTAAAAATATTGAGTTTTTCGATATAAAACTAACACATTGGATAACGAATAAATCGAAAACTATCAATTTTAGCAAAAAAATGTATAAAAAGTTTTTTGCTTAGAATTAATATTTTTACCAGCTTTTGCGATTAAAATATAATAAAAAATTTCCACACCCGAGATGAGGTGACAACCACCCCCATGGTAAAAGCGCCTTTCGGCATGATATAGATTTTGATCCTTGGACTATCCACTACTTATTCTCAAATTTTCAAGCAAATCGATCCATTCTGTAAAAATTGCGAGGTTTTGAACTATTTTAAGCTTCATTACTTGGACTATAAGTCAAATTCAAAAATTTCATTATCTGACGCTATTTCGAATTCTGCTGTTTGGTACTGTTTTTGTTCGTATATTCTTGTAGACCCATTGTCGGTAATCTTTGTATTCTACATAAAAAGGTTTCCTCTGTTGCCTTTTCTCGAAGTATTTATTTTATTGTCCTTTAGTGTTTTTACTTCCTTATAAAAACGGTCTAAACTGACCGGTTGTGTGGTTGCTCCTAAACTGATTTATCCAATTTTCTAGGTATTGGTATTTCTTCCTTCTTAACACTTTTTAATTGAATTAATTTTTAATAGTTATTTATGATATAAGTGTTAAAAGTAAACGTTTAAGGCACGCATGTGAAAGTTTGCAAAATGAGCGAAGCGAGTTATGCAGTTCACATGAGTGAACAGAATGTAGTTTTTAACACGCATATCATACAATATTTTTCTACAAACGTAATTACAGGACAATATCTACAAAACTTTTACTTGAACTTGACTGACATTCCATTTTTATTTTTTTTTTGACATTACATCAAAATTGCCTATACGGTCAATACGAACTGCAGTGCCTTAAAATTCTTAAAGCACTAGTGCCTTAATGTAGCATTTTTAACGCTCTTATGGAGTTGAAAATTGCATTTTTAACAAGGTTGTAGAAAAAAATATTTAATTATATAGTGGATTTTTAAATAAATTTAATAAAGTCTATAAACTCAGAATTTATCAAAATATTTGAACACGCATTTAATAAACATCCTGCTCAATAAGTTCGTTACTATATAATATGCCCCTTATATTTTTCCATGCCAATATTAAATGTTCTATTAGACCGGGCAGTATCGTCGCCCCCGCTAGCGCAATTATTCCGATTCGATTTTTTGGCACAAACTTACTCAAAAAGAGGTCCTTATAACATATCCACAGGGTGCCGGGCGGTGACGTGGTCAAAAATTTTTTAAACAATTTTTTTTTAACAAATTCACAAAAATAACTTTTTTATTTCCAAATTTTTTTTTTGGATAATTTGGGTCATTCTGAGCAAAAAAGGTCTCCTGTCATTTTTCTCTAAAATTGACTGTGGTCGAGCTATACGCGATTAAAAATTTGAAAAATGCGAAAATGGCCATTTTCAAGGCTTTATAACTCGATCAAAAATGATTATTATGAAATTCAAAAAGGGACAAAATCAAGATTCAAATACCTTCTTCAGCGTTCTGAAGAGATTTTTGTCATTAATTTATTACAAAGCTGTTATTTTTAGTTATTAACAATTAGCGCTATAGTCTAACTTTATCGTCGCCCCCGTTAGCGGAACAATTTCGATCAGATTTTTTTGTACAAACTTACTCAAAAAGGGGTCCTCATAACATATCCACAGGGTGCCTTGCGGTGCCGTGGTCGAAAAATTGTTTAAACAATTTTTTTTAAACAAATTCACAAAAATAATTTTTTCATTTCCAACAATTTTTTTAGATAACTTGGGTCATTCTGAGCAAAAAAGGTCTCGTGTAATTTTTCTCTAAAATTGATTGTTGTCGAGTTATATGCGATTAAAAATTTTAAAAAGGCGAAAATGGCCTTTTCAAGGCTTCATAACTCGATTAAAAATGATTATTATGAAATTCAAAAAGTGACAAAATCAAAATTGAAATACCTTCTTCAGCGTACTGAAGAGATTTTTGTCATTATTTTATTACAAAGTTGTTATTTCTAGTTATTAAAAATTAGCGGTATAGTCCAACTGTATCGTCGCCCCCGTTAGCGGAACTATTTCGATTAGATTTTTTTGCACAAACTTACTCAAAAATAGGTCCTTCGAAAAACTGTTTAAACAATTTTTAGACCACGGCACCGGCCGGCACCCTGTGGATATGTTATAAGGACCTCTTTTTGAGTAAGTTTGTGCAAAAAAAATCTAATCGAAATATTTCCGCTAACGGGGGGTGACGATACAGTTGGACTATAGCGCTAATTGTTAATAACTAAAAGTAACAGCTTTGTAATAAAATAATGCCAAAAATCTCTTTAAGACGTCGAAGAAAATATTTGAATCTTGATTTTTTCACTTTTTGAATTTCATAATAATAATTTTTAATCGAGTTATGAAGCCTTGAAAATGGCCATTTTCGAATTTTTCAAATTTTTAATCGCGTATAACTCGACAACAGTCAATTTTAGAGAAAAATGACAGGAGACCTTTTTTGCTCAGAATGACCCAAATTATCTAAAAAAAATTGTTGGAAATAAAAAAATTATTTTTGTGAATTTGTTTAAAAAAAATTGTTTAAAAAAATTTTCGACCACGGCACCGCCCGGCACCCTGTGGATATGTTATAAAGACCTCTTTTTGAGTAAGTTTGTGCAAAAAAATCGAATCGAAATAGTTCCGTTAACGGGGGCGACGATACAGTGTTGGACTATACCGCTAATTGTTAATAACTAAAAATAACAGCTTTTTAATAAAATAGTGAAAAAAATCTCTTCAGAACGTTGAAGAAGGTATTTGAATCTTGATTTTGTCACTTTTTGAATTTCATAATAAGCATTTTTAATCGAGTTATGAAGCCTTGAAAATGGCCATTTTCGAATTTTTCAAATTTTTAATCGCGTATAACTCGACAACAGTCAATTTTAGAGAAAAATGACAGGAGAACTTTTTTGCTCAGAATGACCCAAATTATCTAAAAAAAAATTGTTGGAATAAAAAAATTATTTTTGTGAATTTGTTTAAAAAAAATTGTTTAAAAATTTTTTCGACCACGGCACCGCCCAGCACCCTGTGGATCTGTTATAAGGACCTCTTTTTGAGTAAGTTTGTGCAAAAAAATCTAATCGGAATAATTGCGCTAGCGGGGGCGACGATACTGGCCGGTCTATATATATTGTAATATTTGACCTAATTTTGTAACAAATATTAATTTGATTGTATTTCGTTTCTATAGTTCAATTGTTATTATAATTCTGAATTATATCAAGCAATTGTTGATAATAATTAAACCGGGAGTGGAGTTTTAACTCCTAGGCTAACATATTTAAATGCGTGTTTAAACGATAGCATTTTAAATTGGGTAAAAATTTAATGTATATGCAGGTATGTATATTGCGTATACTTATGGAATACCATTGTAGCTATTCAATCCTGTGACTAGAGCTTGCATAATTATTTCCACAAAATCTGATGAGAAAACGTAGAAAAAACTAATAAATTAATAATACTGCTGAAATAAGCCAATCACGTATTATTTAATTAATACTTGGACGTAAAAACATAAAATAATATAATACTAGCGTATCATACCCCTCTGTGTAGCATATATAAAGCAGACGTTCCAAGAACAGCCGAAACACTAATCAGCCTTGAAGTAGATAACACTGCAATTGCGGCAAAACACAGGAACCTGGATAAAGATGTAAGAAATCTACAGAATCCACTAAATACGATAGAAGAATGAAGCTTTCAATGAAAAATAGTAATAGATCCCCAAAAGACCCAAGCATTTATGTTTAAAAACAGAAGAGATAACCCCCGAGAAACCCAGAGACATAATTAACCAAATTGTAATATTCACACCACATGTTGACGCAACAGTCCAGAAAACAGCAATGGCCAGAGTGGCGATAAGAGGACTCATAGGAATAAGAAGCAAATTAGCCATGAAAACAAAATTAAGAGTGATATACAATATCATACTTCAGCAGAGCACACAAGCACGACGGAAAGTGCATGGAGAGAAAACTGGTACCCTGTAAATGTACCCCTACCATATATAGACTCTTAATACAGGGACATTCGTTGGAAGCAGTCCGTAAAAAATATATCCTTAGCAAAACTCTAATACGTCAGATTTCGGAAATATAAGTTTAGTACATTAAAAACAGTGTATATTTCAAAATCTGACGATTACGGCGAGGCGTAAGGAAATGGGCTTACAAAGTTTAAATAAAGCGAATATTTCGCGAAATGAACATTAGATCTAAAGCGGAAAAACACGTGTTAAATATTTTTTAAAAATCTGTCGAATTCCACCAAACACAACCCCCGCAGAGGTGGGGCGGGGGTTAATCTAAAATCTTAAATAGGACTTCAATATTTATTGCAGATTTGGATTCCTTGCGTAAAAACAAATACCTTTTATTTGAGGCATTCTTTCGGATTATGGCTAGATGGCTCTGTAATCGAAAAAGAAAACTATTTTTGAAAATCTGTACCCGCGCATACCTACACTAAAATAGAAAACTTATTTCACAACTTCACAACCCAATAGGTCCCCATGACGCTTTAGTAACTGTAAATTTAGCATCCAAGGCTCCCTTACTATTAAGAATTTTTATTTTAAAAGGATGACGCCTTAGCTGATGCTCTACAAATGATGAAACGCCCAGTATAAACGCCCAAATAATTATAATTAAATAACAGTCGTTTATCGCACGGCAGAAGAGACGTTAAAATTAATTGGACTTTGAGCTTGTCAGTGTCCTTTTAGTTCGACAAAAGTCGGCTTAAATAAATTATATTAAATTTGCGTTTCAAGGACTTGACACAAATGGTGGTTATTTATGAACATGGAGTAGTAATTACTTGCAAGTGCCGCAAAACTCGGTGAAAACTTTTATGTGAAAATTTTCTAGATTATGATGCAGCGTGGGAAATATATAGAACATTAATTATAAGTTTGAAAACTCTACTCAATTCATAAAGTAATGATTAATTCAGTTTTGATAATAATATGTGAATACGATTTTATGATAATGCATATCCATCAAATATAATACTTGTTTATGAAGATGCAGTCTCTACTATTGAAACTTATCTAAACAGCGCGTCTGAGAAAACGGACTATCCACAAAAAGGAAATTTTTTTTTCGCGAAAATTCGCAAAACCTGTTAAGCTATACATTTCTCAGACACCATTATTTACGAAACAACGAAGCTTCTCGGAATTGATAGTTTTTGAGAAATGTGTGAAATATAATATTGTAGTGTTCTAGATTCCACAGAGCTTTGAGATATTTTAAGGCGGGCTCAAACGACCCGTGTATCTAGCAAATACAAAATTATTTGCCTATTTGGCAAGTAAACGATCTTTGCCATTGCAATGGCAAGCAGGCCGTTCATACGAAGACGTGTAAAATTTATAGGTAGGTGCCAAGATTGATTGCTAAGCCATTGCTGCCAAAAGATTAGACTAAGAACATTTTGGGGTTGCTGAACAATAATATGCCATCACCACCGACCTTCGGTGCAACTAGTGCCCAAGAACCCTCCAAACTCCAGAAGATAACATGCCTTAGCAGTGACCTTGAGATCCAGGGAGCTGGGGGTCAGTTCTGATCAGTCAGTCTTTCAAAACCTTGAAAACTCCAAAAGATGACTTGCCTTGGCTCTAATCGTGGTCACCAGGTAATTCAAAGCTCCGTTCTAATGTCGTATGCATGTTCAGCAGAACCAAACCCCCACCCCCCCGTGTAATCTGTTTGCATTAATTTAGTGCCGAAAACCCTAAAAACTCTAGAAGATGACGTGTATTAGCAGTGACACTGGGCATCAGGTGCTTCGGAGTGGTCAGTTCTGATAGCGTATTCGTATTCAGCTACTTCAAAAACTTCCAAGTAATCCAAAATGTTTGCATCAATTTAGTGCCGATAACCGTCGAAACTTCAGATGACGTGCCGTAGAAGTGACCCTGGTCACAAGGTTTTCCGTGGGTTGGTCGAGTAACAAAAGTTGGTACAGTGCAACAAACGAGAGGTGGCAGCTGACCTTCTCGTATTCTGCATTTGTCTCTGTGTATTTTCGCTCAAGGTCACGCGCCAGCACTGGCTTGTCGGCTTATACTTAATATGCATTTCGAACCATTTTTCTTTTATTAATTTAAAGACTGAAATTGTTTTCTATATACTTATAACTATTGAGTGGCAGGGAAAGAAGAGTAATTTTGAAGTGTGTAAAAAATTTAGTTCCTAGCTGAGCGCTTTCGGCTTATAAAGCCATCTTCAGAGCAATGCTACAATAAAAGGTGTCTAATGAATAATCGATCTTAGAATTTCAAAGGTTTAACGTAGGTCAATAATTTCAAAATACCACTATGAAGAGAGAGGGATCCCATGTAAGATTTAAAAAAAAAATTGATTGGTTTTTTTTTCAATCTTACATGGATTCCCTCTATTTAATAGAAATATGGAAGTTGGGCAAATGCCAGATGAATGGAGAAACAATATATTAGTACCTGTGTACAAAAACAAGGGAGACATACAACAATGTACAAACTACAGGACTATAAAACACTTAGCCACACCATGAAAATATGGGAGAGAGTAATTGATAGAGGGATACGTGAAGAAACCGAAATATCCGATAATCAATTTGGCTTTATGAAGAGCAGATCAACAACATGTGCAATTTTACAGAAAAATACAGCAATAAAGAGACCAATGCTCATATCGTATTCATTGATCTTGAGAAAGCATATGATAGAGTTCCTCGAGAGATTTTCTGGTTGGCACTCGATAAGAAAGGAGTCCCTGGCGAATATGTAAAGATTGTGAGAGATATGTATGAGGGAGTAACCAGTAGTGTCAGGACAGGTGTGGGAGAGACTGATTGATTTCAGGTGAAAGTAGGATTGCACCAAGGCTCGGTGCTTAGTCCTTATTTATTCTCATTAGCTTTGGACCAGATAACGGCAAAACTACATGGTAGCATTCCATGGTGCCTAATGTATGCTGATGATGTAGTGTTAATAGGAAATAGTAAAAGAGGCTTAAAAAAAACTGGAACAGTGGAGACAAGCTCTCGAGGAAAAAGTTTTAAAACTTAGTAGGACAAAAACAGAGTATTTGGAATGTTCATTTAAAGATGGAGTTACTACAAATAAAATGGTATCTTTGGATGGTGAAATGATTGTGAAAAGCAATAGTTCTTTGGATGGTGAAATGATTGTGAAAAGCAATAGTTTTAAGTACCTGGGATCGATATTACACAGTAATGGAGAAATAGATGGATATGCATGCAGTAAAATTAGGGCTGGATGGATGAAGTGGAAAGAAGCGAGTGGTGTGTTGTGTGACAGAAAAATTCCAATAAAGCTGAAGGGAAAATTCTATAAAACAGCCAAAATTCCGGCTATGATGTACGGAACTGAATGGTGGGCAGTGAAAAAGAAAGAGGAATAACGAATGCATGTGGCGGAAATGAGAATGCTTATATGGATGAGTGGCGTGACAAAGAGTGATAAAATTAGAAAGGAGTATATTAGCGGAAGTCTAGGTGTGGCACCAATTGATGTCAAAATGAGAGAGCATAGGTTAAGATGGTTTGGTCATGTTCAACGTCGAGACGTTAGTCACACAATACGAAGAATAGCTGAAGTGCAGATTCCTGGAAGGAGTAGGAGAGGAAGACCAAGGAAGACCTGGGGGAGGCGATAAGGCAGGGCATGTTGGTAAAGGGGATTAACTTTGATATATGACCCAAGATAGAATTGTGTGGAGAAATGCAATTAGGGAAGCCGACCCCGCATAGGGATAAGGCAAAGAGAATGATGATGACATGGAATCCCTCTCCCTTCATACTGGTATTTTGAAATTATTGACGTAAGTTAAACCTTTTGTATTCTAAGATCAATTATTCATTAGAGATATTTGATTGTAACATAGCTTTGAAGATGGCTCTCAAAACGAACTGAAATATAAGATGGCTTTGGCTTCGTGTTGCAACGAGATGAAAAGGGTAATTTATTTTTATTTCTATTAGTAATACTCTTATCTGAGTACATATATGTAGGGTCCCGTTCTCGTTGAAATTTTTCGGCGCTAAACAGATTGGATGTGAATTGCAAATTATAGAATTCACTCATATTCCTTGTTTCAGCATACGCTTGGCTTGCATTTTAGCCACAGAAGGTGTAACGAGAAAATTGTCCCAATAAAGTGTTTAATTTAATATTATTTTACATTTTATTAAGTTGAAAACTTTTACTTTTAGTCTCAAAATTCTGTATTCTCTGATATGGTTTATTTTCCGTATACTGTTTGAAAGAATTCCTAAAAAATGTGCTGTAATCGTTTCCATTTAGTAAATAAGCTGGAGGGGAAAATAATTTATACGATCAATATCGAAAAGAAACCTTCTCTAACTTCATAATCCTACAAACAGTCCCTAATATACTCAGAAGAAAAAAGGACTCATGATCGCGAGTTATATTATTCGTTTAAATTTTCTACCTTCCTTAATTTTAAAGCAGAGGTGTAGATAAAAAATTATTATATGAATTTTAAATTATGAAAATAATGGTTAATACAATGGTTTGATTTAAAATCGTTTAATCATTTTGTACCATATCATGGTATAATATATACCATAATCATTTTGAACCAGTACGCCAGTCAATAAGAGCAAAAACAGAATATTACCTCCGAATTCTATCCTACTGCATGGATTTTAATGAAATTTTGGGAATAGCCTCTACTTATCTCCTAATTCAAAGTCTATCCTATGCCGATGTGCCCTTTTATCACGGGGGTGAAACATTAAATGTTTAATTCCCATTAACCTTCCAATGACCAACCTTTTTTTGTTACACGGATGACCAACGGGGGGTGGGGGAAATGACCCCTGGTCAAAAATATCAAAAATGACAATTAACAAAAAAATGAAGTTTTGTTTTAATTTTTTTTTTTTAATTTTTATGGCATGGACTTTATGTCATTCAGCCAGTCACAACATGAGTATTAGTGTCATGTGTAGTGTGTATGTTGAGTAAGTGTCTTGTTACTTTGCAAAGTCGACGTCATTAGCGTAAAACTACTTGTAATTACACATAATAGACGGTATTTTACTAAACATCAACTTCAGAATATATTTTTTATTCGTAAAATATAGGAAATTTTTTTTTATTTCAGAATATGAGGATATCTAGAATGATATTAAAGTGAAATAAAAAAATAATGAGTTAAAAATTGAAAACACTTTTGAATTTATTAAAAAAAAACATACGCTGGGGTCACAATTTCCCCCGCTTGATCATCCGAAGGTTAAATGGAACATTAAAAATTTTTTTGGTCAAAATAACTACGGAAGGGGTCAGAGAACTTAATTTTAAACAAAAACTGTTCGAAAATGTTTTTGAAAACTCAATACTTTTGAGTTATTCATGGTTGAAAATTTGCCATTTTCATTGAAAAATATCACTTTTCTGGACAGTTTTTGCGAATACCTTAAAAATTATGCATCTATCAAAAAACCATATAAAACATTTCTGGAGGTTATGAAAAATAAAAGAGACTTGTTTCTTCGTACATCTTCTAGTTATAATACAATAAAAAAATTTGAAAAAAAAAACTTAGGAAACGCTTTTCTTTAGTTATGAGTGACTAAAATTAAAAATATTATAAAAAAAATCAACTAAAAAGCAAAAAAATTTAAAAAATCTAACACATTCGTCAAAGAAAACCGTGGCGCGTCTTCATCGAATAAACGGCTTTCTCCCCACGCTTTTCTTTAACAAATGTGTTAGATTTTTTCAATTTTTTTGCTTTTTAGTTGATTTTTTTTATAATATTTTTAATTTTCGTCACTCGTAACTAAAGAAAAGCGTTTCCTAAAAAATTTTTTTTCATATTTTTTTATTTTTTCCTTTTTAGTCTTACACTTTTCAAACATTAAAATATATCGTAATGTTTCTTAAAATATGTATAAAACATATGATGAAAAGTAGTCGGAATCGGCAAAAAATTTGAAACTTTATTGTTTATTTATGAACCATAACGTAAACATTAGTAAACAATTAACGTAAAAAGTGAAATTATGTAGAGTTCATATCATTAGCTACATTCCGTAAAAGTTTAAAGTTTTTACATTGTAAAAAACGAGAGAATTTAAGCATTTTCCATTAAAATTGTTTTTTTTTTATTTAAACAATTAATAAACATAAATAAAATTTTTTTATTGATTATTCGTGTATTGTTCCCGCAAATGCGTATGTCTGCAAATTTTCATTCATTTGCATTGGAGAAAAGGCAGCCGAATTAACGTCTAAAAATTTGGCGCAAACTATTGAACTAAATAAAAGCGTTTATAAAGAGAGATTGTAGGTGAAAAGAGATTTTTTTTTGGTGCATGCTCAAATCGGTGTGTTTAACCTAAAATAACAGGGAAATGGTCAATTTTAGATTAATTATTTATAAGGGAAATAAGCCACAATTAAAATGAAAAAAATAATTTTATTAACGTTTCGACGCCCAAATCGGGTGCCGTTGTCAAAATACAAAATATTACTAAATAAAGAAAAATGTTGTTGCTAAGCAAAAAAATTCTTCGAATAATTTATTTAATCTGACTCATTTATATTGGCAATTTAGACATATATTATACATTTTAAAGTAGAAGACTTTAAAATGATATTGCCAATATTTATGAGTTGCGTTCCTGGGACGACTTACTGAAAGATAGTTCATTCGATTACATGAAAATTAACCCCAACTCAAGAATATCCGTCACAAAAAAATTATAGCATGTGATCTGTCTTTAAAAAGACAACCAAATGCAACGACAGTAAAATTCTCGCGTTAGAGACTTCATAGTAAATCACAAGGGAAAACCAGGAAAAAACCTTGTGATACTATCCCGACATCGTAAGTATTTGGTCTTACATTTAATTTACTCTCAAAAAATAATACCAAATTCTGACTTGTAACATGTTTAAATTATAAATAATATTAATAATACTAGATATATAAGTAATACTAAAATATAAAATATGTACCAGCTCGATGTTATTGACTTACTAATCTTGGTATTTTCTTTCTGTTGACTTCCTCTTTCAGTATGGGCAACCACATCCTACTGCATTCTACCGAGGAATTTGCGACACAATTTTAGGTCAATTTTAGGGGTATAATGCTCCGGATACCTTTTGTAGTGGTTGAAACGGGCTTTAAAATTAGCACTGCTAAATGTCGATTTCATTCAAACTAAGCGAAGTATGGTGAAAAAGAATTTATGACTAATGTCTTTTAAGGAAAAATGAGAAGTGTATTTAACCCCATATCCACCAGAAGTTAAATGTATCGTTTTCCTTCTACAGTGCCTTTTATTGTATTGTTATTTCTATATTCAAAAAATTGAACGGGCTTAACATGAATGGTTTTTTAATGAAATAAGGTCAAATTATAGAGCGCATTCTTAAATTTTCTTAAAAATCTTCCTTTTCTACATGTAACTCGAAAGTGATTAGAGATACAAAAAAATATGCATTACAAAAATATAGAGGTTTTTCAGATAATAATTCTGTTTTGTCTTTAATTACTGTGTCTTTTTATCATTTTCGAGTTACATGGAGAAAAAGGAAGACTTTTAAGAAAATTTAAAAATACGCTCTAAAATTTTATCTTATTTTTTTTTTCAAAAACCATTTATTTGAAACTCTTCCAACTTTTTGAACATAGAAATAACAATATAATAAAAGGTATTGTAGTAGGAACACGATGCATTTAAATTCTGTTGGATGAGTGGTTAAATATACTTCTCATTTTTCCTTAAAATACTTTAGTCATCAATTTTTTTGTATCATATCTCGCTTAGTTTGAATATAATCGACATTTAACAGTGCTCATTTTAAATTTCTTTTCAACCAATGTTAAAGTTATCCGTAGAATTATATACCTAAAATCGACCATTTCTCTGTTATTTTAAGTTGAACTGTTGAAGTGGATTTGAGCATGCACCAAAAAAATCTCTTGCCACCTACAATATCTCTTTTTGTATTATAACTAGAAGATTTAAAAAGAAACAATTCTCTTTGATTTTTCATAAGCTACAAATATGTTTTATATATCTAGTTTTTTCGTTAGATGCATAATTTTTAAGGTATTCGCAACCGCCCGAAAAGGTGACATTTTTCAATGCAAATGCCAAATGGCAAATTTTATACCACGAATAACTCAAAAAGTATTGTTTTCAAACAAAAATTGTAAAACAGTTTTTGCTTAGAATTAGGTTCCCTAGCCACTTCCGTGATTATTTTGACTAACAAGTTTTCCACCCCCAAGAACGGGTGGAAACCACCCCCAAGATAAAAGCGCACAACGGCATAGGGTAGACTTTGAATTAAGAGATAAGTAGAGGCTATTCCCAAAATTTCATATTTGTTCAGCAACCCCAAAAACCCCAGAGTAATTTATGGATTTACCCAGAACCTGGGTACCAGGTGCTCCAGTGGTACTCATTTCTCTATTGTAGAGTTTTTCTTGACATCATCATGAACATAATGCAAAATTTTGCAAGTTTCTAGGTACTGTATATAAAAATCGTTTTTTTTGTACTAAATCCCCTGTCCTATTTCGGCACTTGGAACACATGGAACCAGTTTCCAAAAGAAAACGGTAGTATTTATGATGAAAAAAATAATGAGTAATGATTTGAGTTAGGTAATATCATTTAATCATTTCAGACAAGGACATTTTAGCAATAAAAACACCGGAATAAATATATTTTTAAATACAGCACCTAGAGACTTACAACTTTCTCCAATTAGCTCTGGATCCCGCATACCAAAAAAAGGTTGACTAATAGCAAGCTGAAAATTTGTTAATAGCAACTGTTAATAGTCGGACAACCTTTGATGTGCGGGAACAGTGAAGCAGGGGTAGTTTTAATTGTGAAACAGTTTAAAAATTTGGAACGTCACAATACGTAAACGTCCCATGTATTTTGTCGTACAGAACATCCAATTGATTTGTTACCCTTTCAATAAACTCTCATGCAAAAAATCAGACTTCTACTACTAACCAACATGATTCCTGTCATTTGATATATGGTGGAGTGGGGTAAGATCGTAAACGGGGCAAGTTCGTATTAGCTCTAAATCTATCATAAGATACATTTAATTGTACAAGTTAAGAAGTAGAAATCTCTACTAGATTAGTGTGAACTGATTGACATAGATATCTCTCACTCAGAAGTAATTCTACCACTATTTTGATATTTATAAAATGTGAGTACGTGAGTAGTAACTATCTAACTTACAGCTGTTGAAGAAAGTGCCGGTATTTTACAGCAAATTTGGTGTCTTGTGCATTTATTTTTGATAAGTGTTAAGAACATTGCTTAAAGTTTACGTTAAAGAAATAATTCCTTTCGATTATTTGAAATTTACTGGAAAAAACACTACTCTGGTCTTGCTACGCAAATATTAGTGCACGGGGCAAGTTCGGAGCATGTAGCGGGGTAAGACCGGCCTTGTGCTTTCTCCAGTCAAATTTAAAGGTTTTTTTTGTACTTTTTATGGTTTCTTGCTCAAATTATTTATTTATAACCTTTTTTAGATCCAAAATGGTTAGATATTATGATAGAAAAACGAACCGAAGAGCGTAATCAGCAGAAACAATTAAAGGAACATTGATAAAAATTCGGGCAGGCCATAGATGCCATGCAAAAAACCATTCTTTATATTTAAATGTATATTTTAATCTGGCAAAAAGCATTTCGTAAATGACGGATTAGTAATTCCGATTTTGTACCATAGCATATGAAGATAAATTTCATTTAGTCTTAAATAGCTGTTTACGAACTTGCCCCACGTATGGGGAAGTTCGGAATAGTTACTGTTTTTTCTAATTTTTTACAAAAGTTCTAATTTCCAATGTAAATTGGTTTTTTTGGGCAATGCGAATTACCCCACTCCACTTTATTCTTCGTGTTTCACTCATTAAAATACCCAGTTGGTGATAAACACCAGTCTAATATTTGCATGAGGGTTTAATGAAATGGTAACAAATAAATTGGAAGTTCTGTCTGACAAAATACATGGGATGTGTTCGTAGTTTGACGTTCCAGATTTTTAACCTATTCCACAATTAAAACTTCCCCTGTTCCAGTGTTCTCATACATCAAAGTCTGTCCTACTAGACACCGTTAAGCTATTAAAAAATTTTCAGCTTGCTGTTAATCAACTTTTTTTGGTACGCGGGATCCAGGTCTAAATGTGTTCAGAATTCAGGATGATATCAGGAAAAAAGTCTACTACAAAAAAATGGATGGAAATGCATAATGGCATTTTAAAGTGCATAAAATTCATCTAGAAGTGCATAAACATGTCAAAATAAGCACATTAGGGGCCAGAATTTGTTATTCAGAGGGTTTTCAGGTTGCTGAATATGACTACGCCATCAGAACCGATCTCTGGAGCACTTAGTGCCCAGTGTCACTGCTACGGCACGTTATCTTCTGGGACTTAGAGTGTTTTTGGCATTAAATTGATGTAAATAAGTTTCTCGGACGGATTTTGGGGTGGCTAAAAACGAATACGATACAGAACCGACACCTGGAGCACCTGGAGTCAAGGGTCACGTCATTTTATGGAATGTAGAGACAAATTAGCAGTCAATTGATGCCAACAGATTACACGGGGGGTTTTATAGGTTACTGAATACGAATAATGCATCAAATCTGGTCCCCAAAGCATCTGGTGCCCACGGTCACTGCTAAGGCACGTCGTCTTCAGGAGATTCGAAGGAGTTCGAATACAATGCAAATATATTACTAGGCGGATTTTGAGTCGATCAATATAAATACCTCATTAGAACCGACACCTCGGACCACCCGGTTCTTATGGTCACTGTTAAGCCATGTTATCAGCTAGATTTTGTAGGGCTTTTGGACACCAGGGACACCGGGCGGTCAGTTTTGATGGCGTATTCTTGCTGATCCACCCCAAAACCCCCCGATTAATCTGTTTGCATCAATTTAGTGCCGAAAACATTCGAAGCTTCTGATAACATGCCTTAGCAGTGAACCTGAGCACCAGGAACTCCAGTGGTCGGTTCTGATGGCGTATTCGTATTCAGCGACTCCAAAAGCTATCGAGTAACAAATCTGGCTCTTAATACACTTATTTTGACATGATTATGAAATTTTGGATGCATTCTATACACTTTAAAATGCAACTATCCATTTCCACCCATTTTTGTATAGTAGACTTACTTCCTGCCATCATCCTGGACACAATGCAAAAAACAAGTCTTTAAATGCTGCATTTAAAAATTTATTTATCTACTCTATCTCATATTATGCATAAGTTTTTAGTTTGTGAAAACTGTCATTATAGATAGCAGTGCATAAAGGATTTAAAGTTTGCTTGAAGTAACAATGTATTTTAAATAGGGTTTATTTTTCGCACTGTTTTCTGGCACATTTTCATAACGAGCTATCCACAATTATTGGGATCAAAGCTAGCCGTGCAAAAAATTACGTATGTCTTGTTTTAATCTGAATTTGTATCACTGGTTTATCAATTAAATTTTATTAATATTATAAAACATAAAAAATCAGTCAAAACCTTTAACACAGAACTTTAATCAAAAATAAAAGGAATTAACAAAATTATAAGTAACAATAATAAATAAAATCAAACGATATGCTGTATATTGTTCGTCCATTATAACTTTTTCCATGCGTCACGATTCATTTTCAAACAAATTAAATCAAAACATAAGGTGAAACGTACGCCGATGTGTGTAGTATATAGTATACAGTATACAAAATGTATATACACAACGACGTTCGTTTCACTTTATGTTTTGACTTAATGTGTTTGAAAATGAATCGTGACGCATAAGAAAAGTTATAGCGGACGAACTATATGTCCACCACCAACATTTCTACATAACCTAACTTATTTTGTTAAGTTGACGTACACTGCAAAGTTGAGGTAAACTGGAAAGTATATCTGACTTAAGAATAGACATGTACTCTACAGCTATCTCTGTCGTTATAATCAAATATCCTTAGCTCGCGTTGTCATGGTGATGACATTTGTGAAATAAACAAAAGTTTTGACAGTTTTGTGGTTTGAAAGAAGTTAGAATTTTTAAATGTCAAAGGTCTAAAAATTTTAGAATGGAAATGAATTCCAGTGACGAAAAGTTACAGTCTTTTTTATTTGTTTATCGTAGATAAAATATTGTATGAAACTGTGCGTGAAGCACTTTTTGCGAACTTACGCGATGTATAGCACTCGCTTCGCTGTTGCTCGTGCTCTAAACACGCGTGCGTTCGCAAAAAGCATACTTCACAAACTGTTTCATAAATAACTATTTATTACTTTACCATCTTTCTAGGATGTTTTGTCATATTTGAGTTTGTGTGTTTTTCAACATTTTATATTTTTAGAAAAAAATGTATGAGATTGCGTTGTCATTAAATCATATCGTAGATTATATTTTAAATTTAGCATCTATTTCCACCTCTATCAGCTTTGCCATTAGACATAAAGAATTCCGAAATAAAAAAAGAGGGACGGACTGGTAATCGAAACTTTCGTTTTAAGTCTCTTTTCAGCTTCCGTAGTGATTTCCAAAATTCAAAGTTATATCAACAAAATGCAGGCTTCGTATTTCTTGAAGACGGGTTTATATGTAATTCTTGCTAAGTTTACAAACTGCCAAGTGTTCCTTTTCAATTTTACTTTAAAAAGTATTAGCTGGCTAAGTTATCGCCTGGATTTATCTTTTCTTACCCTCGAACATTTATTCCTGAGCGAGAATTGAATGAAGATTCCCTAAAATACTACTGGTATAAATTGGGCTCTGCGAGGTCGATTATGCATATATATTATTTTACATTATTTCGATTATTTCTTCGATTTCTCATAGGAATAATAGTTCTACTTATAGTCCAGTCGGGTTAGACGAATCACAGGCCTAACCTTGCATTAGGAGCTGCCCCAAATTTTATTTTTTTAATCTTTAGGGGGGTCAATAGTAGTGTAAATTTAAAATCTCGACTGAATTCTGCCATTGCGTTAGCCGCCATCTTGATTTTAAACGAGAACCGTTATTGCTCAAAATCTCCGCCATTTTCAACTTTTCGACAAAAAGTATAACAAACAAAATTGTTCAAATGTAATTTTCTATCATTTCTATTTTAACAATTTTTTCGTGCCATCGATATTTTCCGAGTTATAGAGGAAATTAGTGACAGTTATATATAAATAGAGCATAATTATTGAATTATCTCTTTTATTGTTAGTTTTAGGACAAAAATGTCCATATACAAAAATATAGAGAATTAAATTCTACACAATTTTAGTTTCTTTCATTTTTTTGCTAAAGTTAATATTTAAGGTAATATGTATGCGAAAATGGCGCGAGCGTAAGACCTAATAGATTGTGTAGCAATTGTTTTTGTTCAATATCTACGCCATTTTCAACTTAAATTGTTCCAAATATGATTTCCTACAATTTCTTTTTAACAATTTTTTTCATGCGGTTGATATTTTCCGAGTTAAGTGGGAAAATAGTAAAAAGTGATGGGGGGAGCATAATTACTGAATTGAATCTATTTTCCGAGCTGTCCCAAATTTTATAATTCTATCCTTTAGGGAGGTCAATAGTAGTGTAAATTTAAAATCTCGACTGAATTCCGCGGTTGCATTAGCCGTCATATTGATTTTAAAGGAGAACCGTTGTTGCTTAATATCTCCGCCATTTTCAACTTTTCGACAAAAACGGTAGGAACTAAAATTGTTGGAAACGCAATTTCCTACAATTTTTTTCCACAATTTTTTTATGGGATCAATATTCTCCGAGTTAAGGAGGAAGATATTGGAAGCGGAGGGGAAGCATAATTATTGAATTGTCTCATTTATTATTAACTTTACGACATAATTGTACATAAACAAAAATAAAGAGGAATTATATTTTATACAATTTTTGAAACTTCTAATGAAACACCAACCAAACTAAGTACATAAAAGACATAAATAATAACTTATATGCATTAAGTTCACTTAATTTTATTAACTAGCGGGTTTTATTGGTTGAATTTGTCTGTCGATAATTAAGTTTCATGTCAGCTAATATATTTTAATATTTTAACAATTTTTTTTTTAATTTTGCACCCCGTTGGAGGGAATTTTCCCATCCCCCCCTCTTAGACCCGCCACTGGTTCTCTCGAAACATTGTAGTAAATCGTAATTGCAACAATTTTAGTCCTTACACTTTTTGTCGAAAACTTAAAAATGGGAAAGATCTTGAACAAAAACAATTGCTTTAAAATCAATCGGGTCTTACGCTCGCGCCTTTACCGCATACGTACTACCTTAAATATTGATTTTATCAAAAAAATGGAAGAGATGAAAATTGTTCAAAATTTATTTCTCTTAATTTTTGTATGAGTTAAAATTTGGTGTAGAAGTAATAATAAACGAGATAATTCAATAAATCAATAATTATGCTTTAACTGTCACTGTTTTTCCCCATAACTCGGAAAATAAGGGCCGCACGAAAAAAATTATAATAAACGAAATTATAGAGAATCGAATATTCAACAATTTCAGTTTGTGTATTTTTTGTCGAAAAGTTGAAAATGGCGGAGATATTGAGCACAAACTTTTCTCGTTTAAAATCAAGATGGCGGCTAACGCAACGGTCAAATTCAGTCGAGATTTTAAATTTATACTACTATTAATACCCCCTACAGATTAGAAGAATAAAATTTGGGGCAGCTCCTAATGCAAGGTCAAATGGTATCCCGACTGGGCTATAAATGGTATAATATTATACAAGGTAGCGAGAAAGTTTGGAAACACGGTAATTTCTCCGAAACGGCTAGACCGATTTTTATAGATTTTGGTGGGTGTGGGTCTCCTAATGCGACCGATATTATAGTGGTAGTTAGATTGTTGTCACGTCTTCCGTTTTTCTGGAAATCTAATAAACTTTCTTATTTCAAATGTAACACCCTGTATATTTTTTCTTTTTAAAGTCCTTAAGAAATATTGATTTATGTTTCATGTTATATTCCCTATACCTTAATGCCATAATTTCGGAATTATTGCTACATTTATTAAAAAAAAATTTTAACACATTTTAAAAATCACATTTTTTTGGCCCGTGTAGAAATTATTTTAGGTTCTTTAGATTCAGATCATTGGGAACAAAAAAGATCTTTTGTAATTTTCGTCAAAAGTTAAGCCTTTCCGAGCTATAAATAGTTTAAAACTAAAAAAAATCGAAAAATTTTAATTATCAAGGTTCGAAAACCCAAGAAAAACAAATAATTTTTGAAATTGAAAAGTACCTAAATTCAAGCTCAAACCATCTTCCATCAGCTCCATATAAGAATTTTTGGTATATTTGATTCTAAAATATTGTTTTTTTTTAATTGTTAATAAAGCGCATTTGAGAGCACGCATTTTATTTTATAGAGATTTTTCACTAAGTCAATACTTTTTGCGTTATTTGCGAGTGAATAAATTTGTTCTTTTTTCAAAAAAAATCCAAGCTTTTGGACAGTTTTTCGCAAATAATTCAAAAAGTAAGTATTGTATCGAAAAAAACATTCTCAGCAAAAATTTATCATGTAAAATAGTAAAACAAATGTTGTACGCACGAGGTCTCTGCACCTAGTAGCAACAGAGTTATAGCTAATGAAAAATAGATTCATGTTCGCCAAATTGCAAATGGAATATTTCAACGTGAAATATCCAATAAACTAAGCACTTTTTGGGGAAAACTCATAAGAGCTTTTTTAAAGTGTTTTGAAAAAGCTTTATTTCTGCTTTATAAAGAAAGTCTTTAGCATCAAATATAAGCAAGTTACTCTCAAAATAAAGTTGGTCAATTTTAGTTTGGCAAAAAAAATTCGGGAAGATCAACCCCTAACTAGCAACTTAAATGAAATTAATAATTACCGCTTCATAAGTTACTTTAGTTATGTTGTCTTTATATGATCTGTAAGTTACATCGATTTAAAGTGCTTATTTTGAAAGAAAATTGGTTCTAAAATAAAAATTTAAACATTTTTAATTTTGAAAAAGATGTTTTCTTAAAAATGCTTTCTTTTTAATTTCAATATTTTTTAAATGCTAGAATATTTTACAGGGTGTTTCCCGAGCTTTAAGGAAAAACACAATATTATTGTTACACCCGGTACACATTGACATTTACCTATTCAGCAACACTATTACTACATCGATATTCTTAGAGAATAAGGCTATTACATTTTCAAAAAATCACTAAAATCAGACAACAGGTTTAGGAGATTCGAGAAATCAAAAATGACCCATTTTTGAGGTGTCCCGATTTTTTTGACCAGGAGTGTATTATGTAGCTCGAGCGTTCCCGGCGCTTTTTTATATTTGTTTTATATACATGCGTTTTCGGTAACCATGTTTTTAGTTTTTATAAATCAATATGATTTTTTTACGTTTATTATAATTTTTGTAGGTATAAATAACAATTAAAAATCAATAAAGCGTTAGAAAGTTTAAAAATGTGTAGCAAAACTTATTTGAAATTCAAATTTTTGCATTCATCTACATTGCAACCACATAATAGTATATTAAGTATGGAGAACGGTAAGGGTTTTATACCGATCGAAGACAATTGTTTGGAGGAGGAGCGAAGCGACGACTCCAATTATTGTTTGAGATCGGTTACCCTTAACGTTCGACATGCTTATAACGTTTTTTGGACGATTGATACCATTATAAATTATAAAATTAAACATTTTCGTCATATTGACTAGTTTCATTCATTTTATCAAGATAGATACTTTGGTTGTTAGGTAGTAACTAGGGTGCATAACAACAATGGAGAATTGAGTTTTTATTTAGTTGTCAATAATTTTAAGTACAATTTTGATTATTATAAATTAAAATATGAGCGAAAGTGAATTTGAAGAAATTGAACGGGCTTGTGAAGAAGGGTGTTCCGCAATTATTCCCGAAAAATCCAAAATCCGTTATCAAAATACCTACCAAAGTTTTAAAAAATGGTGCGAATGCAAGAATTTAACAATCGAAGAAAAGACTATATTGGCATATTTCGTTCAAAGGCATATGCAGTTGAAAGCTCCTGGAAGCCTCTGGGCAGAATATTCAATGATTTCAATGAATATTAATGAAGATTTTTTCATAATTTGTAGGTCGCAGTGATATTGGGAATATCTGGTGCCTGTAGAAGAGAAGAATTATATAATATTACTATGAATGACATCCAACACACCGATGGTTTAATGATTGTAAAAGTACCCAATACAAAAACGAACATCCAGCGTACTTTTACAGTCGTTAATTAATAAACCAGACGATAAAATTCCATATTTAGAAATTCTGCAAAAGTATATAAAACTTCGTCCATTACAAGTAAAATCAAATCATTTGTTCTTAAGATACGCCAAAGGAAAATGTTGTGCTCAAGTAATACGGAAAGGGACAATCGGGGGCTGGCCTTCTCAAATTGCCAAATTCTTAAATTTGCCTAATTCCGAGAACTATACTGGCCATTCGTTCAGGAGGACATCAGCAACGCTTTTGGCTAATAAAGGTGTTGATGTCCTCGGATTAAAGCGTCATGGAGGTTGGCGTTCATCGACAGTGGCAGAAAGCTATGTAGATTCTCTTCAAAATCAAATAGATTTTGCCGAAAAAATATTGTGCAATACTAGTAATACTACTAATGTATGCAATTCTGCAGGAGTTTCTGTTAGAAGTGAAACCACAGCCCAAACAAGTGGGATTTCATTAAATAATTTAACAAATTGTACCATAAGTTTCAATATTAATAAATAATTCGGTAGTTTTCTTTATTCTTTCAAAAAATAAATTAAAATTATAAGATTTTTTAACTCGACGGTAAGTGAATTACTTACCGTCGAGTTGGAGTACTTACCGTCGAGTTGGATTACTTACCGTCGAGTTGCTAGTAAATATCACCTACTGACGTAAAATATGTCACGGTAAACAGTAAAAAATCATCAATCGTGCAAAAAGGTACACAAGTTACATTATTTTTCTTAAAATTGCATGCTTTACTTTTACAAGTTTTTCTATATTTGCATCGTTGAATCAGTTCATTAGGTACTGGATAATACTACTGTTTCAAAAATTACTAAATTTAATTCTAATCTTAAAAATTTTTAGATCTCAACGATAAAAACTAAGAAAATAATTTTGCTATAAATTTGTAAAATTTCGAACGCTTTATTAATTTTTTAATTGTTATTTACACCTTCAAAAATTATAATAAACATCAAAAAATCATATTGATTTATAAAAACTACAAAACATGGTTACCAAAAATGTATGTCTATTTAACGCAAAAAAAGCGCCGAGAACGCCCGAGCTACATAAACGCGCGACAGCCCGAGCGCCCGCCCTATCATAAGCGCTGCATTAACAATTAAAAACAATAGTTTAAATAAAACAAGCCCAAAATACTCATCAGGAACGGATACAACAAGGTTTGAACTTTAATTTAGGCACTTGGTAACCTCAAAAATAATATTTTTTACTGCTGCTCTTGGGCCTTGAAAATCGCCATTTTTCGTTTTTATTTTTAATTTTAAATTGCTTACAACTCGAAAAAGATCAACTTAAGAAAAAAATTACAAGATACCTTTTTTTACAGAATGATCCAGAAAACCGAAAAAAATTTGTGTGGACCAAAAATATTGATTTTTGCAATTTGTTTAAACAAAATTGTTTAAACAAATTTGGACCACTTTTCGCGTGGGCGACTTATTCTGGGGTTTCTCACGAATGTGATTATGCAAAAAAATCTCTTGGGAATATTTTTTCCAACGAACCCGCGGTTTTCGCCTTGTCCATATTATTGTTTTCGGTATTTGCATTTACATTTGCACGGAAGTAATTTTTTTGTAAGACTAAGTTTTCACTCTAGTGGCATATAAAACAACATAATGCTATTCTACACCCCACCAGAATGAAAACAATGGTAACCTTCTTTGGTTACACCTCCGAGGCTTCTACAATATGCAAGCCATACGGATGCTGAGACTAAGGAAGATTAGGGAATTCTACAATTTGCAATTCACGTCCCATCTGCTCAGCGCGGTAAAGTTCCAACGAGAATGGTTCCCTTCGTACTCCAATCAGAGTAAATGTAAATCAAAAATGAATAACCATTTTCAATTTTGTTGCAAAACGAAAATACAGCCGAACCATATGCTAGTCCAGCGGTTCTCAACCACCGTGTGATATTTTTATTTATATTTTTTTACTTATTATAATATACCAATCATGCATTCAACCATTTTTTTTAACTATTAGGTATATACCACGTTATACTAATCGATAAGTGCAATAAAGTATAAAGAGTTAATATATTCATCTGTACTTACCTACCACTAGCAAAAATTTGTACATATAAGGGTGTCGCGAATCTGTAAGGAGTACGTTAGTGCGTCGCTGAGTAAAAAGGTTGAGAACCGCTGTGCTAGTCCAATCAGAGAGTGCAGCAAGCACCTCTACCGGTTTCGAAACTAATTAGTCTCTCATCAGGAGGCACATATGCTGCTCTCCCTGATCCAACCAAAACAAACCCCAGCGTGGTTTGTGCCTTCTGATGAGAGACTAATAAGCTTCGATACCGGTAGAGGTGCTTGCTGCACTCTCTGATTGGACTAGAATATGGTTCGGCTGTTTTTCGTTTTGCAACGAAATTGACAATGGTTATTCATTTTTGACTTACATTTACTCTGTGTGGAGTATGAAGGGAACCATTCTCGTTGAAACTTTACCGCGCTGAGCAGATGGGACGTGAATTGTAAATTGTAGAATTCCCTCATCTTCCTTAGTCTCAGCATCTGTATGGCTTGCAAATTGTAGAAGCCTCGGAGGTGTAACCAGAGAAGGTTCCCATTGTTTTCATTCTGGTGGGGTGTAAAATAGCATTATGTTGTTTTATATGCCATTAGTGTGAAAACTTAGTCTTGTTGTAGTAGTTGCCGCTAGGGCATCTATGCCATTTCGTTCGTTGCAATCCGGGACTGCACGCTGGGGTTTGTTTTGGTTGGATCAGGGAGAGCAGCATATGTGGCTCCTGATGAGAGACTAATAAGTTTCGAAACCGGTAGAGGTGCTGGCTGCACTCTCTGATTGGACTAGAATATGGTTAGGCTGTATTTTCGTTTTGCAGCAAAATTGAAAATGGTTATTCATTTTTAATTTTTTTGTGTTGGATATTACATGATTGTGAATAATCTGTATACAAACCGTTCAGTCTACATTTTCAAAAATTCCAAATCATATCTCTCACATTTTTAGGTAAAATTTAATGGATGGCTCAATTGTAGACTTCAGAGTTAATTTCAGATCCTTCCCTAATGACGTTTTTTACGATTGCTCGACACTTTGAAAGATAGTAATTGTAATAGGAATCAGTATCATAAAATGTAATTCAACGTTTTAATTACTAACCATAATGTACAATTTAAAATCCCATCTTCTGAAACAGTAAACTTAATCCAGTAATAATCATATTTTCAAACATCCAATTTAAAAGAAACTATTTGCAAAGCTTAAACTATAAGAACGTAATCTTCTTTTGAGATTATTGTCTGTCCTAAAAGTTTCTCGGTTTACCGAATGGTTCTTTAATTACTTTAGGTATTTGGTAATTGAATCGATAGTGCCATAAAAGAGTAATTGTGTTTACTATAAAAGCTTGTGAAATAGATACGGTATTACTTAACATTCTTCGTTTTCTGTTCTCAGCCCTGGGATATTGTGGCTAACTTTGCACATCATTCGACTAATGCTATTATATTGAGGAGCAAAATTATGAAACTAATTCATTTTTTTCGAGAGTAGGTGACTGTGGGGAGAAATTACGAAATAAATATGACTCTTTGGTTATACATATTTGTGATAATATTATTATCTATCTAGGCGTGTTGACGTAATCGATGATTTCTTTAAATACGATAAAGGCTGTGTGACCCCCAAAAGGATTGTGCAGAATTAGAAGAGACTTCTTAGTCATGTGACATAACTTAATTAACCTATAAAATGCCAATAGGGTCAAAATTTTATAAATGTCAATAGTGTTAAAATTTCACAACAGTGGAATAAACTTGCCTGTAGTTGGACCAATTACAAACAAGCATTAAGGCGCGGTAAATTTGAATTATTCCTTCTGGTTTAAAAACAAAGTATAATTAAGTGCAAATGATCGACTACATAAAACATATTTTATACGTTCTTGTTATAGAGCTATCTGGACCAAAAGATCTGTCTATTCAACTGGGACCTGAATTTTATCTGTTCTAATTGGCTGATAATATCTGATGCCTCTTTTAGTTCAAGTAATGAAGCTTGGATCGAATGCTACATAATGGATCGATTTGCTTGAAAATTTGAGAATAAGTAGTGAATACTCCAAGGATCAAAATTAATATGATGTCTAAAGGCGTTTTCACCATGGGGGTGGTTGCCACCCCATATCGTGGGTGGAAATTTTTTATTATATTTTGACCGCAAAAGTTGGTAAAAACATTCATTCTAAGCAAAAAATGTTCCATACATTTTTTTGTTAAAATTAATTGTTTTTGATTTATCCTCTATCGAAAGTGTTAGTTTTATATCGAAAAAATCAATGTTTTTAATGTTTTCTGCTAATAACTACAAAAGTTTTCTTTTTATCAAAACAACTTTACTTAACAAAAATATATCTTTAAAAAATATATATAAAACCGTGTTTTTAAATTTTCTGTAAGACTAATAGTAGTCGAGATACACTTTATTATATTTAGCTTTTCTTCGTCAAATGCTAAATATTGTAGTTTAAAAGTCAAAAGACGGGAAAACTATGCATTTTTCGAGGAAAACTTGTTAAAACTAATTTAAAGTATTTAAAAACATCTATCTCCAGAAATAAAAAAAGTCTCTAGCTCAAAAACTAAGTGACTTATAATGAAAAGAATGTCAGTCCCTATTTTTTTTCAGCGAAAAAGTGATCGGAAGCAACCTCCTAATCACCACCCTAATTAAAATTAGTGATTGGCATTATTTGGTCTTCTTTAATTATTTATTAATAATAGGTTCTAGAAGTTTGACCGGCTTAGAATGATTAGTTAAAAAAAACGGAGTTAAAAGCGAATAACGAATTTTTGTATTTTGGAAAAAATGGCCTTATCTTCAGAACAGAAAGATTAGCATCAGAGATACGAAAAAATGTTTAAATATGAAATTGTACCCTATTTAATTCCCTAGAACCAGGCTTGAAAACATTTTTTCTACGGCAAAAATTGGGATATTGACAAATAAAACTTGTAATAAAATGCAAAAACCACTTTTACCATCCCTTTTAAAGTCACCTCTTTTTGCGACTGAGGATTTTAAAAAGATTTAATATTAACAGACTTATAGACCTTGTTCAAACCTACAAAATTATTATTTACCAAACTTTCTAGGATAAAAAATTAAAAGGTTACGGTTAAAAAATCAATATATTTTTTTGAAAAAAAGAAGAAATCCAATTGGAAGCATAATAATGTAAGTTAGCGATGTTTTAGTCATTGGCATTATTCATTCTTCTTTACTTATCCATTATTAATAGATTCTAGAAGTTTGATTGGCCTAGAATGATGAGTATTTAAAAAAATGGAGTTAAAACGAATAATGAGTTTTTGTAGTTTGGTAAAAAATGGCATTTTCTTCAGAATAGAAAGATTAGAGATTAGAGATACGAAAAAATGTTTAAATATGAAATTGTAGGTTATTTAAGTTTAAAGAATATGATTTGAAAATTTTTTTTCTATGACAAAAATTGTGTGAATGGTAAATGAGTATTATCGAAAAACATTGATTTTTTTGATATAAAACTAATACTTTGGATAGCGAATAAATCCGAACCTATTAATTTTATCAAAAAAATGTATAGAACATTTTTTGCTTAAAATCAATATGTTTATCATTTTTTTGCGGTCAAAATATAATAAAAAATTTCCACCTTCGAGTTGGGGTGGCAACCACTCCCATGGTAAAAGCGCCATTCGGTATCATATAGATTTTGATCCTTGGACTATCCACTACTTATTCTCAAATTTTCAAGCAGATCGACCCATTCTGTAAAAATTGCGAGGTGAAAAGCTTCGGTTCCTGGACTATTCCTTTTATAGAAGAAAATGATATTCACTGATGTCGTACGATATTTTAATTATCTCCTTTTTTTATACAATGATTGATTTTATTCATTGACATTTGTAATTTCTTTGTAGCTTCTTCGAGGTCTCCTCCAACTAATACGATAGCTTGATATTCAGCGAAAGTACCTATCATACCTTTTTTAAGGCCTGAAATCTCATTACTGTATAATAGTAGGCTATTGATTATGTACTATAGAAAGGAACTACAACGTTAACGAGGTTTTATTATTTCATATGGTCAATGAATCTCTATGTATGAAAAAACCGCGGAGTGCTACCATTTAAAGGGGTGCGTTTTTGAGAAATGGGTGAATTAGTCCCTGGGCACAGGTTACATTAGGGTGAGTTCTATGCACTTTTGTTACAAACACGTCTACATAAAAATTGTTCCTGGTTAAATTTACTATCTAAATATAACTTTTTAAAGTCAAAGATACTTTTGTTTACAAAAATATATTCAAAAGAAAAAGCACAATGAAACCCAAAAATAAGAAATTTTGTTTTTTGTCCCATAACTTTTGTCCACGAGGATATAGGTATAGATATTGCTTCACAGAAAAAAAACTTTCATATTTTGTCTTTAAATTGATGTTTAGTAGAGGTCATTAGGATTTACAGTTTTCGAAATATGATTTTTCAAAATTCGCCACTCACAGCAATATTGGGGAATTTTCCTTGTTATTTCGCAAATATTGTTCTGTAACTATTTTCTACGTAACTTTAGGCATATGCAATGGTACATGTAAGAGGAATAGAAATCAATTACCTTTAAAATGTTCTACAGTATAATGTTGTACGACTTCTTTTAAAGAGGATATCTTTTTCAAGACTTTATACTTTTAACGAGTTTTTATATTTTTTATGATTATTTTTTAAATTTCCCATTATAACTTTTTTTTCTACATTTAGGTATATATTCATCATCAAACCGTACGCGTCCACTGCTGGACATAGGTCTCTCTCAGCTCTTTCCATTTATCTCTATTTTGTGCGGCTTGCATCCAGTTACCGATAACATGTTTCAAATCATCGGCCCATCTGACCAGACGGGCCGATGATTTAGGTATATATTATATAGTAAAAAAGAAAGCTTATTCTGTTTACTTTAAAATGGTGTATTATAAAAAATTCTAGGATTATTTTTGAATAAGATATGCTTTTTCAAATTGTAATAAGTACTTGTAACGATTTTTGATTTTAGGATTATTTTTTAAATTCCGCATTATAACTTTTTTATGTGATTGTGTGTTATGATTCAATCTTATTTTTTATAGCTAATACTTTGGATCCACTTGACTCGGCCGGGCAAACTTCAAAATATGGATTACTTCCAATATTTACTGTCAAAGTTCCTGCACCACAAGTTTTCCTTGAAAAAGTAGCATGTAAATATACCAAAGGATGTACAAAAAACTGCGGTTGTAGGAAGATAGGAATTAGTTGTTCAATATTCTGCAAAGGGTGCATGTGCATGGGTACTAATTGTGGGAACTCTAAGATAACTGAGGTATCAGAGGAAGATATTGAAGCTAATGCTAACGAAGAGATGGACTTTGATTTTGAAAATTTTTTAAATGTCAACGTTTAAATAATTTTAACTAAAGTGATGTTTTCTAAGACTAATGTTTATGTAATTTTTGTAAAAGAATTAATTTTAAATAATACAGGTAAAAAAATATCAAAGAATCACTCGGTTTCCATTACATATTTAAATATAGATGATACACCATTTTAAAGAACAGAAAGTAAGCCTTCTTTATTGAGCAATATATAGTATATTCATTTAGTACAAGAAAAAAAAATTAATAATGAGAAATTTCAAAAATAATCGTAAAAAATGTAAAAAATAATATTTTTTTATATTCTTCTTCTTCTTCAAATGCAAATCCACTAATGGATGTTGGCGATCACATTTTCCATTAACTCTCTGTTTCTTGCAATGTGGATCAGTGATTGTATGTCGGTAATCCCTGTCCATTGCCTTATGTTTCGGAGCCAGGACATTTTCTTGCGTCCTATTCCTCTCTTGCCTTCAATTTTACCCTGGATTATAAGTTGAAGGAACTGGTATTTTTCGTTTCGCATGATGTGACCCAAATACGCCGTTTTTCTTTTCTTGATGTTTTCGATAAGCTGACGTTCTTGGTTGATTTTTTTAAGGACATCCACATTTGTGACTTTCGCCGTCCATGGTATCTTTAGGATACGGCGATAAAGCCACATTTCGAAGGCTTCTAATCTGTTTATATCCCTCGTTTTGAGTGTCCAGCCCTCTATGCCATATAGCAGCACCGACCACACGTAGCATTTAGTAAACCTTAGTCTCAGTGTAAGGTCGAACTCTGAGCAGCTCAGTACCTTCCTGAATTTTACGAAAGCTTGTCGAGCTTTCTCAATGCGACATTTTACTTCCCTGTCCGATGCCCAGTCTTCAAAAAGCCACGTTCCTAGGTATTTGAATTTGCTCACTCTCTCAATGGACTTAGTATTTAGTGTTATGGTGGAGTTTTCAAATGAATCCACGTTTCTGGAGATGATCATGAATTTGGTCTTTTTGGTATTAATCTCTAATCCCATTCGCTTACTGTATTCTGCGATTATAGTGACAAGTTGTTGAAGATCTGCTATGTTGTCGCAAATTAAGACAGCATCATCAGCATATCGTATGTTGTTGATTAATACTCCATTCACTTTGATTCCCATCTTTGCATCTTCCAAAGACTCTTGAAATATGGCTTCCGAATAAATGTTAAATAAAAGAGGGGAAAGCACACATTTTATATTAGGTATTATATAATATATAATATATTATATAATACATATTTTTATATTATATTATAAAAAATCGTTAAAAGTATAACAGCTTGAAAAACCATAATCTCTTTTAAAAAAGTCGTACAACGTTATACAGAAGACCATTTTAAAGGTAATTGATTTCTATTCCTATTGCGTGTACCATTGCATATACCTAAAGCTTCGTAGAAGAAAGTTACAGAAGAATATTTGCGAAATAACAAGGAAAATTGCCCAAAATTGCTGTGAGTGGCGAAATTTGAAAAATCATATTTCGAAAACTGTAAATCCTAATTACCTCTACTAAACAACATTTTAAAGAAGAGATATGTAGGTTTTTTTTCTGTGAAGCAATGTCTATACCTATATCCTCGTGGACAAATGTTATGGGACAAAAAACAAAATTTCTTTCTTTTGGGTACCTTTGTCCTTTTTCTTTTGAATATATTTTTGTAAAAAAATTACCATTGACTTTAAAAAGTGATATTTAGATAGGAAATTTAACCAGGAACAATTCTTATGTAGATATGTTTGTACCAAAAGTGTATAGAACTCACCCTAACGTAACCTGTGTCAGGGACTAATTCACCCATTTCTCAAAAACGCACCCCTTTAAATGGTAGCACTCCGCGGCTTTTTCATGTATAGATGTGCATTGACCATATGAAATAATAAAACCCCGTTAACGTTGTAGTTCCTTTTAGCTATCTTATTTTGAATATAATCAATAGCCTATAGGTATAGTAGTGTAGTTCCTGTTACGCTACGATGCGTGACGCCCGATGTGGTTTCTGTCATCCCAGAATTGGCTCCATTCTGTTTGACTCGTGAAGTCGCTTTAAAATATAATATTCCAATTATTGAAAGTATTGTTTTTTAGATTCTAATAAACTCTTTTTGTTAATAAATGATGATCTTGTGTCACAATCTATCGAAAACATGAGCAACATTCAGAGAGATGGCTGAACAAACTCTCTTTCTTTCCAGTGCCCTTTCTATTAAATTAGTTATTCTATGTATTTGATCCAACATCGAATAACTTTCCGTAAAACCAAATTGATATGGTGGTATGAGGTTCCTTTCGTCTATTATTATTTTTAATCTTTCTGGCAAAACTTTCTCAAATAGTTTCGATAGTAGAGAAAACAGAGATATAGGCCTATATGATAGAGATTCATTTTGCGGTTATGTTCTAAAAAAATGTATCTGACTGGAAAAATTGGTCATTATCTTCAGAAAGAAATTGTGGACGATTTTCAGCCATTCTTTTTATTTATTATCATAATGTTGGTACTGTAACCGTATCTGGTTTTTATTAGTTTTTACTGATAGTTTACTAGCAAAAGCTTCCTCTATCTACGATTTGGAAGGACTGTGAAATTTCAAAAGCGGTGAAGATGAGGTTGATCAACTGCTTAATATTCCCAGTAATGACATCCTACAGATGTGAATCTTGGACCCTGAGACAATCAGAAAGAAAAGAGAGAGACGCCAATGAAATATGATGTTGGAGACGAATATTACTATAACCTTGGACTGACTGTAGGAAAAATAATTCATTTTTTTAGAGAGCTAAAAGGTAGCCAACGACTCTCTAGTAAAGTCTATCTCCAAAAATTAAAAGACTTTGTACATGTTTTAAGAGAAAACACGGAAAGGCTCATTATTCATGGGCAGGTGGAAGGCCGAAGATCACGAGGAAGATTCCCAACTAGCTGGATCGATCAAATTATAGGAAAATGGAAAAGACCTATGCATGTAGTCCGATCAGGGAACACAAAATTTTATTACGAAAACCTCCAAAAAAATAAAGGAAGAATGAAAATTTGGGAATAGATAGTTGAAATTGCCTATTATTAAGAAAAAGTTTACAATTCTACATCCCCTTCATTTTACAAAAATTGGGAAATACGGGGTGAAAAATATTTTCTCGGGGGTGAAAAAATATACGTTCAAAATAAGTCCGAAATTGTATAAAATGACTAATTCTAAGTAACTTTTGTTCTATAGAGTTTTTTCACTAAGTTAATACTTTTCGAGTTATTTGCGAGAGAATATGTTTATTTTTAACAAAAAGAGAACATGTTTTTGGACGGTTTTTCGCAGATAACCTAAAAACTAAGTATGTTATCAAAAAAAATTTTCTTGGCAAAAATATAGCTTATAAAAAATAAAAAAAATGGTGTATGCATCAGGTCTGGAGACCCAGTAGAAGCAAAGTTGTAGCTAATGAAACGTAGGTTCTTCTTCGTCAAATTCCAAATCAAATAATTCAAATTTAAATACCCCATAAACGGAGCCCTTTTCGGGGAAAATTCATTACAACTATTTTAAAGTGTCTAAAAAAGGTTTATTTTTGATTTTTAAAAAACCTTCTAACATCAAAAGTAAGTGAGTAACGCTTAAAATATTGCTGGTCTTTTTTTTTGCTGAAAAAATCGCGAAAATCATCCCCTAATTAGCTTCCCAAATAAAATTAATCGTTACCTCTTGACAAGTTACTTTACTTATGTATTGTTTATATTGTCTCTAAATTTCATTAGTTCAAAGTGCTCATTTTTGACAAAAATTTGGTATAAAATAAAAAAAAATAATTTGTTAAAAAATTGGAATTTTATGAAAATAACATAAAGAGTATTAGTAATACCAAAAATCTCAAAGAGTAATAAAATGACCGTTTTGCTTTTTCTGAATATTTTTGATTTTTTGTTTTCTTGTTAGACAAAATTTGGTTATACTATGGCTGTTTAAAATTTGCCTAAACTCGTGATTAGTTACTCGTTCAAGCCATTTTAACTACAGCTTTTTCAAAAATAAGCACTTTGAACCGATGAAACTTACAAATCATATAAATAATACATAAGCAAAGTAACTTGTCAAGTGGTAATGATAAAATTTATTTGTGATGCTAATTAAGGGGTGATTTTCGCGATTTTTTTTACCAAAAAATAAAAGGGACCAACAATATTTTGAGCGTAACTCACTTAATTTTAATGTTAGAAGTTTTTTTTTTAAAACAAAAATAAACCTTTTTTTAAACACTTTAAAAAAGTTAAAATAAATTTTCCCCGAAAAGTGCTCCGCTTTTGGGTTATTTCACATTGAAATATTCGATTTGAAATATGACGAGGAAGAACCTACTTTTAGCTACAACTCTACTTCTACTGGGTCTAGAGACCTCATGCATACACCATTTTTTTTTTATTTTTTATAAGCTATATTTTTGCTAAGAATATTTTTTCGATAAAATACTTACTTTTTGAGTTATCTCCAAAAAACCGTCCAAAAATATGTTTTTTTTTAATGAACATATTCACACGCAAATAACTCGAAAAGTACTGACTTAGCGAAAAAACTCTATGGAACAAAAGCTGTTAAGAATTAGTCATTTTATCCAATTCCGGACTTATTTTGAATGTATATTTTTCACCTTCGAGAGGGGGTATTCTCCTCTAGAGGGGGGGGGATGTAGAATTGTAAACTTTCTCTTATATAATATTAGACAATTTCAACTACCTATGTATTCCCAAATTTTCATCCTTCCTTTATTTTTCTTGGGGTCAGATTGTCCTTTGATCGGGCTAATGAGCTAGAATAAATGACCAGAAACAGAGATCTTTGGAGACGGACCATACACAACATTACGTTAACCACTACACTCTTTTAGGATTCAGGAGTCAGGATTTAAGAAGAAGACTGATAGTTTACCAAGTTCAAACAATGAACTTAATTAAAACTACAGAAAAGGAAATTATACCTACTTCGCCAGTGATAAGAATAATTCATCAAATATCCGGAACTTCCGAATTTTAAATTAACGAAAATTTAATTACTGGCCACTTTCCCAGGAGATAAAAAATTTAGATAAAACATTTGAAGAATTTTTACCGAGTTTTGGCGTGGAAACATAAAATTTGGAAAATTGTCCCTTTTTACAGCTAGCAACGGGCATGAACTGACTACGATTGCGATTGTATACATTCCATCATCAGCAGTTGCCGGTTCTTAATTAAAAAAATATTGTGATTCTCATTCTTTTTAATAAAGAAAATCCCTTGACAGTGGAATCTCATTTCGTCGGACCACAAAATGTCTGCCGGCTTTGCCTTTTCCACACCGCCAAGTTATAAAATTAATTCCCCCGTTCGACATCACGACGACGTCAACTTTTCTTTGGCGCTACCGGCGCCGGGATGGTGACGATGACGGCGACTAATTTGATATTGGCGACTCTATGGAATAAATACAACGTTTTTCGATCAAATTCAATTCCTAAGATCTACTAGTTCTTGTGTAAACTACATTTAAATACATTACGAGTATTTCAAAAAGATTATAAATATATTTACTTTTTAGAGTTTAATATTTAATCAACTAACTTTGGAAATCCTTGAAAAGTTTGCAATATATGGTACGTATGTTCTGTATAAGTCGACAAAATATCTGAAACCTCTAAGGAAAAACCGATTAAAAACTTTATTTTCGCGACGTTGTCAGATCAATCGGGTTTCAAAGGTTTTCCGGTTTTTTATTTGTTACCTGGTTCACAGTAAAATTTCCTTCTGCTTCTTTCTGCGTAAGTTTTAAAAAATTGTGTATAATTTCAGAAGAGTCTGCACTTAGTTATATTCATGTTTATTAAAATAATACTAAATGTATTCTAAATAAACAACTAATTCACGATTTAATATGGCAGTGTCGCAAAACCACTAACTTCTTGCACATTTCATTTTAAATGGATGTTTACTCTTTGTACCAATACGTTCAACTGAAGTCCCCTCTCATTGATTTGCTACCTGGGTGACCTACGCGGGTTGAGATATTACTGTAGGTACTTTGTTTCTTTGTATCGTTGTAAATCTCAGACTTTGATCGCTCATATTATCTTTAAGAAAAAGGCGTTTAAGATGTGAGTGGAGAAAGATGTTTAAGGCTTGATCTTGTAAGAAAATGTTTTCGTATTAATGGGTGTTTCCTTGCTTGTTCTATTCTTCATATTTTTTTTGGTTACACTAGCTGTTAATAGTTACTCTCAAATATTCTGTGAAAGTTACCTGTTGTATTATTTGTTCCTCAGCATACAAATGTATGCTTATCGGTAGATGGACAAAATACTTTAAAATTGTATTATCGGTAGAATTTTAATTTTGGAAAAAATTTTTATTTAAATTGGAACGTTTTGTTAAGACAAACTATTTAATTTATTATATTTTGTAGTCCTTTGCTTGCGTTATTTGCTGTTAGGAAGGTATCATTAGCGTACCTGATGTTGCCTGTGCTAGTCCCGTTCCCTTTGACGTTGATTTGACTTTGGACCTCATCTAATGCTTCTCTGAATAAAGACTCCGAATGCAGATTTAAGAATAGTGGGGAAAAGATACAACTCTGTCGCACTTCTCATCGGATATGCGTCGATTAACACCTTGGCTGCGCTAGGAGACAAATAAACCTCGTACTAAACTAATGGTAGGGGAGCAAAATATGCTTAATGTGCAGTCACTCGAGCGCTTTGGGGACTTATTGTGTTGTGAAGTGTAGGTCCTAAAACCAAAAAAAGTTAAGTAAAGTTTTCCATTTAAGTGGGGACTTTCCAATTTTTAATTGAATTTTTCCATTTTCAACAATCGTTTTTTCCGATCCATCTATCCATAATTCCATAATTCGAGCCATCTATCCATAATTCGAAAAAATATTTCGAATAAAAGTTACTTATTTTTACGTAAGAAATCCAAATCTGCAATAAAAAATGGGGACTCGCGTGTAAGATTTTAAAGTAACCTCCCACCACACCTGTGTGGAAGGTTGTGTTTGGTGCCATTCGATAGATTTTTCAAAAATATTGAATAACTGTATTTTTCAGTTTTTCGATCTGATGTTTATTTCGCGAAATATCGCTGGATTCGTATTTAAAATATTAAATTTACCTCCCACCCCTATCCGTGGTAAGTCCTGTTTAGTATCATTCGATAGATTTTTTAAAAATATAGAGTACGAATTTTTTAGTTTTTCGATCTATCATTTATTTCGTGAATTATTCGCTTTTTTCCTGTAAAATTTTTGACTCGCAGCCTTGTAAATTTGCCTCGTAACGCACTTAACGTAAGTTTATAAATATCTCTAATAGTCCAGGGCCCATCTGTTTTGAGATGGACGTTGAGAGGTGACTCAAATTTTTTTTGCAGAAATTGCTTGAAAATAACTCAAATAATTATATTTGAGTTATCCTCCCTCTCAAAAAGGTCCGGAACATTGTTTAAATAATTAAAATGTCAAAAAATGAAGGAAAAATTCGATTTTTTTCTTCGTTTTTTGATTATAACTTTAAAAGTATTCATTTCCCAGAAAAGATGTACTGACATAAAAGTTGCGTAATTAAATTTACTACAATATAGAATTAGTCAAAAGTTGAAAAAATAGTCACCCTTGTTGCCAAATAACAATAATTGCGAAAAAAACCATACAAAAACAAGTATTCGCATTTTACGTTTTTCAACCATTTATGCTACACTTATGACCTTCATATTTCACCCAGAAAAACTTTATGATATAGTAAAACAATACTGTAAATTTCATTAAGATCGGTTCAATAGATTTTGCAAAATAAATTTTGCAATCCAGCTTTCGCAAAAACAATTCATTTTTTCAAAATGTTACAGGACTGAAAATAAAGCAGATAGCAAGTTGAATTTTTTTTGCATATAGAAGTGTACTGTACCTTTCATTTGCAATTTGTAAAATTAAAATCGATTAACTACCACGGCGTCAGGAATTTTTTTAAATAAACATTAGTTATTGGTGCTACGCGCAGGACAGCGGTGTTCGATTCACATGAAGTTGATTTCCACCAAAATTTCTTCCAATCTTCATCTAATATATTATTTTCTTACTCTATATTTTGTAGTATTTTAATATTTTAATTCCACAAAAATCAAACTAATTTTATTATTGTTTGTGAAATATTGTTTAAACAATAGTATATGTTTAAAAATAATAAACTTTTATTCTCAAGTTAAAATATATGAACAAAGAAAGTTTTTGCTAAAAAAAGTGTTTTTTCAAAGGATAGAGTATGGGTTTTTATTTTGCAATAAACAAATTTATTTATTTATATCGAAACGTAATAAAAATTAAAATGTATCAATAATTATCAAAGGTCATTGGAATGCCCAATCAGAGCAAACTATCCGGTGTCCTGCGCGCAACACCAATAATTAATGTTTATTTTAAAAAAATTCCTGACGCCGTGGTGGTTAATCGATTTTAATTTTACAAATTGCAAATGAAAGGTACAGTACACTTCTATACGCAAAAAAAATTCAACTTGCTATCTGCTTTATTTTCAGTCCTGTAACATTTTGAAAAAATGAATTGTTTTTGCGAAAGCTGGATTGCAAAATTTATTTTGCAAAATCTATTGAACCAATCTTAATGAAATTTACAGTATTGTTTTACTGTATCATAAAGTTTTTCTGGGTGAAATATGAAGGTCATAAGTGTAGCATAAATGGTTGAAAAACGTAAAATGCGAATACTTGTTTTTGTATAGTTTTTTCCCAATTATTGCTATTTTGCAACAAGGGTGACTATTTTTTAAATTTTCTACCAACTCTGTATTATAGGAAATTTAATTACACAACTTTTATGTCAATACAACTTTTCCCGGAAATGAATACTCTTAAAGTTATAATCAAAAAACGAAGAAAAAAATCGAATTTTTCCTTCATTTTTTGACATTTTGATTATTTAAACAATGTTCCGGACCTTTTTGAGAGGGAGGATAACTCAAATATTATTATTTGAGTTATTTTCAAGCAAGATCTGCAAAAAAATTTGAGTCACCTCTCAACGTCCAAATGTACTAATATTTTTACAGATGCGCCCTGGTCTATAAACGCAGCCAAGGTGTAAGGTATCTTTGGATGTTATGTGCTCCATTTCAATTTATTTGCGTCGTTTGGTGCCAATCTAGTTCTGAGACGAGTCCTGTTCATCAATTTGAATTATTCTAAGATAATATTTCGATAATATTTTGATGGTAAACGCAATTATTAAATGATTATCGATAATCTATAAAACGCATATACATGGACATGTACATTTATATATATGTACACTGTACATTGATGTTTTTGCATCGTTGCGTTAACACATTTAAGGACTGCTTTTCGTTTTTCCAAATTCTTGTAAATACCTAAATATCCTCTCCCAAAAAATCTACCACAAATCTGAGGAGTTTGAATGTGTTTCTATCATTTTTGAATGTCCTAACATAAATTAACACAAAAAAATCAAAGTAAAATTTAATAACATAAAAAAGATCAAGGCAGGTTTTGTTTATATTTGATTCAGAGTTGGACCACCATCTCCATATAGCTATTTCAGCATCCTTATGCCTCATCAGTGAAGCTCAGAAGTCTCAACTCTGAAGGAAATACAAACAATTCTGCCAATTTAAGGCAAACCATCGCAATGCAATGAACCCACCTCTGAGACGCAATTTAGCGACATCTCTCATATTACGAGGAAAACAATAAAATTTAATAATCAAAATAAACCAAAATTATTAATACTGCGTATTTCGTCCTCTGCGTTGTATTACACTTTCCATGTGACCTTATTAAGTTTCTGCATATACGGACTTAATGAAGGTCAATCCACTTTTGTTATATTGGTGTTAGCCAGGTAATCTTTCGTAATTCGCGCCGTGTGCCATCGAGTGTTAGCATGCTTTAGCATGAAGCCGTCGCTCATGTAGCCGGTCGGTGTAGGGAACAACATTCTGGTAGGGGAGCCCAAGCGGGGATTTTTGCAGTTACTCGAGCGCGTCAGATTATCATATGGGGAGAAACCTGGTACCCTGCAGATGTACCTCTACCATATTTTGGCTCTTAACACACAGGAGTTCGTTAAGGGGGGCCCGAAAAAAAATCTATCCTTAAAAAAACTCGAAATTGTCAGATTAAGATAAGGTAAGTTAAATACATGCAAAAGAGTGTATATTTCAAAAATTTGACGATTTGAGCCGAGCGTAAGGAAATGGGTGAGTCCCAAAGTTTCATAAGAAGAAATCGAATATTTCGCGAAATGAATGACACATCGAAAAACTAACAAATATCTGCTCAATATTTTTTAAAAATCTATCGAATGATACCAAACACGACTTCCCACGGAGAGGGGTGGGTGATAAATTTAATATTTTAAATACGAATCCTGCGATATTTCGCGAAATGAACATCAGATTGAAAAACTGTAAAATACACTTATTTAATATTTTTGAAAAATCTATCGAATGGCACCAACATCTATCGAATGGCACCAACACGACACCCCACGGAGGTGGGGTGGGGGGTTACTTTAAAATCTTAAATAGGAGCCCCCATTTTTTATTGGAGATTTGGATTCTTTACGAAAAAATAAGTAACTTTTATCCAAAACATTTTTTCGAATTATGCATAGATGGCGTTATAATCGGAAAAAACGATTGTTGGAAATGGAAAACTAAATTAAAAATGGCAAGCGTCCACTAAAATGGAAAACGTTACTTAACTTTTTTTGGTTTTAGGGCCTACTCTTCACAACCAAATAGGTCCCCAGAGCGCTCCAGTGACTGCACATTTAGCATACTTTGCTCCCCTACCATTCGCGACTACCACGGGGTACGAAAAGAAGCTCTGTTTTTCCTTTTAAAGATAAAATACCGCAAAATATACACAAACCACCGACACTGCAGCACTGGACATATCATTTTCCGGGCTTCCGATACACGTGTCGTCTTCTGTCATTGCCTTACAAGCACACTTAACTCTCATCAGAGAACAAAACTCTGCATCATTGGCCAAAGGTCTCAATTGAAGTGTTCTCAGGCAAACCGAAGTCGAGATTGTTTCTGACGTATATTCAAATTGGGCAGTGTGTTAGCTCGTTTGGGAGTCAAAGTGGCAACCTTTAGCCTTCTCTTAACTATCCACTGAGTGACGGTGACACCTCGAACATTGCTCAAGGCCTATTGAAGCTCTCTCTATCATTAAACGTCGCCGACCCGAATCTGGTCGTCGATTGTACCTATCGGTCTCGTGGTATCGACGGTAAACCCTTAAAACTGCACACTGCGTCATAAGGAGGCGACATGCTACAGTCCCCTGACTATATCCTTCTCGTCATTATGCAATTATCTGGACCGCCTTCAATGATGAAGTATCCATTTCGTAAAATATTTACTTATTGCACTTCGATGTGTACACACAGGTCAACGTTTGAAAAGCGACTGAGACGACCACCGGCAAATTCATAGAGGTCGATATTGCGTAGAACATCGATTTTACAACACGTTGCCAGTTTGCATAAAACAATTTTTTTTATTTACCTAATGCTGCATCAACCATGGAAGGTTATTAGCGGATGTTGAACAATTATAATATAATTATTACATTTAATGAAATAAATGTATATCTTTAAGATAATTAATTGTACTTAATAAATTATAATTTAATATATTCTTCTGCTGACTTGGTTCTCCCAAATGTTGTTAATGCTTTGTTCATACGAGTAAATTGGACATTCGGTAAGAATGTGCTGGACTGTTATCAGGCATCTACAATATGAGCATTGTGGTGGTAGCTCTTTGGTTATTGAGTACTTATGGGTTAATTTTGTATGTCCAATTCTTAATCGGTTTATTACCACTTGTTCTCTTCTCTTTTCAGGAACCTGGAGCTGGAGATTGATGTAAGGTTTGATCTCTTTGAGCTTTGAGCTATTCGAATCCCAACAATGCTGCCAAACGTGTGTACAATATTGCTTGATATTCAAATTGATATCTGCGATTAGAATTCTTTGGATAATATCAATGTGTTCGTCAGTAGTTGCTTTAAGTGCTAGGACGTCGATCTTTTCATTACCTGAAATACCTATGTGTGAAGGTACCCAAAGAAGTGAATGTTTATATTTCTGCTCTGCATACAATGTATCATACATTTAATTTTTTGGATAATAGTATAAGATGGATACATCTGTTTTTGCATAAAACAATTATTTTGTGGAAGCTCTATAATAGACAATATTTTTTTTGAATTGGTGGTTTTAATTCAAAGGACACACATGAAATTACTAAACATAAACTGCAATTCATCGGATGAGTCGATTTTTTGCTCTCAAGTGTATTTGGAAGTCTACAAAATCTGGAAACCCCGCAAAAACCTTAGAAGTTTTTGGGTTTTTTCGGTTATTTGAAGGTTCTTACAAGAAAATCTGAAAAAAATTAGAAATATATTTATTAGTAGAATGTATAATATGGTTCATTCCACCAACATACGACTGTTTTGGATTATCGCGACAACGAATATTTCCAGGGCCTATTTTACCACTAGGCCCATGAGACCCCTGTCTCGGGCCCGCATCTTAATGGGGCCCGAAAAGATCACTAAAAGAAAATTTTTATTGAAAGAACAAAATAAATTTTCAAAATTATTTCATTTTACGAACAGGTTTAGATATCTGGGAATAGATATAACCAGTTACAGAGATGTTGAAGAGGAGTAAGTACGACAACAAAGTTTAAAAGCAAGTAAAGCGGCGGGATCTCTTAATGACAAAATCTGGAAAACAAAGCACCTAAGACAAGACACAAAAGCAAGAATCTATAAAGCAGCAATTAGACCTATATTAACATACACGGCGGAGACAAGGCCTGACACATCTAAAACGAGACTACTACTAGAAACAACAGAGATGAAAATACTCCGACGAATATCAGGAAAAAGTCTGTTGGATAGGGAGAGAAGCGAAAACATAAGATATAAATGACATACAATACAATATAGAAGACATAAATGAATGGGTGACAAAACGGAAACAGGAGTGGAACGAACACATTAGTAGAATGGCAGAGGATAGGATAGTATGAATAGCACGAGATAAGTCACCAAATGGACGAAGAAGTATTGGCAGGCCAAGAAAAAGATGGTGCGATAACCTAAACAATTTAGGAGGCTAATATTGAAGAAGAAACAGGCTTTAAAGCCTACATGCAAGAAGGAAGAAGAAGAAGAAGTAATGATAAATGATAACAAATTAGGTATCAGTATCATAAAACTGCAATAAGAGTAGGTATAGTGCCTTGTCGGCACTAATAACAATAAGCAAAGTTTATACCTACACCGCTCCGAAGGAAGAGGTAGGATTAACAAGAAGTATCGTCACATATTGTCATAAAACTTATTCAGAATGCACTTTTAAATTTAATATTTAGTTTGATGCCGTTTTATGAAAAGATAAGGTATTGCTTTCTTGTATGTAAGTAATATTAGTTTTTAGTGCTGTGCTTTTTAGTTAGTTCAACTAATCTATTCAATAATCATTAGTCGTTTTATTAAATTTCTTTAAACACTTATTTTTCTTAACTAAGTAATCGTTTCGTTATTATCATGAGTTACAATCATTTAAGTGGCAGTGAAAAACGAAAACAGCAAAAATTAAGAGAACAGCATCCTAGCGTTCATTGCTCTTTTTGGTACCCTATCCTCTCCCATTCTTATCATATGTCCAGCCCATTGCAATCTTTGTATTCTAATGAAGTCCGACAGGGGTGTTTCCTTATAAAGTTGATAAAGCTCGTTGTATCGAATTGTGAAGATTCCGTTTTTCCTTACAGGTCCTAGTTTCTCCTCAGTACTTTCCTTTCGAATGTGTCGAGTTTCTTTTTGGATATTTCTTTCAGGACCTATGTTTCACTGCCATAGCATGCTATTGGTCGAGTTAAGGTTTTATAGATTCTCATCTTTATATTACGGTAGACACTTTTAGACCGAAATATATTGGAGGGGGAAAATAAGCTCTGTTTTCCTGCGTTATTCTCTTCCGTATTTCTCCATCTTCTGATCTTTCGGCATATATTTCTACTCCCAGGTATGTAAACTTTCCAACCGTTTCAATGTCATCTTCATAGGTAGATATCTCTATTCTCGTCTGTATCATTATTTTTGTTCTTTTCTGTGTTAGTTTCCAGACCTAGCATTTTCGTTTGCATTTTTATCTCTGCGTGTTTTGTGCATGTTTCCTGTGCTGTTCATGTTCTACTCATAATATTAATATCATCGACATAAACAGCTAGTTAAACGGTTCTGTGTTCTGTTGGTCAGAAGGTTTCCTCGTCCAGTTTGCATTTGCCTAACCGCATACTCCAGTGCCAGGTTAAATAATGTTGGTGCCAGCCCATCTCCTTGCTTCAGTCACTGCGAGATTTTGAAAAAGTCTATCCGGTGGTTTTGTACTCATACACATGCCTAAATTTCATACATTGTGGCTTTAATAAGTCTAATTAGCTTGTGTGGTATTGCCAATTCAGCAAATATATGAAGAGCTTATTTCAGAAAGGTACCTGAGTCAGTCTTTTGCTTTTGTTATTTTTTGTTAAGAGTGAATTCATTCGCTATGATGGTACACATATCGTTTATGGTAGAAAGGGACCCGATTCATTATATTATAATAATAAAGAAACCGTATGGCGTAGTTTTCATTTACTACAGAAAAGGACTTCATATCCAGACAAATTTTTGGCAATAAATCTCGAAAGTTAGTTACCATGACTCGAGTCCCTTTCTGAAATAAGCTGTTCTCATAGTATAGTCTATTCCTTGTGACTGAATCGTATTCCTGTTTAAAGTATAATTTAATATTTAATATAATATTAATCAATGCCCTGTTCCCATGATTTTCTCAAGACCTGCTTGACTGTAAATATTTCATCCATTGTCGATCTTCCCCGTCTGCAGTTTGTTTGATACCCTCCAATTATATTTTCTGCTAGTGGTTGGAGCCGCTGGTTTAAAATATTCTTAAGTACGTGAGGACTTTACAAAAATATATTGTACATAGTAGAGAAACGGCAGTTTTTACACTTTAAACAATAATTAAAGAATTTTTAATTATTTAAATATAAATTTTATTTATTGGTAATAAAAATTTAAATTTCTGATGCAACTATATTTCTATTAAATAGTTAATACAGTTAAAATTTTTTTTATTATTATTACTATTAAATTTCTGTCAGGGGCCCGAAAATTATGTAGTGCCTCGGGCCTGATTTGAAGTAAAATAGGCTCTGAATATTTCAGTGTGCAACATAAGAAGTACGAAAGTAAATGGCTCTAATAATTATTCCAATAAATAGCAATGTAATTTGCAATTTATTTTCGCTCTTCATATTTTGCACAATAAAATATTCGTTGTCGAAATAATCCAACACAGTCATATATTCGTGGAATAGGGATTATCTTCCTCAGACCTAATTTATTGTTTCAAATAATTGACATAATATTATTATTGCCAAATAATTTGCCACAGACTAAAACACTTCACGATTGGAGAGAAATTTATCCTTGATGGTCACATTGTGAAAAGAAATGCCGAAATATTTATGCCGTATTATTAGTTTTTCGAAGTGTAGAAAGAGATCATCTTCAAAATTAAATATTTGAAGGCCCAACCACACATCTAATGCATCAAAATAACGCACCACCTTAAAAATGGGACATTTTTGATAGCTCCTCTTTCCTAAACCTGTTATCCAAAATTTAGCATATTATAGCTTTATTTTTCAAGAATATCGATGTAATAATATTATTGCTAAACCGGTAAGTGTCATTGTATACCGGGAGTAACAATGATAGTGTGTTTTTTCTTCAAAGTTTGGAACCCCTGGGGAATATTCTAGCGTATGTAAAATATTGAAATTAAAACTGAAATGTAGCCTTAGGCTTTCTTAACATTTTGCTTTTTGATTATTTGCTTATTAGTCCAGAAAGCCACTGCGCATTCGCTAGGAAAAATATTCTAATTCGGATTTTTTGCACAATCTTACTCAAAAAGAACCCCTTTGAACAAATTTGCTTGTTTCCAGGACCAAAAGTTGGTCAAAAATTTTTTAAACGTTTTCTTTTGTTTTTTTTTTCTAAAATTATTTTTTTTGGATTGAACAAATTTTTTTCGGTTTTTTGGATCATTCCAAACAGAAAAGGTCTTTAGTGACTTTTCTCTAAAGTTGATACTTTTTGACATATAAGCGATTAAAAATTGAAAAATTGCGAAATCGGCCATTTTAACCTTCAAAAACTATGTGAAAAACTGAAAATTTGAATGTTGCCAAGGTAGGCAGATATTCTTTAAACATCGATTGATGAAATCCCGAAGAGTTTTTTGCAATACAATATTCAAAATTCCTTTGTTTTTTAATTGCTAATCAAGCGTGCGCGACACTATTTTCCACCGACATGACAGTATGGTGCAAATGAAAGGAATAAATTCGTTATTTCGTAAACCGGCGACTTTAAGAAAAAATCCCGAAACAGCTCGATTTTTATTTTTAAGTTATTATAGTGTGGCATATATGGTATACTAGTGATGTCATCCGTCTGGGCGTGATGACGTAATGATGATTTTTTAAATGAGAATAGGGGTCGTGTACTAGCTCATTTGAAAGGTCCTTCAATTCTCTATTCAATAATATAAACATTTGTATAATTGTTTTTACACGGTGTCCAAAAAATTTTTATTAAATTAAATCATATGGCAAATTGGCAAAAAAATTAAATTGTTGGACACCCTGTATAAATAATTATGCAAATGTTTATACTAATGAATAGAGAATTAAAGGACCTTTCAAATGAGCTAGCATACGACCCTATTCTCATTTAAAAAAATCATCGATTACGTCATCACGCCCAGATGGATGACGTCACTAGTATACCATATACAGGGTGCGGCAGAAGTCAGTTCCCGCTATGTAATTTCGTGCATAAGCGCGATAAGTACATGCTAACAATCGGCCTCGCATAACAGGTGTTCCCTACTGTTTGTAGGGTTCCCCTTGAGTTTCGTTAATCTGCCTGTCGCGTGTTGCTGTTCGTTGTGGGGTCTGCTGAAGAATAGTGTGTATGCTAGGCTAGGCTAGGCGACCGCAAACTCTCCCACAGTTGAAGACAATTATTGAGGAAGAATTTGAGCACCTCCGTCAGAACAAGGCAATCCTCAACCGAACAAGCCGTAGCGTTGCGAGCCGTTGTGAACGTTGTAGCGAGGAAGATGGACACCAGTTCGAACATAAAGCTTAGATTTTATATGCACCTTTGTAACCCAAATTTGCGACTTAATTAAACGTTTTGCATTTTTATTTTCCGATATTTTTATTATTTTTTTCCATTTAATTTGCGACTTAATTAAACGTTTTGCATTTTCATTTTCCGATATTTTTATATTGTGCAAATCGGGGAACTGACTTTTGCCGCACCCTGTATGTCACAATAGCATAACTTAAAAATAAAAATCGACCTGTTTCGGGATTTTTCTTTAAAGTCGCCGGTTTGCGAAATAACGAATTTATTCCTTTCATTTGCACCATACTGCATACACATGCAACGGTGGAAAATAGTGTCGCGCACGCTTGATTAGCAATTAAAAAACAAAGGAGTTTTGAATATTGTATTGCAAAAAACTCTTCGGGGTTTCATCAATCGATGTCTAAAGAATATCTACATACCTTGGCAACATTCAAATTTTCAGTATTTCACATAGTTTTTGATGGTTAAAAATGGCCGATTTCGCAATTTTTCAATTTTTAATCGCTTATATGTCAAAAACTATCAACTTTAGAGAAAAGTCACTGAAGACCTTTTCTGTTTGGAATGATCCAAAAAACCGAAAAAAAATTTGTTCCATGCAAAAAAAAAATAATTTTAGGAAAAAAACAAAAAAAAAACGTTTAAAAAATTTTTGACCAACTTTTGGTCCTGGCAACATGCAAATTTGTTAAAAGGGGTCCTTTTTGAGTAAGATTGTGCAAAAAATCCGAATTAGAATATTTTTCCTAGCGGATGCGCAGTGGCTTTCTGGACTATATGTGGAATAATAAAAAAGTTAGGTACTTTAACAACTAGCCATGTTATTCATCAATACAGCGTGTTTCTAAATAAGTGTGAGTCACTTTAAGGCCGATGCCGCAGTGCAGGACGTTTGCTAGGATGGTGGAAGGTAGATATTCGCCTGGCGACCATCCAGCTACTTATACCACGAATAATACAATGACGGTAGCCGCAGTGGCCTCCCACTACCATCTACCCACCCGGTGGTTCGCCAGGCGTCTATCCACCCATATCAGTCATGTTTGATAATCCATCCGGGTAGCCTCGCTATGGATGAAAGCGTAATAGGTGCTGTGTATAAAAGAAGGGCAATTTGGGACCCAGCAGACTCACTATGTGACGAAACATGGCTTAAAATATCTGTTTTATTTATTCTTTGCAGTTACATTAAAAAAAATCCAATATTCAAGTCAGGTGAATTTAAAAAACAATTTTTGCCTTTAAGTCGATTTTTCTCCACTTTCTGAAAAGTTTAGTGAGTGAGTTTTATTACCTCTAATATGACGATATGCTAAAAAACAAACCAAATGTAACGTAACAAATGAAACAAACGATTCCTCAGTAGTCGGTTTGATACTGACTTCTGACTTCATTTCAATCTTTCACTGCGTCCAGAATGCAGCGACCCTCCACCATCCACCTTTAAAATCCACCCTCCAAGCCACCATCTAGCATCCTGCAGTGCGGCATCGGCTTTGGGGTAATTCTGCATGAACAAAAAGAATGACCGTTTGCTTTTTGATCATATGTCCGTAGATGCTTTGTTTCCGAGATACGGCATGTTGAATTTTTTCTTGCAAACTGACGATTTATTTATTGCTCTAAAACTGGTTGAGCTATGCAAATTAAATTTGGGATGCTTTAAGGGGTAGTCATTGTGCATTTTTTGACATACAATCAATAGTTTTATATTCACCATTGGCGTGCATACGAGATGTATCTAAAATGTTTATATCCGTAGGCACGCCAATGGTGAATATAAAATTCTTAATTGTATGTCAAAAAATGCTCAATAACTACCCCTTAAAACCTACCAAATTTCATTTGCATATCCCAACCAGTTTTAGAGCAATAAATAAATCGTCAGTTTGTAAGAAAAAATTCAACATCCCGTATCTCGGAAACAAAGAATTTGCGGACATATGTTTATAAAGCAAATGGTAATTATTATTTCATGCAGAATTACCCCTTAAAATTTGTCGCACTTATTTAGAAAGACTCTGTATTGATGAATAACATTTCTAGTTGTTAAAGTAACTAATTTTTTATTATCCAACATAATTGAATGATTCAAAAAGAAATATGTTAAGAAAGCCTAAGGCTACAATTAAGTTTTAATTTGAATATTTTATATATGCTTTAATAGTCCACAGGGCGTTCCAAATTTTGAGAAAAAAACACACTATCATTCTTACACCCGGTATACAATGACACTTATCTCTTTAGCAATAATATTATCACCTCAATGTTTTTGAAGAATAAAGATATATTATACCAAAAATCACTTAATTCTGACAACAGGTTTAGGAAATACGAAACGTCAAAAATGTCCCATTTTTAAGATGGTGCGTTAATTTTGATGATTAGTGTACATCATTTATTTATGAATTTTTGTAGCGTCTAAACCTTTTTTAGGCAATAATTTTCTCAAAACGCGGTTTAATTTTTTTATTGTAAAAATTTACTGACACGCTTTAAAATTAATAGAGATACTTTTTAAGATTTTATATGGTAAACTTTATTTATTATTTATTTTCTTTAATGTACCGTACGTGTCAATCACTTAGTTTAGAACCACACGGTATAGCTCCAATAGCTATCAAAATAAATTAGTTTCGGAAATCAATGTGTTTTTATGTGATTGTATTTCAATATAATGCCAAGGAATATAATTTCATTATTGTTTTCAATTATTGTATGTGTGAAATGAAGTTTATTGTGACAGCACTCAAACAGTTGTAAAGTGATGTAGAGTTTACTGTTTGTTGTACCTACTCAGTTAACATTATTTGACGTTTATCTATAATTACATTTTGAAATACTGGGTTTTAAATATACAAATATGTTTAAATATCATTTGTTTTAAGTAATTTAATTTATGTATTATTAAAATAAAATAAAAGAGGACCTAGATATCGGACACAGCAATATCATCGGAATAATAAAAGAAACCAATATTGCAGGATGATGTAAATGGAGCATAGAAAAATTGAACATAATTATCAAAAACAAAAAAAGAAACAGAAGTGGATGTTAAATGAGTAAATGAACATACACATCATTTAATCATTTCATTACTCTGGGGAGATATACTTCAAAAGTATATTAGACCGGGAGATATTATACAGAAACTCAGCCACGATTTTCTGAGTCCTGCCTTTTGCAATAGTGGAAGGGTAGACGAGGTACTTACAATTTGTGAAAATATCCACAAACTTTTGGTGACATTTTCCTGTAAAAATTAGATTTTCCCAAAAAATAAAAATAGTGTTTTGTGATAAATTTCTGAGTCCTGCCAAATCTTGCCTATGGATTTTATGAAAAAATTTTTTTGGGCAGGACGGTTGCAAACGGTCTCACGGAGTATATACCTATGTATACAAACATGTAAGGAAAATAATAAAATTTTCATGATTCTCTGGGACCTGCTAACTAAATAAATTAAACATATTTATTTCAAAATGATCAAAAAAAATGTTGGCATGATGTCTCCTAATGTTTAAGTATACTTTTCCCTTAGAAAATTCTTCGAAAAATTTTCACCCTGATTCCGTGATTTTAAAAGTCCTGCCTTTTAAAGTTATAATAGAAAAAAAGTTATAATACTCAAATGCAATAAATACTTTTTCGGTACTCGGCAGGAAGGTTAACCGGTTCTTGTAACACGGCAGGAGTCCTAGATTTGTAAGAAAATTCGTGAAAAATTCCACAATGTTCTGCGTCATGTAATTTTGCATATGTTTCAAAAATCTTAATAAAAGTCTATTTCCAAAAAGGAAGGACGGTTTTATAGTTATTTCGTATACAATACGGGGCATTAGTGTGACATAGTCCAATTACTCGTTTGTCGTAAGAGATACGAAAAAAAGTTATTTAGGTAAAACGTGGGGCAAAGATAGGATCATAATTTAAAAATATTTTATAATATACATGGCTACCCGTATTGACAGGGTGACACAAACTTATGTTTTTTTAATGGAACACCCTGTATATAATTTTAAGATTTCTAAGATAATTTTAAGACAATTTAGCGCAATTCACCTAATCCAAAAATGGGGAGCTAATGGGGAGCAATTCACCAAAGGGAGCTAGATCTCTTTGAAGATGGCGCCTTGTAATTAGTTTTTATATATTTCCAGAACGCTTCAATTTCGATAGACAAAAACTGGTCCGCCTTTTTATCTTCCAGAGATAAATCGATTCCATCAATTGCGAATCTCTAGTACCGGTCATAGGAGTCCGTTTTGGGTAGGGCTACGGAATACTTTTTTGTCTTTAACTTTTAAGCATTTTTGACACTATATTATTAAATAGTGAGGTATTCTAGTACTAAGGGGTACTATTGCTTTAACTCGGTAGGATGCACCGCTTTCTAGAAAAATCAATTTTAAAATTGTTCGTGTTTTGAATTTAGGAAAAATAAAAAAAAAATAAAAAGGTGTATTCACCGACTTAACCCGATATTGGCCGCTAGGTAGATTGTTACGCGAGTGGTCGCGCGTGAGATTTTCTCTCACATATCCAACTTTTGCCTTTCTTTACAAAATTTTACCAAAAAGATGAGGTTTATTATCTTTATTATATAATTAATATTATCTTTATGTAAAATGTGACTTTGATGCCGCCAAAATTTACCATTGAAAAATATATGGTAAGTGACCATCTACAACTAACCCGTAAAACAGAATATAGGATGTTCATATCATCGATCACATCCACGGCGCCTTTTAGTACATCATAAAAGAATAGTATTTCAGGTTTTAAGGGGAAAAATAAAATTATTTTTTATACACAGTTGGTGGCGCCGGTCGCTTGATGAGAGAATCTCTCAAATGAAGTGCACTGACTCGACAAAATGGTGATACTAAGTCAACTGAGTCACTATCTTAGCAGACGAGTCTATTAGATTGTCGAGGGAGGATGGTTAGGAGACTAGAAGAAACTACAGCGCGTATAATTTACCAGAAAAAAAGTTGTGCGCAATTTTCTGAAACCGTGAGAGAAATCTCATATAGCGAATAATGGCGGGTTAAAGCTAGAGTAACATTTAGTACTAGAATACCTCATAATTTAATACTCTACTGTCAAAAATGCTTAAAAATTAAAGCAAGCTATAAGATTTCGTTGATCTACCCAAGACGGACGCCTGTGACCGATACTAGAAATTCACAATTGATAAAATCGATTTATCTCTGGAAGAGAAATAAACGTACCAGTTTTCGTTTTTCTAAATAGTTTATTTTTATTTTTATTTTTATTTTTATTTTTATTTTGAAATGTGAATAAAAATCCGAGACATTACTCAGGAAAATAATATTTAATACTGTACGATTGTTTTAACGATACAACAATTAATTTTTATGTATTAAATATCTTTGCGGTTATCCTGCCACGTTGTAAACGGTTTAAGATTAGTGTTTTTTAAGCATATTTGACATGGCGTGACTTAGAAAATTGTGATGATATGAATATGTTTGTATAACAATCTGCAATATTTTACAGACTTAAAATTTTATTTTTATATACGAAATATCTACACAACCATCCTCTTTGTAAATAGCTTTATATTAAATTTCTTGAGATATATGTGCAAAATGGCATGACTCAGAAGATCGTGTAACCTTCCGCGAATTTTCCTACACATTTTTTAATCATGTATAGTAAAAAAGTGTAACTAAACATCCTGCCATTTTGAATAATGTCTACTAATAAAATTTATTTTATGACACAGAAAATCACGGAACAAGAAATCTTCAAGAATTTGAAGCCAATAATATAAGATTACTGTTTTTGGCCTATACTCAGACTCCTAAGAAATTTTTGGAAGAAATTGAAATACAGGCATTCATAAATGGATAATAAGATGTTGACATGTATCAAGCTCTTGTGCATGTTGAAATACAACTTCACAAAACGTTAAATATAGCACTAGACTCAACTCAGAAGTATGAAGCGGCGACAATTATGTCCAGATCTCGTCGGATAAATAATATTTCGGGGAAATGAGAAAATCATTACAGCGATTTTATCCCAAATTTTAAGCATATTGCAAAATTTTTAACAAAAAACTCAAAAATGAAAACCGAAGATGTCTTAATTGCGGAAAAATGGGACGTTTCCAAAATAATTGCATTACTAAAAATGAAATAAGTTAACCCTTTGAATGCTGATGACGCCTAAAGACGTCATACCGTTACTACTGTTAGGTGTGCCTAATGGCTTTAGACGTCATGTGCAGATATGTACAACATTCGTTTAGAGTAGAGGTTAGTATTTGTTCGACTTTGACTGAAACGAGCTGTTTTTCTATTGAGTACGCAGACAAAGGTGTTTTTATAACGTCAGTTTATATTCATATTATGGATGAAGCAATTCTATGGGCATCTCGACCATAACACTATAATGTAAATGCAGCGAAAAATCGAGTGAGCACCCAGGTCCCATTATACTCCAGGCTGTGGGTGAAAAATAGGTCGATTTCAGGATATAATTCAGGAATTATTGAAACCTATCAGGTGTTGTAAAGGACCATGCCAGGAATAACTTCTACTAAAATGCGACCAAAAATATTGTGAGCTTTTTTTATTGCGATTTTCATTTGTGAAATTTGCAATTTTTAAAGATTTTTAATTTTGCAGCTTAGGATATTGATTCTAGAGAAAAACTTTTTAATAGAAAATTGTAGTAAATTAAAAAACCTACAATTTGAGCTATGGCAAGTTTAATTTCGTTTATTGGTTATTGCAAAACAGCCTGCGAAATGTCCAAAATGGCCGTTTTTTACAATTGCGTTATTTATTGTACAAATAATTTTTTTTTATTTATTAAAGCTTTAAAATGAAGATCTTTCAACTCCAAACACAAAAAAAAATTTTAAGGCCGGATTAACGAATTTGTTGCTTAGATATTATAAATTGTTTATCACAAGAGGTCAAATGTCGATGGCTATAACTTTTTGAAAAAAAATCGTAGAGAGTTGGTGAAACATCCAATCTCCTTCTAAAGAGTTACGTTTTCATATTCTGATGTAAATAAATGCGTAAAACATTTTTAAACCTCTAATATTTGGGTTTGAAAATTAGGGGGCATTTTCGTTAAAATATTTTAGAGCTGAAGCGGCCCTGTACATCCTATGATTTTTAACTTACAGATTATTGTTGCTAAAGACGAAACAAAGATTTATAAAAAAATATAAAATTTCTACGACTAACTGAAGCCGAGCTAAATGTTGGGTTTGAAAATGAGGGGGCAAATTTCGTTATAACCATTTAGAGCTGAAGCGGCCCTGTACATCCCATGAGTTTCTTACTTACAGATTATTGTTGCTGAAGAATAAGCGAAGATTTATGAAAAAATAAAAATTTTCTACAAGCAACTGAAGCCGAGATAATTGTTTCTTTTTTCTTAAATCATAGTGCCTTTATTTATAACAATTAAGAAATTATTTTACAGTCCTTGACTAAAGAAAGCCTTATATTATCTTAAAAAAAAATTATTAAAAACTGTAGTTACATTTAATTATTAAAATTTTTTTTTAAAATCGGTGCTTTTGCGAGCGGCCGAATTTTGCAAATCGCCCGGCTCGCTTCAAATCCGCGCGCTCGGAAAATTTTTACCTAACTTGTATTAAATTTTGACTGAAAACAATTTAATAATATTACCATTGTAATATACAGTCTATTTACCACTGTATTTGTTTTTCTTCATAAACTTTTATATGTGAAATCTCATTTCTGAAGAAATAATATTACAAAAATGATACATATATATGAAATATATAACTATATTTTTAATTTTTTTATTGTTATATAAATATAATAGTAATAATGTTACTTCGTATTATACAATATAAAACTTTTTCTTCTTGTAGTGACTATCCGTTTTGGATGTTGGCGACCATCATGGCAATCTGTACTTGCACACTAAATCGGTACTGCTGCTCTAAAAAGATTTGTAGTTGTTGTGTTGAACGACGTACGTAAATTTTCTAGCAAGGTAATCCTTCGCTTTCCTAGTTCTCAGTTTCCAAATGGGGTTTGCCAAATTGCCATGATGGTCGCCAACATCCAAAACGGATATTCACTACAAGAAGGAAAAGTTTTATATTGTATAATAAGAAGTAACATTATTATTATTATATTTATATAACAATGAAAAAATTAAAAATATAATTATATATTTCATATATATGTATCATTTTTGTAATATTATTTCTTCCGAAATGAGATTTCACATATAAAAGTTTATCAAGAAAAACAAATACAGTGGTAAATAGACTGTATATTATAATGGTAATATTATTAAATTGTTTTCGGTCAAAATTTAATACAAGTTACGTAAAAATTTTCCGAGCGCGCGGATTTGAAGCGAGCCGGGCGATTTGCAAAATTCGGCCGCTCGCAAAACCACCGATTTTAAAAATAATTTTTAATAATTAAATGCAACTGTATTTTATAATAATTTTTATTTTAAGATAATATAAGTCTTTCTTTAGTTAATGACTGTGAAATAATTTCTTAATTTTTATAAATAAAGGCACTACGATTTAAGAAAAGAAACAATTATCTCGGCTTCAGTTGGTTGTAAAATATTTTTATTTTTTTTTTATAAATTTTCGTTTGGTCTTCAGAAACAATAATCTGTAAGTTAAAAACTCATATGATGTAAAGGGCCGCTTCAGCTCTAAACGTTTATAAGGATATTTGCCCCCTTATTTTCGAACCCAAAAATTAGAAGTTTAAAAATGTTTTACGCATTTATTTACATCAGAATATCAAAACATAACTCTTTAGAAGGAGATTGGATGTTTCACCAACTCTCTACGATTTTTTTTTTCAAAAAGTTATAGCCTTCGACATTTGACCTCTTGGGATAAACAATTTATAATATCTAAGCAACAAATTCGTTAATCCGGCCTTACAATTTTTTTTATGTTTGGAATTGAAAGATCTTCATTTTAAAGCTTTAAAAAATAAAAAAAAATATTTGTACAATAAAAAACGCAATTGTAAAAAACGGCAATTTTGGACCTTTCGCAGGCTGTTTTGCAATAACCAATAAACGAAATTAAACTTGTCATAGCTCAAATTGTAGTTTTTTTAATTTACTACAACTTTCTATCAAAAAGTTTTTCTCTACATAAAATCAATATCTCAAGCTGCAAAGTTAAAAATCTTTAAAAACTGCAAATTTAACAAATGAAAATCGCAATAAAAAAAAAGCTCACAATATTTTTGTCACATTTTAAAGTTATTCCTGGCATTATCCTTTACAACACCTGATAGGTTTCAAAAATTCCTGAATTATATCACATTTTTTCACCCACAGCCTGGGGTATTAGGCATATTTCGTCAGCAATGAAAGGATTTTAAGAGAACAAAAAATGTCAATTTTGCACGAACAGTAGTGTATGCAAGGTAACTAATTTTTGTACTGGAACGTGAATACGAGAAATTGGTGAAGGAGCCAAATGTTGAAACGAACAATAATTACAAGCATTCCAAGAGATGCTTTGAACGATTTGCAGGTTTAAAGCCAGTGTCATCTTGAAGAAAAAGAAAATATAACTAAATAACTATGTAAATCTCCAGATGACCACAGATAAACAGGAGTAAGATAATGACCAGACTTCCATGAAAAACTTAAAAATGAGTGAAAAGAAAAATATAATGACTTAACTGTCAGACGAGAATAGTTCAAAAACTATAAGGGTGTACTGGACTCGATGAGTATCTCAGTATCTTTACGATGGTCTATTATGTATATCGGAAATGGTGAAGTCCTGGTGGAGTCCGTACATAGAAATAGTTATTTTCCTAACTAGTGCGGAAAGTGATACTTTCACGCACGAGACTGCCGTTGACCCGAACGACGCGATAGCGGAGTTCGGGCAAGCAGTCGAGTGCGGAGAAGACACTTTCCGCATGAGTTAGGAACAATATTTTTTCTAGGGCCATACTCTTGGAAAATCCCCAAAAATTAGAATTATATCAATTTTTATTTAGAAGTGAAAATACACAAACTAATTCTTTGACAAGGTTGTCAAAACCAAACTTTCAATATAATTAGTTAGCATGACGACGATCTTGGTTTCCATGACGATGATTCAAAACTGTTATTGTCTACCGATTTGACTTTCGAATATTATGTCAAAATAATTTTGTTTCATCGAATTGTCGAGTTAATTTCATTAAAACAGGAACACAATAAGATATATTTGAAATAAATTAGTAATTAATATCTAAATATTAACTTATTGCATATATTATAATATATTATAATGCCACATTACAAGGTATTTTACTTTCCCGCACGCCGTGCGGGAAAATTTACTTTCACGCACGCCGTGCGGGAAAGTGCAACTTTCGGAAACGAAATGCGTGCGTGAAAGTGGCTCTTTTAGCACGGCCGTAGAAAAAAATATTTACGTGCTTACTGATCTTAACAAAATTGACAAAAATGTGATTAAAAGTTCTAGAAAACACAAATAGGAGTAGCACGAGATGAGCAAAAACGAATTACGAATATTCGTTACATTGTTATTTTTTTAAAAATGAGTATCTTCCGTGGTTTGCAAAGGAATACAATAATTAAAGTTTTGCTCATTCAAAATTACAAAAAAAAAGGCAAGTAAAGTAGGTTCTATAATCCTTACGTTTTGAAAACGTTACAGGCTATTTATAAGATAACTACATAATTAGACTAATAACCGGTATAGGTATATATTTGCTAATTTTTTTTTATTCACGATAGGAGCCTATAACTTAAATAGTAGAATCTAAAGGAAAACGTATGAACAATGTGCCGTCACTTTTTAGTGGTATATACGTCGCCAGTGGCGCAACAAACTTTCCACTTATGGACGGGATAAATAAATTAAAAGCTACCCTCCATCACTTCCAGAATCCAGTTTTATATTTTTTTTAAGTTTTATGTGATCAAAAAATAAGATTCGGCGTAATTTTAAGCCACCACCATCTTAACCCTTCCCCTACCATCGAAAACTTTATTTTTTTTTTAATTTTTTTAGGTGGGATGCAATCAATTTTAAAATTCCAAAAAAAATCACAAGCATAGTTGAGGCTTTTCAAAACACGTTTATTTTTTATAGGTCCGTAGGTTGAGTGTACATAACCTCAAAACTTTTTTATTTTTTGTTTTTGAAAAAACGCGTGTAACTTTTTTGAAGACGGCTGGAGGGCATATTTTTTGTTTCGTTTTTGTGTATTTTATCAAGCATTATATTTTTAATTTTTTCAGATTTATTCGTAAGGTTCGCCACCTTCAAAAATCCAAAAAACTGATTTGGAGGGTTCTTGGGAATTTTTCCTAGTTTATAAACTTCAAAATAGTTTAAATCAATATTTTTTATAGGTTGTAATAGGTAAATTGAAGCAACTGAGGCATTTACAATATCTATACATATACAATATCTATAAATGGCAGAAAAACGTTCAAACCCCCTAAAAAACAGTTCTTTTGGATTTGTGAAGGTGGCAAACCTATTGGAAAAATCTGACAAAAATTTAAAATCTAGTGTTTGATAAAAAACAAAAAAAAAATTAGACCTCCAGGAACATCCAAAAAAAGGTATACGTTTTTTTCCAAAAGAAATTAAAGTTATACACCCTCAACTAACGGATCTACTAAAAATAGACATGTCTTGTAAAAGCCTCAATTATACCAGTGAATTTTTTGAAATTTTAAAATTGATTGCATCCCACCTAAAAAAACAAAAACGAAAAATGAAGTTTTTCCTGGTGGGAAGAGTGAAGGAGGAAGGGAAAAAGGTGAAGGGGAAATGGGGAAGGGGGAAGGGAGAAAGGGGAATAGGGAAGGGGGAAGAGGGAAGGGGTGGTGGGTTAAAATTACGCTGAGTGTTTTAATTACATAGAATTTGAAAAAATTAAAAAATTAAATTCTGGGAGTGAGTTATTAATTTATTTATCCCGTTCACAAGTGAAAAGTTTACCACTGTCGACGCATGTGCCACTAAAAATGACGGCACAGTGTTTATACGTTTTCTTTTAGATTCTACTATTTAATCAATCTCTTTTAATGGGAAATAAGCAACAATTTTACCCAAAAGAATGATTTTATTAACGTTTCGAAGCCCAAATCGGGTTTCGTTGTCAAAATATAAAATACTACTAAAATAAACAAAAATGTTGTTGCTAAGTAAAAAAATTCTTCTAATAATTTATTTAATTTGACTCATTTATATTGGCAATTCAGACGTATACTATACATTTAAAAGTAGAAGACTTTAAAATGATATCGCCAATATTTATGAGTTGCGTTCCGTGAACGACTTTACTAAAAGATAGTTCATTCGATTACATAAAATCAATCTGAACTCAAGAATATCCGTCACAAAAAATGTGATCTGTTTTTAAAAAGACAACCAAATGCAACGATGACAGTAAAATTCTCGCGTTAGAAATTTCATAGTAAATCACGAGGGAAAACCAGGAAAATACCTCGTGATACTATCCCGACATCGTAAGTATTTGGTCTTACATTTAATTTACTTTCAAAAAACTAATACCAAATTCTGATTTTAATATGTTTAAATTATAAATAATATTAATAATAGATAGTTATACAATATGTAATACTAAAATATAAAATTTGTACTAACTTGATATGTTATTGACTTAGTAATCGTGGTATTTTCTTTCTATTGACTTCCTCTTTCAGTATGGGTAACCACATATTACTATATTCTACTCATTCTAAATGAGTCAAATTAAATAAATTATTAGAAGAATTTTTTTACTTAGCCACAACATTTTTGTTTATTTTAGTAGTATTTTGTATTTTGGCAACGAAACCCGATTTGGGCTTGGAAACGGTAATAAAATCAATTTTTTGGTAAAATTGGGGCTAATTTCCCATTAGAAGTAATTGATTATAAAAATGCCACAAGAAAATAGCTTCAGAACAACATCTACTATTTAAGTTATATACTCTTATCTTAAACATGCTCCTACTCTATATCGTTAATTATTGCGCTGCCCTCCTTATCTTTATGCATTACTACGTGTATACATTCATCGCTAATATGGTGAGAATTATTTAAATAAATTGGTATCGAAACAATGAACTGGCCAGCACATAGTTCATATCTGAATCCGATAATATTAGAACTGAACATAGCTGAACCAAGCTTTAATAGCCAACATGATTCAAAGTACACCACAATGATGCTTACGTGCTACAACGAAAATCCAGTAAGGTGATATTCGACATTATACCGGGCACGTACACTGTTAAAGTGTAAAACATAAACTATACTTGATATAATTTGACATATTTATTATATTATTTATTATTGTGACCTTTTCTTTGCGTGGTTCGGCATCTTAGGTTCGTCGGGTTCCGAGGCTTTATATCGGTTCCTTGAGCCTTGTTTTCTTTTACAATGGGTGAGATACTAACCTGGCTCATCTACCCTCCTCTTTTTTTCGGGCTTGGGACCAGCTGTGAGCGTGAACGCAGCTTCTGAGCTATTCAATCCACCCAGTCTTCGCGCTGATAACCCCCAGACAGAGTTGCAGTACAAAGCGGAGTCAGAAAAGGTGACTCGTTAAGCCCATTGTTCTTTAATATCATAATGGACAAAATAATGAAAGAAGTACGTACAGGTTATGGTTACAGAATGGGGAACAAAGAAATTCCAATATTGTGTTATGCAGACGGCGCTGCATTAATCGCCGAGAAAGAAGACGATCTCCAAAAATTAACACACATATTCAATACAACAGCCAAGAAATACAATATATGGTAATATCAGCAGAAAAAAACAAATTTATGACAATTGTAAAAACCCTCTACGATGTAAAATCGAAATTGATGGGAAAATAATAAAGCAGGAAGGAAGGTTTAGATACCTGGAAATAGATATAACTAGTTACGGAAATGTGAAAGAAGTAGTTCGACAACAAAGCTTAAAAGCAAGTATAGCGTCGGGATCTCCTAATGACACAATATGTAAAAACCAACACCTAAGACAAAACACAAAATCAAGAATCTATAAAGCAGCAATTAGACTTATACTGACATACACGCCGGAGACCAGACCCGACACGTCTAAAACGAGACGACTACTAGAAACAGCAGAGATAAAAATACTTCGACGAACATCAGTGAAAAGTCTGTTGGATAGGGAGAGAAGCGAAAACATAAGAAGAACATGCAATATAGAAGACGTAAATGGATGGGTGACAAAACGGAAACATTAGTGGAACGAACACATTAGTAGAATGCCAGAGGATTGCGTAGTACGAATAGCACGAGATAAGTCACCAAATGGACGAAAGAAGTATTGGCAGACCAAGAAAAAGATGATGCGATAATTTAAACAATTTAGGAGGCTAATATTGAAGAAGAAACAGGCTTTAAGGCAAGCCAACATACAAGAAGGAAGAAGAAGAAGATTATTTTCACCGATTTAAAAAAATGTGAACAATTGAATTATCCGTGATGTCTGTTTGTCCGTGTTTAAGCATAACTTTTCGATTATTGGACCAGGTAGAATGACAAGTGAGTTGTCGAATGAAGGCAACCGAAGAATAATAATAAAGGTGAGAAATATTGCCTCGGACTTTCGGATTTAACGGAAGTAGGAAGTTTAACGGTTTTAAAGGAAGTACTCTTTTAACGTTGCTGAACTAGTACAAGTGATTTACTAATCATCGCGCCAGATACATTGATATATCAAAATTGACATATCAAAATTGACACGAATAAAAAGTCAAGCTTGAATCTTTAGTTCAGGCCTTGACCTTATTTTAACAAAAGTTATAACCGAAAGTTTGACAACAAAATTAGTGAAATCATAATATATTAATCTACCCAAATTATATTATATACAGAGTTCAGATATCGACTTCCGGTTTTACTACCGATCAAAGTGTTTAGGATAGTGATATATTTTAATTTTGAACTTGGGACTTTTTACATTTTTTGGCTTTTTGTAAAATGTTTTTGCACAATTCTAACTATTAGATATTTCAGAATTCGAGGAGATCGCCGCAAAGTAGAGTATTCTCATTTTTTGTCTAGTTCAATAAAAATTAAAATGTTATTTCAGATAAAACATATCCGACATATGCCTCAAAATCCGCAAACTGCGTATAGTCCAGAAAGCCACTGCGCATCCGCTAGGAAAAATATTCTAATTCGGATTTTTTGCACAATCTTACTCAAAAAGGACTCCTTTTAACAAATTTGCATGTTGCCAGGACCAAAAGGTGGTCAAAAATTTTTTAAACGATTTTTTTTTGTTTTTTTTTTCTAAAATTATTTTTTTGCATGGAAAAAAGTTTTTTTAGATTTTTTGGATCATTCCAAACAGAAAAGGTCTTTAGTGACTTTTCTCTAGAAATGACAGTTTTTGACATATAAGCGAATAAAAATTGAAAAATTGCGAAATCGGCCATTTTTAACCCTCAAAAACTATGTGAAAAACTGAAAATTTTAATGTTGCCAAGATAGGTACATATTCTTTAAACATCGATTGATGAAATCCCGAAGAGTTTTTTGCAATACAATGTTCAAAACTCCTTTGTTTTTTAATTGCTAATCAAGCGTGCGCGGCACTATTTTCCACCGACAGTATGGTGCAAATGAAAGGAATAAATTCGTTATTTCATAAACTGGCGACTTTAAGGAAAAATCCCGAAACATGTCGATTTTTATTTTTAAGTTATGATATTGTGGCATTAATGGTATACTAGTGACGTCATCCATCTGGACGTGATGACGTAATCGATGATTTTTTAAATGAGAATAGGGGTCGTAGGCTGGCTCATTTGAAAGGTTCTTCAATTCTCTATTCAGTAATATAAACATTTACATAATTATTTATACAGGGTGTCCAAAAAAATTTTATTAAATTAAATTATTTGACAAAAACATAAGTAGAAGGACACACTGTATAAATAATTATGTAAATGTTTACATTACTGAATAGAGAATTGAAGAGCCTTTCAAATGAGCTACCACACGACCCCTATTCTCATTTAAAAAAATCATCGATTACGTCATCACGCCCAAACCGATGACGTCACTAGTATACCATATACGCCACAATATCATACCTTAAAAATAAAAATCGACCTGTTTCGGGATTTTTCCTTAATGTCGCCGGTTTACGAAATAACGAATTTATTCCTTTCATTTGCACCATACTGTCGGTGGAAAATAGTGTCGCGCACGCTTGAGTAGCAATTAAAAAACAAAGGAGTTTTGAATATTGTATTGCAAAAAACTCTTCGGGATTTCATCAACCGATGTTTAAAAAATATCTACCTACCTTGGCAACATTCAAATTTTCAGTTTTTCACATAGTTTTTGAGGGTTAAAAATGGCCGATTTCGCAATTTTTCAATTTTTAATCGCTTATATGTCAAAAACTATCATTTTTAGAGAAAAGTCACTAAAGACCTTTTCTGTTTGGAATGGTCCAAAAAACCTAAAAAACTTTTTTCCATGCAAAAAAAAAATAGTTTTAGAAAAAAACAAAAAAAAAACGTTTAAAAAATTTTTGACCACCTTTTGGTCCTGGCAACATGCAAATTTGTTAAAAGGAGTTCTTTTTGAGTAAGATTGTGCAAAAAATCCGAATTAGAATATTTTTCCTAGCGGATGCGCAGTGGCTTTCTGGACTAGTATGGACTAACAAATACTCGATATTCCCTAATTTAAAGGAATTTATGTTGATCTGAAGCTTTTTTTATTGTGGCATTTTTATAATCCACTATTTTTAATGCGAATAAGCCACAATTTTACCAAAAAAGATTTTATTAACGTTTCGAAGCCCAATTTGGGTTTCGAAACGTTAATAAAATGTTTTTACGAAACCCGATTTGGGCTTCGAAACGTTAATAAAATCATTTTTTGGTAAAATTGTGGCTTATTCCCATTAAAAATAGTTGATTAAAGGAATTTAAATCTAAATTCCCAATTTAAATGAATAGACCTGGATCCTGCGTACCAAAAAATTTGATTAATAGCAAGCTGGAAATGTGTTAGTAGCTTAATGGTGTCTAGTCGGACAAACTTTGATGTATGGGAACACCGGAACCGGGGAAGTTTTAATTGTGGAACAGGTTAAAAATTTGGAATGTAAGACTACGAAAACGTTCCATGTATTTTGTCGGACAGAACTTACAATTGATTTGTTACCATTTCATTAAACTCTCATGCAAAAATCGGACTTTTTATCACCAACTGAGCATTTTAATGAGTAGAAAACGAAGAACATGTCAAATGACAATAATCATGTTGGTTAGTAATAGCAGTCTCTGCATGAGAGTTTAACAGATGATTAAAAGGGTATCAAATCTATTGGATATTCTGTCCGACAAAATACATGGGACGTTTTCTTAATCTGACGTTCCAAATTTTTAAACTGTTTCAGTGATCCCGTACATCAAAGTGTGTCCGACTAGACACCGTTAATATATTAACAATTTTTCAGTTTGCTATTAATCAACTTTTTTTGATACGCGGCATCTAGGCCTATAATATCAGCCACTTTATACACACAACAGATTTATATGCAATGTTACAAACCCACATTCATACCAGAAGTACCAACCATTCTTCTTCCGTAATTGTCACAGATTCTCTAAACTTGTTAACAACAATCGGTCAGCTATACTGTAAGGACTCCATAGCCTTACTCGTCAAGAAATAAATTGGTGCCTTACAAGAATCTGGTTCCGAAGTGAAATTTATGTGGATTCCATCTCACATGGTAAAACAAGGGAATGAAAACGCAGACCTTTAAAAAGAGAAGCTAGCAAAATGTTCACCATTTGGCAGACGAATGAATGTAAACCAAAACGATTGTGTTGATAATGTTCGGGTAGGGATTTTCATGTTCTCGAAAGTTACCAATTAACATCGGCTTTAAACTCTTTTAAATTTTACAATGCCGTAAAATTAATTTTATATCAAATACAACCATTGTTTGGTTCTAGAGCTATTAATCCAATAATACTAGTTCACTGAAGATGTACTGATAGGTCCGAAGACGTGTTGAACATTTATGTAATTCATTTGTATTTTTTAAGGTTTTAATTTTCAATTAAACCTATACTTATTACTAATGAGTCTTTTTCTTCGATATTAAGAGTTATTTAATATTTATTTCTTTTAAAAATTTGCTATTGTCGTAAAGAATAAAGCTTTTTATTGAAAATAAAAAAGCCACATAAAACAGATAACACAGCGCAGCTCGTATAGATCAGGGGTTCTCAATCTGTGGTACATATCATTATTTGGGGTGTACACAAAACAAAAAATCACAGCCAAAATCCAGCATATTTGCAGTTAGTTAGATTACTAGGCTCCATAGTTATTTCAGTTAGGTTGTACCAAGAAAAATATTATAATAATTTTGTGGTACATGACTCAATAATATTGAAAACCACTAGATTATAGCGTATATATATATATAATATAGCGTACGGATTATTTGCTTTAGTGGTAAATTGAACAAGAATAAATACTTTTTGGTTCAAAATGGAAGTATGCCTTATGTGATGTCAACAGACTTGCAAAGGGAAAAGATTATTATTGTTCTTGTGGATCAAGCCATGTCTTAGAGGGACATAGCTCCAGTGGTAGGCGTAACACAGGACGTTGAAAAATCAGCAAAGCCTGTAAACAGACCAAGACAAAGTCGCTACAAAGTAAAAACAACTCACCGCCATCGTTTTATTGTTCAACAATTACTCGCCAACAGCACCAAGACACATCAACACTTACAGGCGTAAGTGGTTTCGTCGAAAGGATATGGAAAAGAGTTTGTAGCTTGCTGTCTGTACATCAGGAGATAATTCTTCTTCTTCTTTTGCCCTTTAATTCGTCCAATTCTGAACATAGGCTTCCCCCAGTTTCCTCCATTCGATTCTGTTTAGTGCTTTCTGTTTCCAGTGCGTTCCTCCTCTCTTTTTAATGTCGTCTCCCCATCTCATCTGGGGTCGTCCTCTTGCTCTCTTTACTGTCCATGGTCTCCATTGTTGTATCGTGCTATTCCACCTATTGTCCGCTTGTCTAGCGTTATGACCTGCGAAGCTCCATTTTAGCCTGGTTATATGTTGACCTGCGTCTTTGACTTTTGTTCTATTTCTGACCCAATTGTTTTGCTTTTTGTCTGTCAATTTTACTCCTAACATTGCTCTCTCCATGGCTCTTTGTGTCTTTATTATTTTATCCATGTTTGCCTTGGTCAAGGTCCATGTCTGGCATGCGTATGTGAGAATTGGGAGTATGCACTGGTCAAACACTCTTGTTTTTAAGTATTGTTGTATTTTTTTATTCTTTAGGACCCATTTTAATTTTCCAAGTCCTGCCCTGGCTTATCTGACCCTTCTTTTTACCTCCGCTGTTTGGTTTTCCTTATTTATTTTTATAATCTGTCCCAAATATATATAATCATTAACCGCTTCTATTGTGGTGTCGTTTAGTATTACGTTTCTATTGTCTTGTGTGTTTGTCATTGTTTTTGTTTTGGCAAAATTCATTTTTAGACCTATTTGTTCGGATTCATTTGCTAGTTTGGTAAGCATGGTTTGTAGTTCTTCAAAACTTGATGCTATGACTACTACATCGTCTGCATATCTTAGGTGGTTTAGTTTCTTTCCATTTATGTTTATTCCCATGTTTGTCCATTCCATTGTTTTGAAAACATCTTCCAGTGCTAATGTAAATAATTTAGGAGAAATAACATCACCCTGTCGCACTCCTCTGTTAATTGGTATGGGTTTTGTGGTTTCTTCCAATTGTACTGTCATTGTTGCTTTCTTATATATATATATATATATATATATATATATATATATATATATATATATATATATATTTATGCACAGATATCAAAGTGAGGTCCTGACATTACGCGCACTTAGTGAGGACCGGTAGAAAACGTAGACATAATCGTTTCAACTCTTCATAGTGACCTTGACAAGTAAATAGCAATTAAAAAATGACGAGTATACACAAAAAAAATTACGTATGTGTGCCCCGTATGGTTCAAGTATATTGCCACCCAAGTGAGGCCATTATACGCAGCTATTAAAGTGAGACTGTATATACTTTTTCGTTATGCGCACAAAATGAGGACAACTTACGTGTATATTTCCTTACAGCTCATCAAGTGAGGACCATACAGTGTTGTCGATAAATATGAGATTAATCGTTTCTACTGCCTTTTTCTGTATAACACAGTAAGAATTATTATTGTTTCGATGTTTCAGTCACTTGTAGTTATAAGAAGGATGTGGCCTCTTTGTTCTTGCTCGTACTGTTTATTAATTTTATAACATTTTAGTACCTCAGCATTAAATCACGGTAGCCTTATCGGAGACTAGCGTTAATAAAGAAATAGTTTTATATTTTTTAATAATTTACGTTAAAGATGGATAGGAAAGCAAGAGTTTTGAAAATAGCGTTAGTTGAGAACAATAATAATCAAAATGGAGGATACAGTGATAGTTCAGTTATGTGAAATTTATATTGAACTTAATATATAAATATAAAAGCCCGACTTTTGATCTAAGGGGAACACAGTTTTTACGGTACATACATATCTGTCATTTGTCAACCCCCTCCCTTCCATTTCCCCCACCCCTTATTTTTAAACAGGGAAGAGGGGCGTGTGCTAGCTCATTTGAAAGGATATTCAATTCTCTATCCAGTATTATTAACATTGACATAATTATCTATACAGAGTGTATTTTAGTATAGGTACTGTTGCCCCTGTCGATTTTCATTTTGAAATGACAATTTTCCAACCTTAATTTTAGTATACAAGATGATTTACTTAATTTAATTAAACTTAATGTACCTTTTTTACTGACTTAATTTTACAGTTATTCCACTAGATGGCAAATACAGTGAATATGTGCATATGTTTTATTTCGAATAATCATTTTAAAATAGTTTTAGTTTTCTATTTTCTCTGAAAATTGTTGCAAGCTTCTTGTTCTTATACTTAAAATCATGTCACTACAAATTTATACGAGACTGCATATTAAGAGTATAGAAAGTATTATAATATATGACATACATGCTTTTTTCCATTTATTGAAGATATTTCACCTTATCCTGAAACAATGCAATGTGACCAAGTGTCCTCAACTAAAAAAATATATCCCACTATTTTGATATTAAATGTATAGTTTGTACTATAAACCGTATTGAAATAGATTGCAACATGTGTGTGTGGTTGGGATATTGACTGCGAAACCTAAGGCTTCATTCGCCTAATCATATTTACCTTTGATTCTTATAACAATAAATAAAATTGATTAACATTTTATATCAATATTATTAGTGTTTTTAAACAATATCAGTATGATCTATCAGTATGATAAAGTCAAGATAAACAATACTATAACAGAAAGCTTTGAGGTCAAACAAGGACTGCGACAGGGTGATCCATTATCGTCTATAATGTTTAGCATATTACTAGAAAAGGTTATACAGGAAGCAAACATTAATAGAACAGGTCTGATCTACCACAAAAAACATCAGTGCTTGGCATTCGCAGACGATTTGGTAATCTTGGCTAGGAGCAAAATAGAACTTATAGAAACACTCATGAAACTCGAGGAGAGGGCAGCAACCAAAGGATTGTATATAAATGAAGCAAAAACAAAGTATATGGAATGGACAAATAAGCAATTCGTTCGGGGGCAATACATAACAATGACAACAGCGAAGGGAACACAGTATAAATTCGAAGAAGTTGAGAGATTTGAGTACTTAGGAACTGTCTTCACAAGAGATCCTAACTGTGAAGAAAAAATACAAAAGAGAATTATGTCGGGCAACCGCGCTATATTTGCTTTTAATGGGTTGTTAAGAAGTAAACATATATCACGAAGAGCAAAACTAAGAACTTACAAGACCGTAATAAGGCCGATAGTAACGTATGCTTCTGAAACATGGGTCACAACAAAAAAACATCAAGAGTTGTTATTAGTTTGGGAGAGGAAAATACTGCGCAAAATCTTCGGTGGGAAAAACTTAAATGGACAATGGGTAAGAAGAACAAATAAGGAACTAACTGAGCTCTATCAAGATCCTAACATACTAGCAGTAATTAAGGCGCAAAGACTTAGATGGTTGGGCCATGTGCAGAGGATGATTCCATCTAGAATTCCCAGAATGGTACTATCTAGTGCATTGGCAGGGAAAAGACGAAGAGGAAGACCGAGGTCACGATGGAGTAATGGAGTTATAGAAGATATGAGAAGAATTAACTTAAGGAACTGGGAAACAAAAGCGACTGACAAAAGGGAGTGGAAAAGAATAGTACATCAAGCCATGGGCCTACTAGGCTCGTAGTGCTTACATATTATAATATCAGTTTTCTAATATTATCCAGTTCCATATCCAGTTCCGAATCCAGTGGTTATATTTCTTCCATATTGTTTAGTTTCGCTTCCAGTGATTGTATTTTTTTTCTTGTTTTTTTTTAAATATTTATTTATTATTTTATTACTATATTTTTTTATTGTGCTCATAATAGATTGCAACATTGTCTACAGACATGAATGCAGTAAAAATAAATAAAAAAATCGGAGATCCACACCCCGGATTTGAAATCGAAACCTCTGCTTTACGAATCCGAGATCCGAGGTCTACCCACTAGGTCACTAGGCTATCGCTCTTAGACAATATTTTTTCCTGAAATGGGGAACTTTTAAAGCCGGGTCTAGACTATGTAACAAAACATGCTAATAACAAAGTTGTACAACAAATTTGTTGTACAACTTTGTTATGTAACTTGTTATAATATAGCATGAGTATCCAGACTATATAACAAAAAACAAAACAACAACATGCGCATAAATTTTGCAGCATTTTAGATGGATAGCTGGTAGGTTAGGTAGTATATAAAATTGCGTCATATAAGTATGGAGGATCTCTTCATAGCAACAGCAGCTTGTGTAATATTGTGGAGGCGACACCGGCGTGTTAAATTAATATTTTGGATGTGTCCTTCATTAGCAGCTCGAGCAAAATATAGGTAGTGGTACAGCTCTTTTAGCTGATCTGGAAAGAGATAACATAGACCCATCGACAGGAGACATTAAATGTGATGGCAGTTTTAAAAACTTCTTAAGAATAGAAAGTTCTGATTTTGAATTTCTTATAAATGAAATCGGCCATAAAATAGGCAGGAAAGACATTTCGAGATGCAATTCCAGTAAGAGAAAGATTAACAGTTATATTATTAGCAAAGTATATTTTTTAACCTTTTTACTCATTGTTTCAGAGAGGAAGTATAACATTTCTGTAAAATTTAATTCCTCAGTATTATCGTCTTCACCTGTTCATGATTGAGTGTCACTGTCTGTTTGAATTGGTGTAGCTGGAGAAGTAGCGGATGTAGGTGTAGTAGACGGAATAGAAAGGCTCAGATCAGGGGCGTCATTTGGGCGTCCAGGGGGGGGCATTTGCCCCCCCTGGCCCAAAAAAATGACTGAAATTTACAAAAAATACATCAATATTCATCATAACATCATATATAACGTATAATATATATAGTGCTTGCCCCCCCCCAAACAAAATTTCAAATGATGCTCCTGGCTCAGATATATTGTATGATTGAGTGCCTGTTTGAGTAGCTGATGAAGCAGTCTGCATCTGTGTAGCGAATGAAGTGAATGTTACAGGTTTTATGTCTGAACACTCTGCTCTGTAGAGAATAGTATTTATGTCAAATTTAGAGTTGATTTGCACCGATTTGCTGTTAAGGTTCCGCGTACTGCTTTTCTTTTGTTGGCTTGAGTTATAGGCGTACGTGCATTAGTTTTAACTACAGTTTCTGTATCTATTTTCACTTCTATTTCAGTCTATTCATCGTGTTTTTTATTTGTTTTTTAAATCAATAAATGTAGCTCATCCCATAGCAGTCCCATAATACTCGTTACTTACGAAATAGCTCAATTAAATGAGTAGTCAGTTCTTTCGACAATTTCATCGCGTAAATAACCCTACGTGAACAGAGCAAAGAAAAATCTAGCACAATCACTCCAGAATGAACAAGGCGATATGACTCCAACGGTTGCTGCTCGCGTACTATGCCAGATAAATGTTTCAATAACATGTTTTTAGGTGTAGATCAGTCGCGGTGCGGTTTTATAACTTTCTTTGATGTTTACCGACATCTGTTAGATAACATAAAACATGCTATATAACCAGAAAAATGATATACAACACTGTGTTTTAAAACTCTTTTATTTAAAATTTTGTAACAAGTTACAAAACTTTGTTATTTAACATGTTTTGTTACATAGTCTGGACCCGGCTTAACGCTAACTTCTTATAGGTAATACACTACAATTTCTGAATATTTTTTCTGAAATCTATCGAATGGTACCAAACACGACCCCCACGGGGGGGGGGGGGGTTACTTTAAAATCTTAAATAGGAACTCCTTTTTTTATTTCAGATTTGGATTCTTTGCGTAAAAATAAGCAACTTTTATTCGAAACGTTTTTTCTAATTACGGATAGGTGGCGCTATAATCGGAGAAAACGGGTGTTGGAAATGGAAAATTAAATTAAAATATGGAAAGTCCCCACTAAAATGGAAAATTTTACTTAACTTTTTTGGTTTTAGAACCTAATAATCACAACCCAATAGGTCCTCAAAGCGCTCGAGTGACTGCACATTTAGCATACTTTGCTCCCCTACTATATATGTATTATAAATAATATGCGAAGTAATTATTAACCCAAACAACCATAATTCAACTTTTATTTACTAATAAAGAACTGGACGAAAGTGTCACATCAGCTTTTATGAAACACATGAATATTTCCATAAAAAGGTAAGTGATCTGCTTGAAATCGATATTCCCAAAATCATCTAAAAATTGTTTATACTTGAGTACTTTGAGACTTGTATGAAATGTGAATACCGAAATACGATTAGGAATCTCCATTATGTAATTTTTAAATAATACATAATTCTTAGGAAATGAAAGGTATTATACAAACGTGTTAAAAAATACTACCTACTGAAATTTTTTGATGGCAATAAATGATGAATTGGTTTATCGAATTTATTTTTAAGGTGATACAGTAGCGATCAACAGGTAGCCAAAACGCGTTCCAAGATTGAGGCTGTAATTTTGAATATTTTTTCGAGATATTTGGCACACGTATTTGTAATATAATAAAGAATGGCGGTACAGAGCCCAATTTGAAAAATATATTAATATGTGGAAATTACTCTGTAAATAAATACAATATTAAAAAAACGAGTCTGTACCGCCATTAAGAAGAACAAAAAAATACACTTTCTTCAAATAAACTTTTTTATCAGATGCCTAGATTTTGTGTCATTTTGGAACTACTAATGAAATAAAAAATTTTAGTAGTTCCAAAATGACACAAAATCTAGGCATCGGATAAAAAAGTTTATTTGAAGAAAATGTATTTTTTTGTTCTTCTTAGTGGCGGTACAGGCTGGTTTTTTTAATATTGTATTTAATTACAGAGTAATTTCCACATATTAATATATTTTTTAAATTGGGCTCTGTACCGCCATTCTTTATTATATTACGAATACGTGTGCCACATATCTCGAAAAAATATTCAAAATTACAGCCGCAATCTTGGAACGCGTTTTCGCTACCTGTTGATCGCTACTGTTTCCTCTTAAGTAAAATATGTCATTTGGATATTTTTTTAAACTCGATAGATCCTAGGGACATGTCGGTAGATCGGTAGGATCATCACTTTTGGGAGTTTTGGGAATATCCCAATTGACAACGCAATATACACCGACGCCGTCTACAACGAGCGACGAATCAGAGATGCCAGATTGGGGTACTTTCGCCCATTTTTAGGGTAATTTGAAGGCACATGGGAAAATTTTTATAGGTTGAATTGGTTGGGGAATTTTTCGGGAGGAAAATTGAGCAAACTGAATTGCAATATAAATGTATGTAACATATAACATTATATTAACATTATAACCTATCGAGTATTTGCTTCTGATTAAAAAAACCGAAAAATGGTTTTTGGAACAACCGCTTTTTTTGACCAGTTATAACCGTCAGGTTAAACCGTAAGTAAAAAACCGGTATAACCGAAAACCGGTTTTTTGTTCAACAACCGCCATCCCTACCTTGGTTGTTACAAATACAGTTCGCTGGAATAAGTTTTACCCCCCTTATTAACTTACTTATTTTTAGCACATAAGAAAAACGCTCGGATAGGTCGATTTTTAAAATAATCATAGTATATTATAGCGTCAATGTTTCGAACTTTACGCGATCCCTCTTCTTCAGGTGACAGGCACAACTTTGATTTTTTTAAATAGGAAAGTAAGTACATCATGTGACACCTCATTTAAAGGCTTTTTTCTACAACCGTGTTAAAAATGCAATTTTTAGAACTCCATACGTGCGTTAAAAATGCTACTTTAATGCAGGGCCGGATTTAGGGTTCTGAGCGCCCCTGGCAAAATAAAATTTGGCGCCCCTTCATATAAGAATATACAAATTTACTGCAAATATAAAAAAATAGGAAAAAATCAAAATTTTACCATAAAGAACTATGTAAAAATATATTTATTTAAAAAATAGTGGTTTTAGGGTTCTGAGCGCCCCTGGCAAAATAAAATTTGGCGCCCCTTCATATAAGAATATACAAATTTACTGCAAATATAAAAAAATAGGAAAAAATCAAAATTTTACCATAAAGAACTATGTAAAAATATATTTATTTAAAAAATAGTGGTTTTAGGGTTCTGAGCGCCCCTGGCAAAATAAAATTTGGCGCCCCTTCATATAAGAATATACAAATTTACTGCAAATATAAAAAAATAGGAAAAAATCAAAATTTTACCATAAAGAACTATGTAAAAATATATTTATTTAAAAAATAGTAGGATAGTTATTACTTATAACTTATCCAACATAGGGCATAGCATAGCGAGCACATTTTAAGTTCAAGCGACGAAGAAGCGAGGTAAAAGATAAATGCACATTATCAACAACCAGAAAAAATGTGTATAAATAACTATTTAGATGGAAAATAAGCCACAATTAAATTGAAAAAAATAATTTTATTATCGTTTCGACGCCCAAATCGGGTGTCGTTGTCAAAATACAAAATACTACTAAATTAAACAAAAATGTTGTTGCTTAGCAAAAAATTCGTCTAATAATTTATTTAATCTGACTCATTTATATCATTTAATGTGTATAAATCTTCTACAAGACCAAAAAACATGTTGATTGTGCGCAAGATATAGCTGCATCCCCAATAACTAAATTGAGGGAGTGGCATCCACTTAGCATAAAATAGCATGCGGATATTCTTTGCAAACGCGAGCTTGTACATCTTTATTTTTTCTCTTCCTTTTAGAGCCGTTGTGATATCCTTGGCCTTACAATCATCTATGCAAATTCAAATAAAATCATTCATTATTTTTTTTTATTATCTCATGAGCTTTTTATTATCTCTATGACTCGATACCTATAGAGCCAAGCTATGGTTTTAGGTATCGAGTTACTAGGACAAACAATATGCTGCATACTAAAATTAAACCCGGTACTGTGGGATAAGAACATCAGTATAAAAACAAAAAGAAGAATATAATATAACACCATGACAAAAAATATTCTGAATAATGGGTGTGAAAATTGAATAAAAAATACGAAAACCAAATGCAAAATAAGAGCAACAGAGATCGAATACCTAAGTAGAAGCTGTAGAAGGGATAGAATAAATAACATAGAGATTAAGAAAATAATGGTAATGAATTCAAGGGATAATAGACAACATAGGACAAAAGAGATTAACCTGGTACGGATATGGCAGAAGAGCAGACCAAAATCGTTGATAAACAGAATAACAGATTGGAGCCCGATAGGAAGAAGGAAGAGAGACAGACCCCGAAAATCTTTTAGAGATAAAATGGACGAAGCAATATTAGAAAAGAAACCTGCAGGACTGGAAAAACAGAAAGAACTGAAAATAACGGTCAAGTGAAATAATACAGGAAAAACTATGGAAATCCAGGGTGGTCAAGAAAAAACAGGATGTTTCTAAATAAATGCGACAAACTTTAACAGTTAATTCTATATGAAAAAATAATGACAGTTTGCTCTATAAGTGTATGTCAGCAAATACTTCGTTTCCGAGATATGGGGTGTTGACATTTTTCTTACAAACTGACGATTTCTTTATTGTTCTAAAACCGGTTCAGATATGCAAATGAAATTTGATGTGTTTTAAGAGGTAATTATTGCGCATTTTTTGACATAAAATTAATAATTTTATATCTACTGTTGAAATGGTGTGAATTTTTTTAAACAAAAACATAGTATGCCACTGAGATATTTCAAATAACAAATCATTTTGGAATTACTCGTTCAATTTATGATATATACAAAAATCTATTACTCCTTTTTTTCATACGTCGTTCGTGCCGTTTTTATGCAAAAAGTGAAACATCTTAACGCGTACAAAGTATTCGAAATAAATTTCTATATATTCATATTATGAAAAAGAATTTGTCAATTCTAATTCATATAGATATACCTGGTTTGTTTTTTTTTATTTCAAATTACACACCCACGGACACACGACAATGTTGATAAAGCAAAGTTTACAGAACAGGAAGACAAAACTATTTAACCATTGAGGCTATAATGACAAGCAGCAGTATAATAATATCACTGACTATTCATAAATTTGTTGATACTTCGTAAATCTGATCTTCGTGTATTTTAAGTATGTATGTATAACATTGTAATACCATAAAAGTGATAGGTATTACCTGACAAATGACCTTTAAAAGCCATAACAATTTTTAGGTTGCATTATTTTTATTAGAGAATTTTTGTGAGCTAGAAATAGTTTTCTTATTGTTACAATTATTTAATATTAATTGTCTTAGGAGTAATATTAGCCCAAAGATAATCTATAAAGTCCAAAAAAAATAGTGAATGTAAAAAATATTATATTTTTTTTTTGTTTAGCTAATGCCTCGGCAACTAATGGCCATTGGCATGGTAGGTACGGTAATTTTGAACAGTTAGGTACCTAGTTTCATGTGTAAGTAGTGTGTGTGTTGAGTAAGTGGCTTGTTACTTTGCAATGTCGACGTCATTGTCTTTGCAAAGAGACGCTAATTGTATCCGAACGTCTGCGGTCCCTCCGGTAAGAACCGATCCCACGAGGACAGAAACTATTCATTTATTAATTTATAATAAATGAAAAATTTCCGACCCTGGTGAGATTCGAACCCACAACCTTTCGGATTTTTTCGATCCAAAGGCAGGCGCTCTTACCACTGAGCCACGGATAGGGGCAAATATTATATTTATATATCAGCGTCTCTCAAAATTTGGCGCCCCAAATTCTGGCGCCCCGGGCGGTCGCCCGGCTCGCCCGCCCCTTTATCCGGCGCTGCTTTAAGGCACTAGTGCTTTAAAATTTTTATGGCACTGCAATTCGTATTGATCGTATAGGCAATTTTGATGTAATATCAAAAAAATATAAAAATGGAATGTCAGTCAAGTTCAAGTAAAAGTTTTTGTAGATATTGTCCTGTAATTACGTTTGTAGAAAAAATATTGCATGATATGCGTGTTAAAAAGTGCATTTTTAAGGCACTCATGTGAATTGCAGAACTCGCTGTCGCTCATTCTGCAAACTTTCACATGCGTGCCTTAAACGTGTACTTTTAACACTTATATCATAAATAACTATTGAAATACTGATTACAAAAATTTATAGTATTTTAAGCCTTTCTGAAAGCATATGCGCAAAAATTTCGCTCGAATTATTTTTAAATTTTTTTCGAATACTGAGAAAACCTTAAGTATTTTTAAAACATTTAAACGCAGAAAGAAATATTACTGTATTATCCATGGTCGAAAGTCCTTGAGAACTTCTATAATATTTATTTTAATAAGTCACTGGAGTGAAAAAAAATAGTCTGATTTTTAATTTTAAATATATATTACAAAAGAAACTTTGTGTTCATTATAAGGGACTTTCTGCCCTCGGGAATAATGTAGTCTTCTATTTTGCGTTTAAATTTTTTAAAAATACCTATTAGTTATCTCAGGATTCGAAAAAAATAAATGCGTTTAAAAAGAACTCGACCGAAATTTTGCGCCTACGCTCTCAAAAAGGATTAAAGTATTAAACATTTTTGTACTGTTTGAATTTATGCGACGATTGACGATCCACTGTTTTAAAGATTGGTTGAACAGATGTTGCCAGTTGTATGGTCCTCACTATGTGTATCGTAAGTTATTCAACAGGGCATAGAATATACATGGTTAGAAAATATACGCCAAAGTCAGCGCCTCTATGCGGAAAATCTCTGAACTAAAAATTGATGTGGACCATACAAAGTGAGGTCCCACTTTTTTTTGTAAAAAAACAGTGTTTGCTATCAGTACATGTCTACGAAAAAGTCTTACATTGATTGACTAAGTGAGGTCCGTATACTGGACCTCACTTTGTACAGGACCTCACTTCAACCGCAGTTTCTTTTGATATGTGGCTCACTTCATACGCTGGGAGTAAATATATATATATATATATATATATATATATATATATATATATATATATATATATATATATATATATATATATATATATTATGTATTAGCATTCTGTATCTGGAATCTATTCGACAGTTTTTTATAGCTTTTTCTATTGCCCACATTTCCACGCTGTCAAATGCTTTTTCGTAGTCAACGAACGATAAGTGCAGATCTATATGGTATTCGTTAGCTTTTTATATTAGTGTCCTAATTGTTAGAAGATGGTCAGTGGTGCTATATCCCTTTCGAAATCCTGCCTGCTCTACGGGATGATACGAGTCCAATTTGTGTGTTAGTCTGTTGTTGATAATCCTCATGAATAGTTTATACGTTTGCGACAGCAGTGAGATGAGTCTGTAATTTTTTATGTCCTTTCTGTCGCCTTTCTTAAATAGCAGGATTGTAAGACTTTCGTTCCATTCGTCGGGTATTTCTACTTTATGTAGACACTGATTAAACAGATTTCTTAATGTTTGTAAGATTTCTTCTTTCCCTTCTTTCAACATTTCAGCAAGGATTCCATCTGGTCCTGGTGCTTTGTTGTTCTTTAATTGTGATAGTGCTGCTTCTATTTCATAATTTTCTATTTTTGGTAGTGTTTCTGAATTTACATTCGTGATTGTTTTCTTGATATATTCCTGAGTGTTGAAGTTTGCGTCTTTCTTTGAGGTGTATAGTTCTTTATAAAACCTTTCTACTTCTTCTGATATCTTATCTTTTCTCCTCTCTTCCCGTCCTGTTTCATCCTTTATTGAAATGAGTAGTGGTTTCCCTAAATTTGGTCGTAAGCATTTTAGGCCCTTATTTCTCTCAATTACTTTCTCGATTTCATTTTCAGTGTGTTTTCTTAGATCCTCTCTGGTTTTTCTTCTAATAAGTTTGTTTAGTTCTACGTATTCTACTGTGTTTCTTTTGTTTTCGCTTATTAGTTTTCGTCTACTTTCCATTAATTTAACTGTCCCGTTACTTAATCTATTTTCTTTTGTTGATAGTTTTTTGGCAGTTTTCATTCCCGCTTCCAAGAGTTTTTCTTTCATTTCTTCATTGATCTTATTAATTTCTGACTCTTCCTTTGCTACTTGTTGATTATAGTTTTCCCTTAAAGTCTGTCTATATTCTTCTGCGTTTTGTCTTATTCTGCTATGGTCAATAGCCGTTGGTTTTCTTCTAGATTTCTGCGTCGCTAGTTTGCTTATTTCTATTTTGGCTCGTAGTATGCGGTGGTCGCTGCCAGTTGAGAATTTATTAAGTGCAGTTACGTCTTCGAAGATTGGTTTATTTTGGCAGAGGAAGTAGTCTATTTCATTTTTTGTCGCCCCATTTGGGGAGACCCATGTCCATTTTCGGTTTGGCTTCTTATTAAAGTATGTATTTATTGCATGGAGATTTTGTTGTTCCAAATATTCTAGTAGTCTTTCGCCCCTAATATTCCTTGATCCAAGTCCGTAGTTTCCTATTTTGTTTTCTGAGTCTTCCATTTTCTTTCCGATTTTTGCGTTAAAATCTCCCATAACGATTGTTGTTTTTATATTTTTGTTTTCCATTGCTGTGGTGATGTCATCATAAAAGTTATCAATTTCTTCCTCATCATGTGTTGTTGTTGGGGCATATACTTGTATTAGTTTCATTCTTGTCTCCCTGTTAATTTCTAGTATGATATACCTATCCTACTCTCTCTGATATGCTCTTATACTCGATTACGTTTTGTTTAATTTTCTCTTTGATCAGAAATCCTATTCCTCCATATGTTTCGTCCTCCTTTCCTTTGTAATAGAGGCGATTTCCTGATTCTAGGTCTATACACATTTCTCCTCTTCTTTTGACCTCTGACAATCCTACAATGTCCCATTTGATTTTAGTTAATTCCTCTTCGAGTTCGTACAACTTTTCATCTTGAGCTATGGATCTGATATTATATGTGGCTATATGTATTCTGTTGCATTCCTTCTTTTTCCGTTTTCTCTGATTTTTTCTTGTCGAGCTTTTGCCTCCCCCAGAATCCATGAGGCTGATCGGTTTCCCGATGTGGGACTCCGGATTTCTCCTACCCACCTGGGGTCCATTTCCGCTTTGTTGTAAGTTCGACATTGCTTGGAGATTATTACATTGCAGGAGATAATTACAGGTTTCAAAATTATACAGACAGCACAATATTGACCACCCAAATTGTTGTCTTCAACATTATAACTGCAACACGGAATTTCACAAAACGTGCTATTTTCAGACGAAACCAGGATTTTTTGTAAAATCAACGACCTACGAATTATTCTACTTGAAAGGCAAGGAAGACAAGCAAGAACAGAAATTGACAGATTTTGTACAGATATAAAGGATGAAGTATCATGTTCTGCTAAGGCATTATGATTGGATAGAAAACTGCTTACTTTTCATCCAACCAACTGCTCGGAAATATGATGATTTGATTCTATAACCTGTAGTTAGGCTCTGGGGAGGTGCAATGAGAAAAAATGTAATTTCCATACATGATGATCCATCTCCACATACCAGCAAAGTTACCATAGATATCACTGTTCTGGAGTAGCCCTCTCGCTCACCTGACCTTAACCCTAGAGAGCATTTGTGGAATATGCATAAAAAAAATTAAAGCTCGCTGAGATAATCCACAAAACATCGCATGGCTAGTAAAAGTTTCTTTTGAACAATGGAACAACCAATCAGATCAATATGTTGACAATTTGATTATGATTATGCCCTTGCAAATTTAAGTTAGCATAATGGAGAGGGGTGTCAGATTGACTACTAAAAACAACATAAATAAATAACAACAATTTAAACATTATTCGTTTTCCATTGAAATTTTTTATGCTCTTGACTTTAAAACACAAATAGTTTCAATTTGGTATTTCAAGACTTCATTATGTTTTTTAAATGGTTATATTGGAAATAAAATAGCTTTGAAATAAAAAATATTGTTGACCTCGTATGTTGGTTTTTAAATTTTAAATTCTTTTGAATTAATAAGAACTATCAGATGATTTAATAAAAATTTGGCTGTGTTTACATATTTGTAAAAAATATTTGGTACACATTTCAATCGTATCTAATGAAATCCCCCAACAAAAAAGCGAAGAAAAGCTTGTTTTCATTAACACGATTACTACATAGTTGTATATTGTCCTATTAACCATAATCACTGCGGAAACCGCGAATACGTACATTTTTAAATTTATGAAATATTTTTAGGAGACTCACGGAATTTTGTCACGAAAAATGCGTCGCCCTTTATTTCATTTCCTTTATTATATTAATGTCGCATAAAACAATTTATGCGACGTAGGTACCTACCTTCCATTATAAAAATGAATTCGCTCGGATAAAGTAGAATTTGTAACTGCCTCTGCTTTATTTATGGGGGAAAGGCACGTTATTGTCATAAATACTGTACTGTTAAAATATGTTTTTGTTGTAGCTGTAAAATATACTTAAATGTTGAACTAATTATTGTCATAGAAAACATCATTACCAGCCCACTTCCAATTAATCACTAATCCGAATTGCTACTAAATTTTCAAGATGTACAAGGTAAAATTAATATTTATTATTAAAACACCTCTAATAGCCCAGGAACCGAAGCTTTTCACCTCGAAATTTTTACAGAATGGATCGCTTTGCTTAAAAATTTGAGAATAATTATTGGATAGTCCAAGGATAAAAATCTATATTATGCCGAAAGGCGCTTTTACCATGGGGGTGTTTGCCACCCCACCTCGGGGGTGGAAATTTTTTATTATATTTTGACAGCAAAAGTCGGTAAAAACATTCATTTTAAGCAAAAAAGTCCTATAAATTTTTTTTGATAAAATTAATATCGACTTATTCGCTATCGAAAGTGTTAGTTTTATATCGAAAAAATCAATGTTTTTCGATATTATACTCACTTAAGTTCTTGGGAATTAAATAACCTACAATGATGCTAATCTCTGATGCTAATCTTCCTACTCTCAAGAAAATGGCATTTTTTACCAAACTACAAAAATTGAATATTCGCTTTTAACTCCAATTTAAAAATTTAAAAACTAATCATTTTAAGTCAGTCAAACTTCTGGAATCTATTAATAATATATAAATAAAGAAGAATAAATAAGGCCAATGGCTAAAAACACCGTCAACTTACATTATTATGCTTCCAATTGGATTTCTCCTTTTTTTTTTCAAAGAAATATATTGATTTTTTAACCGTAACCTTTTATTTTTTATCGTACAAAGTTTGGTAAAAAAGAATTTTGTAGGTTTTGACTAGCTCTATAAGGCCATTAATATTAAATCCTTTTAAAATCCCTTTAAAATCCTCAGTCTCAAAAAGAGGTGGCTTTGAAAGGGTTGGTAAAGGTGGTTTTGCATGATACTACAAGGGTGTCTAGTCGGATAAACTTTGATATATGGGAACACTGGAACAGGGGCAGTTTTAATTGTGGAAGAGTTTAAAAATTTGGAACGGTCACACCACGAAAACGGCACATTTATTTTGTCCGACAGAACAGGCTTAAACTCTCCGAACCGAGATTAAACTCTAATGCAAAAATCAGACTGCTATTTATCACCTGTCATAATTCCTGTCATTTGAAATATTCTACATGTTCCACTCAATAAAACGCCCATTTGGTGATAAATAGCAGTCTGATTTTTGCATGAGAGTTTAATCTCTGCTCGAAGAGTTTAAGTCTGTTCTGTCGGACAAAATACATGTGAGATTAATAGTACATAGTACATAGATACATGAGAGTTTAATCTCTGCTCGAAGAGTTTAAGTCTGTTCTGTCGGACAAAATACATGTGCCGTTTTCGTGGTCTGACCGTTCCAAATTTTTAACCTGTTCCACAAATAAAACTTCCCCAGTTCCAGTGTTCCCATATATCAACGTTTGTCCGACTAGACACCCTTAATCTATTAACAAGTTTTCAGCTTGCTATTAATCAACTTTTTTTCATACGTGGGATCCAGACCTATATTTTTTTATTTCTGGAGATAGATCTTTTTAAATACTTTAAATTAGTTTTAACAAGTGATCCTCGAAAAAGTGCATAGTTTTCCCGTTTTTTGACTTTAAAACTACAATATTTAGCATTTGACGAAGAAGAGCTTATAATAAAGTATAGTTCGATTACTATTGGTCTTAAAGAAATTAAAAAAAAACCGTTTTGTTTATTTTTTCAAAAGGTACATTTTTGTTAAGTAAACTTGTTTTGATAAAACGAAAACTTTTTGAGTTATTATAGGCTATTGATTATATTCAAAATAAGATAGCTAAAAGGAACTACAACGTTAACGGGGTTTTATTATTTCATATGGTCAATGGACATCTATATATGAAAAAACCGCGGAGTGCTACCATTTAAAGGGGTGCGTTTTTGAGAAATGGGTGAATTAGTCCCTGGGCACAGGTTACATTAGTGTGAGTTCTATGCACTTTTGGTATAAACACACCTACATAAAAATTGTTCCTGGTTAAATTTCCTATCTAAGTATCGCTTTTTAAAGTCAATGATACTTTTTTTTACAAAAATATATTCAAAAGAAAAAGCACAAAGAAACCCAAAAGAAAGAGATTTTGTTTTTTGTCCCGTAACTTTTGTCCACGAGGATATAGGTATAGACATTGCTTTACAGAAAAAAATCTACATATTTTTTCTTTAAAATGTTGTGTAGTAGATGTAATTAGGATTTATAGTTTTCGAAATATGATTTTTCAAAGTTCGCCACTCACAGCAATTTTGGGCAATTTTCCTTGTAATTTCGCAAATATTGTTCTGTAACTTTTTTCCACGTAAAAATGGTACACGTAGTAGAAATAGAAATCAATTAGCTTTAAAATGGTCTACTGTCTAACGTTGTACGACTTTTTTTTAAAGAGATTATGGTTTTTCAAAGTTTTATATGTACTTTTAACGATTTTTTATAATATAATATAAAAATAAAATTATATTATTATATGATATATTGTATATTATATAATATTATATTATATATAGTATAGTATAGTATATTATATATAATATTATATTATATAATTTATAATACCTAATATAAAAAAATATTATTTTTTACATTTTTTACGATTATTTTTGAAATTTCTCATTATAACTTTTTTTCTTCTACATTTAGGTATATATTATATTATATAATAAAAAAAGCTTATTTTGTTTACTTTAAAATTTTGTATTACAAAAAATTCGAGGATTATTTTTGAATAAGATATTATTTTTCAAAATGTAATAAGTACTTGCAACGATTGTTGATTTTAGGATTATTTTTTAAATTTCTCATTATAACTTTTTTTTTCTTGTACATGAATATACTATATATTGCTGAATAAAGAGGGCTTACTTTCTGTTCTTTAAAATGGTGTATCATATATATTTAAATAATGGAAACCGAGTGATTCTTTGATATTTTTTTTACCTGTATTATTTAAAATTATTTCTTTTACAAAAATTACATAAACATTAGTCTTAGAAAACATAACTTTAGTTAAAATTATTTAAACGTTGACATTTAAAAAATTTCAAAGTCAAAGTCCATCTCTTCGTTAGCATTAGCTTCAATATTTTCCTCTGACACATCAGTTATCTTAGAGTCCCACAATTAGTACCCATGCACATGCACCCTTTGCAGAATATTGAAAAACTAATTCCTATCTTCCTACAACCGCAGTTTTTTGTACATCCTTTGGTACATTTACATGCTATTTTTTCAAGCAAAGCTTGTGGTGCAGGAGCTTTGACAGTAAATATTGGAATTAATCCATATTTTGAAGTTTGCCCGGCCGAGTCAAGTGGATCCAAAATATTACCTATAAAAAATAAGATTCAATCATAACACACAGTCACATAAAAAAGTTATAAGGAGAAATTTAAAAAATAATCCTAAAATCAAAAATCGTTGCAAGTACTTATTACATTTTGAAAAAGCATATCTTATTCAAAAATAATCCTAGACTTTTTTATAATACACCATTTTAAAGTAAACAGAATAAGCTTTATTTTTTATTATATAATATATACCTAAATGTAGAAGAAAAAAAGTTAGAATGGGAAATTTAAAAAATAATCGTAAAAAATATAAAAACTTGTTAAAAGTATAAAATCTTGAAAAAGATAACCTCTTTAAAAGAAGTCGTACAACATTATACAGTAGAACATTTTAAAGGTAATTGATTTCTATTCCTCTTACATGTACCATTGCATATGCCTAAAGTTGCGTAGAAAAAAGTTACAGAAAAATATTTGCGAAATAACAAGGAAAATTGCCCAAAATTGCTAAGAGTGGCGAACTTTGAAAAATCATATTGCGAAAACTGTGAATCCTAACCACCTCTACTAAGCATCGTTTTAAAGAGAAAATATGTAAGTTTTTTTTTCTGTGAAGCAATGTCTATACCTATATCCCCGTGGACAAAAGTTATGGGACAAAAAACAAAATTTCTTTCTTTTGGGTTTCTTTGGGCTTTTTCTTTTGAATATATTTTTGTAAAAAAAAGTATTTTTGACTTTAAAAAGTTATATTTAGATAGTAAATTTAACCAGGTACAATTTTTATATAGACGTGTTTGTACCAAAAGTGCATAGAACTCACCCTAATGTAACCTGTGGCCAGGGACTAATTCACCCACTTCTCAAAAACGCACCCCTTTAAATGGTAGCACTCCGCGGTTTTTTCATATATAGAGATTCATTGACCATATGAAGTAAAAAATCCCCGTTAACGTTGTAGTTCCTTTCTACACATTCTTTTCTAGTACATAATCAATAGCCTATTAGCAGAAAACTGATTAAAAACATTGATTTTTTCGATATAAAATTTACACTTTCGATAGCGAATAAATCGAAAATTATTGATTTTATCAAAAAAATGTAAAGAACATTTTTTGCTAAGAATGAACGTTTTTACCAACTTTTGAGGTCAAAATAAAATAAAAAACTTCCAACCCCGGGGTGGGGTGGCAACCACCCCCATGGTAAAAGTGCCTTTCGGCCTCATATAGATTTTGATCCTTGGAGTATTCACTGCTTATCCTCAAATTTTCAAGCAAATCGATCCATTCTGTAAAAATTTCGAGGTTTTGTCCTATTTTAAGCTTCATTACTTGGACTATAATGAACGTTTGTTTGTGTGCGTGTGACATGATTTTAATAGAATATTTTTCATTCCCAATCTTCTTCGTCGAGTGCCTTCTTTTATCGAATATCATAAAGAATTATTATATCATCTTTTTCCCTCTTTTGTGTCTTCCTGTCTTTAGAGGACCGTCCTGAATCCCGAAGAGAGGACAAAAAAAAAAATGAAAAAAGCAAATAACATTATGAATTCAGAAAGATAGGTATGTCAACGAATTCAAAAAATCTATTGGGACGGACAACCGAAATTATAAAAGTGAACAAATCCAAAAAACGATTGAAGATAACAATAATTAACAAATGACAAAAAGGAAATAACGAAATTAAAGGATAATGATGAAAATATCATCACCAACAGAGATGAGCTACTAAGGGTAGTAGAAGATTTCTATGCAGCATTATACAAAAGTCAATAAAATCATGATAAGCAACTAACTGAAAAAAAGTAAATTTAGAAAAAAAAGGTCTTAATTGGTGCCTGATATATAAACAGGTGAAATAGTCAAAGGCAGATTTAGATTAAGTGAAACAATTACAAGATAGCACAGTTTATTCATCATTATATTTCATAAACCTGTTAAACCAATGGATTTCAAGAAGAATAAATTAGAAAAGGGGATAGGTTATGTAGAACGTAATCTTTAAAGTAGTTCTGGAGCATGCTTTGAAACAATTGAAATGAGAAGCCAAAGGAATCAATGTCGATGTTTTAGCACCTACGATTCGCGGACGACTCAGTTCTGGTAACAGAGACCTTAAAAAAAATTGGAACTATGCTCCATGAGTTAGATGCTGCCTATAAGGAAGTAAGTGTGAACATAAATTGTGGAAAGGCACATCGCATGACAAATCTGGTACCAAGCAAAAATCCAAAAGTCTACTGCAATGAAATAGCATGAAAAAATGTATAAGTATTTTCAATTTCTTTGCAACACGAAAATGCAGCAGCTGCATAATACACTGGTTAAATCTGAGAGTGCAGGAAGAGTCTATACTGGTTTCGGAGGTCTTTTCCTCCTCATCAGTAGTCCCATATCCTCTTCTTTCCGATTTATCCACGTATCATACTTTGGGCCTTTCCGAATTGCAAAAAAAGAAATGTCACGGATGAACTAAAACCATCTACCGAAAAACAAAGTAAGTTATCAATCGAAGTAGCACAGAAAACGACAATAAATATCGTTCCCATACCACCAGATTGACAACAGATGTAACACTTTCTTTGGTTACACCTCCTGAGATTTTCAAAATTTATAAATCAAACAGGATGCCGAGGAAATTAAGATGAGAGCATTTTAAATAATTCACAACTCATCTGCTGAGCGTGGTAAAGGTTCCAACAAAAAAGATTCCTTAATACTCGTACAAAAGAGTCAATGAATTCAAAATGTATAAAAATTTTCAATTTCTTTGCAACACGAAAAACTGAGAATTTAACCAGAGTATTATGCAGCTGCCGCATTTTCGTGTTGCAAAGAAATTGAAAATGTTTATACATTTTTAATTCATTTATTCTTTTGTAGGAGTATTAAGGAATCCTTCTTGTTGGAACTTTTACTACGCTGAGCAGATGAGTTGTAGATTATTTAAAATTCTTTCGTCTTAATTTCCTCGGCATCCTGTTTGATTTATAAATTTTAAAAATCTCAGGAGATGTAACCAAAGAAAGTATTCCACCTGTTGTCAATCTGGTGGTATGGGAACGATATTTATTGTCGGTTTCTGTGCTACTTCGATTGATAACTTACTTTGAAATAGCATGAGTACATGAAATTCGAATTGCCAGGTACAATCAAACTGATGAACTGCAAATAAGAATTACTTTATCAAGTACTGCATCTGATATCTCCAAAAGCAACACGCCAAATTATTTGAGAACGAAGAGATGAGATCAATGTGTGCTTACAGTCATGACTTATACGATACCGAAACATTTTCTTTAACCCAGACCATAACAACCAACGCGTAGCTCGAACCAGAATCGAATAGTTGTTACTTGGACTGACTGTTAGAAATATGATTAGAAACGGGGAAATATGAAAAAGGACAGGCGTAACAGATGACATAGAGCACATAGCATGGCTGAAGTGGAAAGGAGCAAACTATGTAGCCAGAATGAATTGGACAGTGAATCCAATTACAGTATGAAAACCACTAGCAGATAGAAGAAGTAGAGGTGGACTAACCACACGATGCAAACCACACGACGCTATCCATGCTAATTTTCTGCGGACAGTGAAAGAACGACAGAACTGAAAGAAATAAGGGAAATCCTATGTTCAACTTTGGCTGCAGAAGGCTAGAGATGATGATACATACTAAGGATGGGAAAACCTACCGGTTATAACCTAAAACCGGTTTTTTACTTCACAATAACCGGTTTTACCAGTTGTTTTTTTTTGTCCCGGTTATAACCGGTTTTTTATCTTTAAAGTAAAAACCGGTGAAAAACCGGATAATTTATTAGCTATACCTCTGAAAAAAATAATGAATTCCGAGAAAAATATTGTTTGTTTTAAATTTATCAATATTCTTGATATGTTTGGTGTTTATATTTGTTAATGACTCTCCACTCACTAAAATAATTATGTTTAAGAAATGTGATAGACTTGGCCATTTCGATGATATTGAAAATAATCACGTCTTGTTTGGTGAATTGGGGAATTCTGTTAAAAATAAATATAATAATATAGTATCAATTAGCTGTGCAATCATAATTAGTTGTATTTGTATAGATGCTACACATAAACGAGAATCCCCTTCCTTCCTCCATTCCTCTCTAGCTTGGACAATTTGCATCCATGTTGCAGTTGTGGTCTTTCTCTTTTTCATTTGTGGTTTCACGGTCTACAATACAATGTATAATCATATTAGTCCATCTTCCATCCTTCTACTTTAGGATGTGTGCTGCGAAATTCCGTTCAAGTTTGGCTACTTGGGTTTGAGACGTATCTCACTTTTATTTTGTTACATATTTTGTTTTTGTTAGCTTAACCTTATATAAACTAGAGGCTTCGCCAGCTAGTATTCGAATACTTTGATTTAAGCTCTCGAGATATCTCGAGACCTTTCAGGAATCAAATACTAGTTGATTCTTGGTATTCATGAAAAATTTATTTCCCGATCGCTAGAAAAAATTAGGAAATTTTTCGCTCTAGCGCGCGCCAAGTAGAAATTTTAAGCTGACCAAAACCGTTCTTCTATTTTTGTTCCCAATTGGCTAGTTCGAACTTCCAGTTCCACCTTACCTATCCCACTACGCAATACTACGACAACGATATCATGGATGTTGGAGTATCGCAAACTAAAATGCCAGTAAATGTAACGTTGTAACCTATTGGGTATTGGATATTGATTCAAAGAAACGAAAACCGATTTTTGGAATAACCGATTTTTTGACTGGTTATAACCACCAGGTTAAACCGTAAGTAAAAAAACCGGTTTAACCGAAAACCGGTGTTTTATCAACAACCGCCATCTCTAATACATACGCGCACTGAATTGTTTGGATGGTGCAACTGTTGAAGTTAACAATAGTTAGGTAATTTTCTTTATTATATTAATGTCACATAAATCAATTTATGCGACGTAGGTACGTACCTTACATTAAAAAATTGAAATCGCTGGGATAAAGTAGAATTTCTAAATGGTAAAGTAAGGGTAATTAAATTTTTTCTTTCAGTACAATAAAATGTTACTTTACTTCCGCAAATGAGGGCAAAAGAGTACAATAATGAATGACTTTAATGACGGTTGGCGATAAATATAATTAAACTACTTATTTATGACAAACCTACTGAATACAACAAAAATGCAAATGAGCTGTCACAAAAATTGTTATATCAGTAATTTTCACACGAAATATCATAGATGATTAATTAGAATGAATTTAAAGTATGTCAAATACACACCACCAGTTTTTAAAATCAAAACAAATGTACTTTTTGGAATAAAATATGGTTCCATTGTCATTATCATAGCTGTTCAAAACATAACAAATTGTAAACCAAAAAGTGCTTTAATCGCGTTTCAGCGGTTAGAGTAATTACTGCATGTTTAGAATTGTCATCAAGATTAAACCATCCATTAGTTTGGTTGACTAATCATCAGCTGAATTATTCAAAAAGAGAGGGAACTGTTGTGTTTTGTGTATTATTTACTTTACTAGCGTTGGTTAGATAAGTAAATGAAATATGCTGTTCGGTGGTAGTTAATCAACAAACCAACCTGCGCGTCGGTTTTGTGTAATTAAAATCTGGTAATAATGTACGTCAAATGAATTATAACGTTATATAATATTATACCGTTTTAAATAGTCTCCTAACTAAGTGCAAGGGGTTATTTTACAAGGTGGTTTATTATTATGTGAAAATCTTGTAGTTGCACAATTTTGCTGTCAAAAGAATAATGATGAATCAAACCTGTTATTCTGATCTGATTCAGGTTATATGTATTTAAGAGAAATAAGGAAAAAATATATCCTGCTGGTGACACATCACCCTCCAGACCGAATCCTAGTTTATTAGGTAGTACGGACATCTATAATAATAACCTATGTGTTTCCTGCAGCCGATTTTGATGATATACATAGTTATAAACAGATTAAGACCAAAAAACCGGTAAATTTCCGCTTTTTCCGTCTATTACCAAAAAGAGTTAAGCATTTTAAACAAATTTGAGAGTAAGAAACGGAAAAATCGTATAAAGAACTTCAATATGGCGTTCGTTGAATAATGTCTGTCCTTATTGGTTGCTTAGAAAATTGCAAAATAAATTCTAAATTTTGAGTTTGTATAAATATTCGTAACTTGTGTAAAAATTAACTTAGAACCTTCTTATTACCCGTAATGCTGAGACTTCTGGTGCTTAAATCATACCCTAAATTTCAAAGTTATTAGTCAAATAGTTTAAAAGTTATTTAATTTGTTTTTCCCAAATTAATTTGTTTTGCAACACTATATGTCAGAAAATGATGAAGATCCAGTAATATTTTGGATAGTTTATCAAAGAAGAAGATATACACTATTTATTTAATTAAAAAAAATGACAAAAAATAATTCTAAATATGGCAAAATTATTTTGCAAGAACATGTAAATTAAAAAAGGGGGGTGGCTAACTTCGTCCGTAATTGTCCTAGGACAGTTCTTTTTCTTTCTAATATGTATAAAAATTCAGTCTTTCTAAATATGAACAAAATAAATTTTCTAGGGGTAACCGCTAAAAAGTTATTCTAATTGTTTATAAGTAAGCAAAAATTCGACATGTTTTTGCAAAATAATTTTACACTGTTTGAAATTACTTTTTGTCATTTTTTTTAATTAAGTTAATAGTATAAATGTTCTTCTTTCATAAACTGTCCGCAGTATTACTGTAACCTAATAATTTTCTGACTTATATTGTTGCAAAAAATGAATTTGAGATAAAAAAATTAAATAACTTTTTTGTACAACCGTGTTAAAAATGCAATTTTTAGCACTCCATAGGAGCGTTAAAAATGCTACTTTAAAGTAGCATAGGGGGTGGGAGGGGATGTGTCACGAGAAAAATCTTATTTCTCTGGGCTATTAACAAGCTTTATTATGTTATTCTGATTCAGTTTAAATATTGAATTTTAGAAATCTAAGTTATCTTGAGAATAATGTTGATATGCTTCTTCTTTAGGTGCCTTCTCCATATTCAGACGTTGACAGTCATCATGTTTACAATTTGCTGAATTCTTTCTCTATCGGCTGCTGCGCTAAATAATTATTCTATTGTGGAACCACACAATTGTCTAATATTAGGCAGCCATGAAAGTTTCTTTCGACCAGTCCATCTCTTTCAATCCACTATGTTGTACTATAAGGCGAAGTAGATGGTAGGTAGTTAGTATCATTATATGGCCGAAGTGTTCTTTTTTTCTCCTATTTCCAATAAACATCTTTATTGGAAGTGTGCAGAATCCACTATATTATCTTAAGATCATGTGCTGCTGATTTGTTTAGCATTGTGGTTATTAATGTCCACATCTCATAACAATACAATAGGATAGACCCCACATAACATTTCCGGAGCTTCTTGCAAATATTTATTGGCAGGATTCTGTTACAACAACTGGTTTCAAGGTTAAAAAAGCCTAATGCGATATTCCTTTCCTGTGTATTGTCTCTTCATTAGTCACAATTTACACTTAACCAATTGCTAAGGTATTTCAAACGGTTTATTCATTCTATCTAACTTGCTTCACTGCCTATATTTACTAATGTCTGAAATCTTGTAAATTTTTTGCAAGAATGGCTGTATCTTAAGCGCATCGGATATTGTTGATTACTTCTCCGCCTAGTCTCACTCCCTCTGGCCTGTCACCCAAAGCTTCCCTAAAGATTTTTTCAGAGTACCGATTCAAAAGACTAGGTGACCAAACACATGGTACATACATTCGTACTCCACGTTTGATGACTACCCCCAGTACGACTATCTCCAGTTTGGATATTTTGATATTTGCTTCCATGTTTTAGGTCCCTAATGTTTTTGCTTTTAATTATAAATGCATATTAAATTTTATAAAGTAAAAATACTTAAAATATATATTAAAAAATATATAAATTAAAAGTAGTTAATACATAGGGTGATTGATTAGTGGGGTAAAGCTCCGTAGATCCGTTATATTAATAGATAGCAATAAGAGTTAAAAACAAAAATTGTAGCCAACTTTGAGCTTCACATTTCAAAATTTATTAGAATGTTACAGAGTGTTCGATAAACTAGTGGCAGACCAAACATATGTTTTTTTAATTGGAACACCCTATATTTTATTTTATATGTATTCGAAATCTTCTTAACCTCTCCATTAAAAAAATGTAAAGGCTTGTTATGTTATGCATGGTATTTTCAAAGTTAGAACCAATAAAAACAACACACGGTATAAATAAAATTAAGCACAAAACCAATGGACTATTGATGCTGTATTTTTAATTTATTTTCAAAAATGTTATAAATGATTGATATTGCTAATTTTCTTTATATTGAATACAGGGTGAGTGAAAACGCCAGTATATTATTTTCTCAGTAATTTTAAATAGAATAAAATTAAAATTTTATACAACTATCGAAAAGTACCATTACCGTGCTTTGATTTTTATATAATATTCCCTTTGTCTAAATTTATTAGTTTTCGAGATATTTTCATTTTTCCGAGAAAATTATTAATTACGGGTCTAAATCTTTCCAAATTTTAAGTAAGAAATTACTGAATTGTGTAAAATTGATAATTTACGTATACTGATTTATCAATCTGGTAATAAATAATGTAACAGTGTAGCAAATAAAGAAAGAAAATAGTAATTTATTATTAATACATTTTACAAAAAAACACAACCAAAACATACAATATTTTTGAAACAAATAAAAACTAGTTTTGTATGAAGGGTAACAAACAAAGAAATAAAAGTAATTTATTAGTTATAAATTTTACAAAAAAAAAAGACAAAAACAAAAATACAACATTTTGTGAAAACAATTAAAATTTACTTTTGTATGTAAATGTAACAATGTAACAAATAAAAAACAAAAAATAATTTATCAGTAAAACATTTTACAGAAAAAACGTGAACACAAAATACATTCTTTTAAAAAGTAAAACCTACTTTTAATAAAATATTTTAAATATTTAATTACATAAGTTGTTCAAAATGACCTCCTGACATATTTATCCATGTCTAAAAACGGTCATTGAATGAGTTACTTACACACGAAGCATTTGTAAATTAACACTTCGAAATACACTTTGTATTCTACAACGTAGAATGAAGTAAACACTTCTGTTGTATGTAGGTATATAATTTATTAACCTTCGGAGTACGGAGATTATTTGACTTACTTAGATTACGATGATGGGTCAAGCGTGACCCATTCTCATTTTATTTATAAGGATGTTTTAAATAGTCAGTATTATTAAACAGTATCTTTAATTCAACAAAAAACAAACAAAATCCTAAATTATTGTATTTAAATTTTTTAAGATGGTTACCCATGGGCATATACTAGTTCGCTTCGGCGGCCAGATTTTAATACCTTATAGAAAACGGGCATAGGTAAATTTGCTCCGGCCATATATTTGAATACAGTTGAACCTCGATAAGTCGGATTAATCGAGACTGCGGCCGATCCGAGTTACCGAAAATCCGAGTTAGCCGGAGAATATGGTAAAAATTAATAAAACACGGTATACTTACAGGTAAACTCCATTATAATTGCAAAAACATGAAATACATAAAATATGCACAATACATCTAAATTACGTACAGTTGTATACAGTAGTGTTTATTTATTGGTAAAAAACTTGGTCAAAGTGAAAAAATGTTTGATCTGTCTGGTGAAAATCGGTTCGGGTTAGCCGGACTTCCGGGTTATCGGAGTCCGATTTATCGGGGTTCCACTGTACGTATACCCGTAAACAGAGACGGCTGCGATTTACGTGTACCTACAAACATATTGAAAATATTCTTCGAAATCCGAAGACCGGGTCAGGACTGACCCGGCATCATATATGTTACGTAGAGGAAAAACTGTAATTTGCATGTTCACGAATTATATACGAAAAAATAGATTGAAACAAATAAGGACAACTTACGATCAATCGGATTTGTAAAAAAAATATTTCATAAAATATTAAGAAATAACTGAATTTCGGGTCACGCTTGACCCAGTCTTCGTACTCCGAAGGTTAAAAAATTCTTAAAATTTATCCACAAGGGAGTGGAAGTACAACAAAACGTTTTCGGTCAAACTGACCATCCTCAGTGTAAACCTGGAAATAAGTGAACCACTTAGATTGAAATGTAAAAGGGTGAAATTTTGACAGTTAAAAAAAGAAAATGTGGTTACTTACGTCCAGTGTACAAGTAATTGAAACTAGCCACTGTATTCTATTTTTCATCTCATCTCTTGTTATCATATAACGATCGGATGGACAAGAGGTCATGAAGGCTGAACCAGAAGGATCAGGACGATATTATCCTTAGATGGAATAAGGAATGACCGAAGATGGAAAGGTCCAATCGTTTCCATTGACGAAACAAAGTCCACGTTGCTCAGTCGGAAGAGATGTGGGAGCGGTTCTCTGGGTTGGGCTTCTGTTACAATGAAAGATGTTAAATGAATAAATAATGGTATGCGAATAGAGCTAATGAAACGACGATAGAGAAAAGATAAATAAATAGCATTAACTGATGGTTTGACACTTGGACTCTAAGAAAACGTAAATACTGAATACACAAATAAAAATATTGGGCGCCATTAAATTTTAACCGTTTTAAATTTACAAAGGAACAATTAACAATACGTAACGCAACAAAGAAATTAGTAACTCTACTACGACAAAACAACATTGTTCTTAGTCTTGAGCTGTAAATAAATTTAAATAAAAAACAACATCGTACGTCTCAACGTAACATTTATTAAAATACTTAATAAAGGTATTCTCAATAACTTAATACTCAATATTTACATAATATATATGCAAATAAAACGTAAAAACGTCAACCACAAAAACAAAAATTACACAATAATTATTTCAAAATGGTTAACAAATTGCATATACATTGGTGTATTCACACAATAAAACCAACAAAATGCGAAATGTAAAATGTAAGTGAACCAAAACCATTATTAACTCAAAAAAATAAACTGAAGTTTTAAAAAAAATAAAAAATCGATACTCTAAATAAAATTTATTCTCACCGTTCACTTACAACAAAAAAATAAAGAGCTCGTTGTTTATATATAAATCTAATAATACTCAATAATAATACTCTAAGGATTACTCAAAAAATTTACATGGTGAAATGTTTTTTATTTAAATATTAAAAATAAAAAACAAGTGACCGGCATATATATAAATGTCACTATTAGCACTAAAACTGGGCTAAAACTGTAAGTCAATGAAGTTATCCCACGGAAGAAACACAAACATAAGGTCCTTGTTCTGGACACGCGAGAAGACATCTCAATACTTCTAATAAATAATGCGTAACTTACGTGAAACAGATGTAGAGGATGCCCTTAAAGGCATTCCTTATCTGGGCCAGGTCATTTACCCAGCGGCGAAGTCGAAATAAAAGGAACGACAAAGAATAGCTTTGGCCACAGTGTAATGTGGATTCAGGTACCAGCTATAGGTGGTAACTGGGACTTGGGCCAGGGACCAGCCCTGTGAACCAAATTAAGTATTCACAGCGAGTGTTCTATGAAGAAAAGAGGTTTTTTAACGACTTACCAGGCTAGTCTGGGCTGGTCCATCACAAAACAACTAACGTTCACAACATGACTGAGACGGCTTAACTTACTGCCACAAAGTTTAACTCACGAATGCCAAGATATCTCAGATTTCTGCTTAAATAAGACTGACGGCTTGGGTACGGGAGTTTGTCAACGGTGCCGAGAAACATCCAAAAAAGAGCCTTAATAACATGCATCGGCATAGTCGTCAAATGTCTCAGAACTATAATTCTCCAATGAGTTATGGCTATTTAAGGGATTAAGTGTTAATGGTTTTTTCCAGTTCTAGATACCCACGTTGAATGTGAAAACAGACGGTTTATGGGGAATATGGCATTGGAACGCACATAGGTTTTTCTGAGAAAAACACGCGGATATAGGTCCTAAGGGCTACAGGCAATTAAGTAGAAGCCGTGAAGGTATGGGGATCGAATTAAAATCTACACTGGGAAAACGTAAACGTTACAATCAGAGGCATTTTATAACCTTCATTCTTAAAGTAATCCCAAAAAATCAGTCCAGTTTATTAAATTCTGGTAATCTGTTGGCCACATGGCCACGCTACTGGTCCATTGAAAAATGAAAATATCTTGAAAACTAATAAATTTGAATATAGGGAATGTTGTATACCAATTAAAGTACGGTATTGGTTCTCTTCAATAGTGTTATAAAGTACAGGGTGTTTCATTTAAAATTCCTGAGAAAATAATGTACTTGCGTTTTAACTCATTCTGTATTAGATATATAAAGAAAATTAGCAATATCAATCATTTTTTTTTAATTTTGACAATAAATAAAAAATATGCCATCAATAATCAATTGGTTTTGTGCTTATTTTTATTTATACAGTGAGTTGAACTTGTTACGATTTTTATATAAAATTGATTATAACTTTGTAAACACCCTTTATAACATACCAAACCTTCATATTTTTGTGATAAAGAAGTTAACAGGATCTCGAACATAAAATAAAATAGAGGGTGTTCCATTAAAAAAAAATATTAGTTTAGTCTGCCGCTGTTATCGAATACCCTGTAACATTCTAACTAATTTTGTAATGCGAAGCTCAAAGTAGGCTACAATTTTTGTTATTAACCTTTATCGCTATCTGTTACTATAACAGATCTATGGAGCTTTACCTCACTAATCAATCACCCTGTATATTAAATATTAATATTAATAAAAAATCAAATATAAATAAAAAATTAAAAATAATTAATTAAATTAAAGATACTAAAAATATTATTTCTTTTAATACGTCATGTGTTCAGAAACTGTTATGCGTTCTTTACAAAAGTATTCGTAGTGTATGCCAATAGATGTATTATACCCAGAATAGTTTGCCGCAAAAAGAACCCACGCTGCTGCAAATGGTCTGAGGGATAATGTAATTACCTTAACACTTATCTTATTTAGTTTTTATTTTAATTCATTTATATGTACAGGGTAATTCACTATATTTTGAGCCTCCTGTAAACTGTTTTATTTACAGAATTAGAAAAACATGTAACATACAAAAGTTATTCAATTTTTAAATTATGATTTTTTGCTATATACATCATACTAGTGACGTTATCCATCTGGGTGTGATGACGTAATCGACTATTTTTTTAAATGAGAATAAGGGTCGTATGCTAGTTCATTTGAAAGACTATTCCATTCTCCATTCAGTAATATAAACATTAAGATCATTATTTATACAGGGTGTCCAATTTTTTTTTAATTATTAATTAATTTACACAAAAAGAAGAATGTATGTAATTTATTAAATTCAAATTATTTTCTACTGCTGTTAAAAAGCAGAAATAAAAGTTTATTGCACAAATAAACATTGTTTTTTGCTTAAATTCAATGTTCAAACTGCCAAGAGGCAGATGGGTGGCAGCTTCAACATTGAATTTAGGTGAAAAGTAATGTTTATTTGTTAATTAAACATTTATTTTTGTTTTCTGACAGCAGTAGAATATTTTTTTAATTAAATAAATTACATACATTCTTCTTTTTGTGTCAATTGATTTAATTAAAAAAAAATTGGACACCCTGTATAAATGATCATATTAATGTTTATACTACTGAATAGGGAATTGAATATCCTTTCAAATGAGCTAGCACACGACCCCTATTCTTATTTAAAAAATAGTCGATTACGTCATCACGCCCAGATGGATCACGTCACGAGTACGAAATGTAGGTCAAAAAATCGTAATTTAAAAATTGAATAGCTTTTGTATTTTACATTTTTTTCTAATTCTGTAAATAAAGCAGTTTGCAGGGGGTCAAAATATAGTGAATAACCCTGTACGTACACTAAGACATAATTTATGTATCACATTATTTATTACAATTTAAATTCAATTATTCGTTTATTATTAACATAAATTCAATGAGACTTATGATAAATAAATAATAAGGTTTGAAATTTGACAATTCAAAAAAATTGAAAACGCTCTGCAGGGAAAAGTGAAAAATCGACTATGCTTAAAAGCATAAAAATGTAAGCTAACAAGCTCAATTATAAACTAGTGGGTAAAAAACTTATCGTGAAGAAAACAGCATTCTTAAAATTAAAGTGAAATTTATAATATTGTTTTCTCAGAGGAAAGCAAAATATTATTCTCCTCAAACGACAAGTTGAATTTTAATGGATTTATAAACGTTCAAATCTGTTGCGTTTTCTTATTGTCAATTTATTTTCTATAATAATATACAAAACCCTGAAAGCTACAAAAAAAGTAATACACCAAAAACTGCACTTAAATTTATATTTTTAAAAACATGTTATACCTTCTTCTTAGGTTTGCTAATAGCGTTCATAAACATACACTAAAAGCACAAAAGCCCTAACTTATTTTGTGAATACACGTTTTTGCTTTACTTCTAAGATGTTTTAAAGTAAAAAATATTTGAAACTCTACAGCTGAAGTAATAACAAAATAATTTTACTTAATATCATGACAATATACAGTGAGCACGTAAAGTACCTTTATTTTTCTCAAAATTTAAAATTGTTATTATAAAAAATTGTTTGCAAACGGATTTTGAAAATTTCAATATTCAGGGTGTTGTTTCAAGGTCATAATTACTTTATATTTTTTTATAACCCGGACCTGAAATTTTCTGGTTATTACTAAGTGAATAGGTCCAATGTGGTAAATAAATATTGAATATTTAAAATGAGTATTTATTCATTATCTTTAATAATGTATTATTAAAAGTTAATGATACCTGCTTTTTAATCTCAATGTTTTTAAAAATTTCAATATAATTTCAAAATTAAATTCATTAAATTGTCTGGCCAAAAAGTAGAAGAAAACCGTTTAACGTAGTTGTTTGTGCTCTTTCCAAATATGCAAACATACAGGGTGTTGTGTAAAGGTCACAATGAATTTATATTTTTTATTAATCCGGACCTGGATTTTTCTTGTCATTACTAGTTGTGTGATTTGGGTTCTAAATGTACTACATATGTGTACCAAATATCAAAAAAATATATACGGTAGTTCGTATGTTATGGATCCAGAAAGAAATGGGCAAAATCGATAAAACACCCTTTGACATGTTTATAAAAGTCGGTTGGGCAATAAATGTTGTATTTCTGGAACCGCTTCAGTGACCTCTGTTCACCATTAACGTATCCCATTGAAACACCAAGTACTGGCTACTAGAAAGGCACTCCGCCTGTCAATATATGTGTAAAAAGCTTCTCCTCTATAAGAAAACTTTAAATCCTGCACCGAGAGAACAATTTCTTTTCTCCTAAAACACCGATTTCTTTGAGCAATATTTCTTAAAAGATAACATATCCTATTAACTTAAACATACCGGTTCACATATAAAGAAACGAGTTTTTTAAACACAACTTAATAATTTCTTACAGATAATTTCTTCAATACTAAGAAATGCATTAATGGTTACATTTAATTTTCTTATCCTAAAGTTTTTATTTCTTAAATTGAAAACTACAAATATTTTGCAGTATAAGAAATATAGTTAAGTTAATCCATATTTATATTGGTGAACAAGAAATTTTGTTGTAATCAAATAAATATTGTAAACCACAAGAAATAATTTTTCAGAAATACCCTTTGTAGTAACTGTGGTTATAAAAAAAAACTTTGTCATTAATGCCGAAATGTTACTTGTAAAGAGATTTTCTCCCACAAAAGAATTGCGCAGATTAACTATTTATGATTTAGTCGTCAGTGTTTGTCAAGATGGCGTGATATGTTCATGTTCATATAGATGGATGTTGGATTTATTGGTGTACTTTAAAAATTAACGGATATTTTGAAGGTACGTACATATATAGGTATTAAATAAAAGTAAATTGAGTAATTTAAGATGTAATAATAATATTGTTGCGTATCCGAATGGTTAAAAAAGAAACATAATAGTATTTTTATATGCTTTTTAGGTATAATGATGGACGACTCTGAAATAAAGGAGCTTATTATTCTAACTGGGAAATATGCCACAATTTAAAGCTAGGACAGAATGATATAATATATAGCTTCAGAACAATATTAAAAAAGGAGTTATTAACCAACTGCGGGCCTTCCAGAAATGGTAGAACTTCATACATGTAGGTAAGTACCTTTTTAAAAATGTGTATACTTATGTATCAAAACTATAATAGGTTTCTTCAATGTATCGTCTTCTATATAAATATACAATACAACGCTACATCAAACATGGCGGGTGCAACGCTGAGGATTTGTTCTGTTAATTTATTTGAGATAAAGAAATCAGTTAGTCTAAAAGAAATATATGTTTATGGTTAAGAAATGTTATTGCCGAAAACCGTGAATTAGTTAATATGTATTAAATGACTTAGATGTAACCTAATAATACTTTCCCGTAATAAAATTTCTTAATGATTAGGTATGCTGTCTCTTTCTGATTATAAAAATTAAGAAAATTACATAATATTATGTCTGCTTCAATGTTTTACATTGGTTGTATTTTCCCTCTTCTTTTAGCTAAACAATGTTTATTGTGTGACTTAATATTATACAGATAAATAATTAATATTTCATTAACAAAAAGAAAAAAATAAACAAAGATGTGTAGGTTAAATAATGCCATGTTTAAACTAAATGTGATTGATTATTATTAGTATTAATAGTTCTTATGTGGGGCCGTGTATTTGTTTTTTTTTTATTTCCTAAATTTGTCAAAATAAATATCTGTATCTTTATAAAAAAAATTTATTAAAGTAAGTTTACTCTTTCTACATAACGATTTTGTTTTAGTGAATTGCTGATATACAAAGTGCTATTAACAAAAGAAGGAACATTTGAGGAAGTTGGATTTGCCTCTCCATCCTTTTATTGTTGTGTAGAAGATGGTAGAAACCAGTGGTTTAAGAGTGGAGAAAATATTTGTATGTAATAATAACGTTTTATATCTTGTTTTATTGCGGTAGCGGGTAGGTACCCCTCTATGGTCCCGATTGAGGGTAGACTTACTTCAGGGAGCTAGCGTCCCTGCCCACGCGAGCTCCTGGTTTTTCCTCCACTCCCGACTTAGGTGAAACCAGGCCCAAACCCTAGTATTATCCTACCCAAACCCCAAATTCCTTTCCTATATCCTCCTCACTTGCCAAACCGTCGTGCCAGCGCGGCGAGTTATTTATCGGCTAAGGGAATAAACCCCGACAGAAAATTCTGGTCCTCCTAGCAAGGGGGTTTAGCAATGGGCCAGCAACTCATTCTTGGAAAAATATTTTTACGCTAATAATAGCGAAACCAAGCCTCGGAATACGGATGGAACTAAAGGACGACGACAATGGCAACGAAAACGGACACTGATTTGTGGTACTTGGAATACACAGGGAATTAGAAATAAAATCGAAGATGTTATCGAAGAAATGAAGAAACACAAAATGGACTTTGCTGTACTCTCTGAAACAAAGAAAAAAGGACAAGGAACTCAAAATCTGGATAGATATATACATATACATACGGGAGTTAGTAAGGAAGAACATGCCAAAAGAGGAGTATCAATACTTATATTGAAGAAATACAAAAAGAATATATCGAACTGGCAAGCTATAAATGAAAGAATCATAAAGGTCAACCTCAACCTGAAAGGATCAAAAATGACAATAATAGGCACATACGGCCCGAATGATGATGCACGCGTAGAAGAAAAAAGAAAATATTATGAAGTCTTAGATGAAACTATTTCTCAAATAGGTCAAACAAGGGAAACTATTATACTAGGTGACCTAAATGCAAGAACTGGTAGAAGAATAAACGATGAAATAATAGGACCATATGGAGAAAACACTACAAACGACAATGGCAATAACTTAATAGAAATGTGTAGACACAATTCACTAAGGATCATGAATGGGTATTTCAAACATAAGGCAATACATACATATACATGGACTCAGCCTACAAGAAACTTGAGATCAGTAATTGATTACCTAATAATGAAACAAAAATCTAAAATAAAAGTGCATGACGTAAGAGTGTTTCGAGGAGCCGAATGTGGAAGTGACCACTACTTAGTAAAAGCCAAAATGATACTACCTCTAAGCGTAAATTGTAAACACCAACAAAATCAAAACATAAACGAAAATCACTCAGTAGAAGTTAAACAACTGCAGTACAATCTAACAAGTTTAGACAACGATAGTACTAGAGAATTGTATAAAAAAAGATTAGAGCAACAACTACCACAGGAATTCAAACATAAAACAACAGAAGAGCTACATAGAATAATAAAAAAAGGAATACATCAAGCCGCCAAAGAAGCTTTAGGTATAAGAGAAAATAAACCCAGAAAGACAAATAATTGGTGGAATGATGAACTACAAGAAATGAAAGAACAAAAGCAAAAATTATATCACAGATGGCTGGGAACAAAAGATCAAGAACATAAAAGAGAATATAGAGAAATGGTAATTAAATTTAAATCAACGATAATAGAGTCAAAAAATCAAAGCTGGGAAAAAAAATGTCAGGAATTAGATACGTACATCGGCGGCCGCAAATCAAGAGAATCCTGGAGGTTTATAAAAACATCAGATCCAACAAAACAGAACAAATAGCCATACACTCCATAGAAACTGAAAAATGGGAAAAACACTATAAAACACTGTTAGTAGAAGAAAGACCGGAATACAAAAACATAGAACAACATGAAGTCCTGATTCAAGGGGAGCCATTAACAATCAACGTAGAAGACACTAAAAAAGCTGTATCACTGCTGAAAAATGGACGTGCTCCTGGTCCAGAGGGGATATAAATATGCAGAGTTAATAAAAAATGGAACCAACAAACTATTTGAGATTCTAACAGAAGTTTTCAATAGGCACTTGCATGGAAAACCAGTGCCACAAAGTTGGAAAGAAGGATGGATTACATCTATCCATAAGAAAGGAAATAAGGAAGATTGCAATAACTATCGGGGTATAACTGTTACGAGTACACTTAGCAGATTATATGGAAGAATTATAAAAGAACGCATATGCGAAGAATACCGCCCTTTTGAGTCAGAAGAACAAAACGGATTCAGAGCAGGACGATCCACAATAGATAGTATTTTCTGCTTATCCCAAATACTTGAGAAAAGAACATTGAGATCTCGAGAAGTGCATTTACTCTTAGTCGATTTAACAAAAGCATATGACACCGTGCCTGTTGCGAAGTTGTGGAAAGTATTGGAGAAAACCAGTATCAGCGTTACACTAATCGATGCTATTAAAGAGCTTTATAAGAACACAATAGCAAAAGTTAAAATAGGAAAAGAGGTGTCTAATGGTTTTCAGGTAACAAAAGGACTGAAGCAAGGTTGTTGTTTATCTCCCATACTGTTTAACATATATATCGATGAAGCACTCAGGCACTGGAAGAAGAAGTGTAAAGGGATGGGGCTATCTATTGGGGATGAAACGTTATATACGTTGCACTATGCAGATGACCAGGTAGTTATTGCCCAAGACAAAGAAGACCTGGAGTATATGGCTAGAAAACTAATGGAAGAGTACAAAAAATGGGGCCTCGAAGTAAATGTCCAAAAAACACAATATCTTTGCGTAGGAGGAGAAAATACTCCAGATGACCTCGACTTAGAAGATGAAACTATTAAGAAATGTGACCAATGTACATATTTGGGGGTAAAACTGACAAAGACAGGAAGAAGTGATGAAGCCATAAAAGACAGAATAACCAAAGGAAAACAAGTTATAGGTGCGTTGAATTCAGTATTATGGCAAAAAAATATAAGACCGGAAACGAAAAAACGAATATATAATACCATATTAAAACCAGTAATCGTCTATGGCTCAGAAGTGTGGCAGTTATCACAAAAACTTAAAGGTAACCTATTGGCAGTTGAAATGGATTTTTGGAGGAGAGCAGCGGGAAAGTCTAGATTAGAACATGTGAAAAATGAGGACATCAGGAGACAAATGAAAGTACAAAGATCAATTATAGAAGACATCGAAAAACAACAACTAATATGGTACGGACATGTTAGACGTATGGGGGAAGAAAGACTACCCAAAAAGATATTAGAATGGGTACCACCAGAGAAAAGAAAACGAGGACGACCACCAACAACATGGATCCAAGGAATCTCAAAAGCAATGTCAGCAAGAAATCTATCTGAAGAAGACTGGCAGAATAGACAGGCTTGGCGAACGGGAACCCAAAGGCGTATTACGCTGTGAACGGGATATATATATATATATATATATATATATATATATATATATATATATACCGGGTGGTGAATTGGAAAGCGGGCCATAGGAAACTCAATGTAAAATTCTAAGCTGTTAAATTCCTGCTTCCCTAATTATTTTACATCAAAAGTCATCAGAAACTATTTGTAGAGAATTGAAATCTCTATTGAAAACAACTGTTAATATTGTTCTATGAACAATAATTATTCAAAATTTTGTAAAAATATAATACAATTTTCAGAGTAATACGCCAAAGCTAGGCCACACACAATACAATAATGTGTATAAGATTGCATTTGTTGACAATGAATTTATTATATTAACAATTAGAACTGTCAATTTTTTAAATTATTTTATCATTTTTTGTTTAAAACACAATAAAGTTGATAAGATACCCTTAGTTAAGGAGAAAGTATTAATAATAAAGATATTTTCTTCAGTCAATAATGTGCTCACTGTCAGTTAAATAGTAACGTGTGGCCTAACATACCCACACATACCTACTGCGGTAAATACATTATATTTTTCAAAATTTTGGAATGTGTTTAAATCGTAGAACAATTGTAACTTCTGTTTTTAATACAGATTTCAATCCTCTACAAATAACTTCTCATGACTTTTGATGTAAAATAGATAGGGAAGCAGGAATTCAACAATTTAGAATTTTACATTGAGTTTCCTATGGCCCGTTTTCCGATTCACCACCCGGTATATATCTTGTTTTATTAATAAATAATGATTTTACCTTAACACAATGATTTATTTCGCCGTATGTAATATCACTTAATTTTCAAGAAATATTAACTTAACTCTAAATATACGTTTATCTCTGCGAAATATATTTCTTAACATTAAATAAATTAATTATTAATAGTAAAATAATAATATTTCTTACTAAGAAATATTATTGCTGAGAAAGAATAGTTTTCTAATGTGAAAAAAATATATTTTTATGACTAATAAAATTAATTAACATCAAGTGTAATTTCTTTCTGATAAATAGGTTTGAAATTTGCCAGAAAGTGATAGTTCAATCATGTTTAAGATATATTTCTTTGGCTATAGTAGAATTTATTTGAAATATTTTAGAAAATTATATCTTACATACAAAGATATATTTCTTAGGCAATATGCCAAGTCGATCTTTCTTAAATATTAATAAAGTTTCTTTATGTCAAGAATTTTTTTTCTCTCGGTGTGTATGGACGTTGGTTATTCAACTATGTGCTTGTACAAAAAAAAAGGATATCAAAATGATTCCAACCAACAAAGTTCTAAGGGGCATAATTGACGCTCCCTAGTACACCTTAGACGGATTAAAAAACTTAATGACCTTAGTGAAACACATATAGCAAGGTATTAAAAAAATGTACAAGAAGTCATCAAAAATGGCTCCGCCATCACGATGATATCCAAGCCATCCAGCTTCTGCATAACGTAAACCAGAATAGACGACTCAAGAGGACCAAACCTCACAAGTTTAAGAAGTCGGTTTTAAAAGGCAGAACTTAGTGTTTATAAGAAAAAAGTGCCTTAGCTATTAGTATTTTTTTGAAACATATTTAACACTATAGAAGCTTCCAGGGACTTTTGGCCCTCAGTAATAATGCAATCTTTCATTATGCGTTTAAATTTGTCAAAAATATATATTATTTTTCTCATAATTTGAAAAAAAAATGAATGCATTTAAAATACATTGGCATGAAATTTTGCGCCTACGCCCTTAATTTAATTCAGTAAATTATGATTTGGGAAAATTTACTTATTGGTTACTACCAGATTGTTAAATCGTTTCTACAATAAAGAAATATGGTTTTCAAAAATTCATCGTACCTTCTATGTATGTACGTGGCTTTCCTCTCTTATCATTTCCTTGTAGATTGTTTTCTATCGTAGATAGATAAAAATATTGTTTTAAACAAAGTTTGTTGTTTCTAGAACGTTTCCATATGCAGGTTTTATGAAATCAGTAATGAAAAAATTGTATTCTTAAGAGCGTAGGTGTAAAATTTCGGCCCATGCTTTTTAAATGCATTCATTTTTTCGAATCCTGGGAAAACTAATAAAAGTATTTTTTAAAAATTGAAACACATAATGAAAGATTACATTATTACTGAGGGCCGAAACTTCCTAAAAATTTCTATAATTTTTATTTTAAAGTTACAGTGGTGAAAAGAAGAGAAAATTTAGTGTGATCTTTAATTTCAAATACATCATTCTAAATAAACTTTCTGTTTATTCTAATGGATTTTCGGCCCTCGATAATATGGTAATGAAATCTTTCATTCTGCGTTTAAAATTTTCAAAAGTATCAGTTTCTTCAGGATTCCAAAAAAATTAACACCATCTCCGTGGTGATCTTTTCCAAATAGAACACTCGCTGTCTTTGTCATACAATGCACTCAGTCAAACAGAATGTGTTGACAAGGCTACTAAATATTTGACAGACTTCAGGAATATTTTGAGTTGTTTATTAAATAATATTGATATTTTATTTGATAAATAATTGATTTAAGACTTAAAATTTAATAAAAGTTCTTTTTCTTCTTCCTCAGCCTGAAAAATTATATAATAAATATACTTACAATCATAAAATGTATAAAACAAAATAAAAAAATAAAAGTTTCTATTGGGGTTCGAACCCGCTTATGTTTGCGCAGTTAGTATTGGAATTCATTCATCTTACACTTTTACCCACGGAGACACATGCAGCATGTGGGAAGTTCGACGAACTAAACGGTATAAAATTTGACAGTTCCGAATTTAACCAAATTATTTTGATTTTTGTTGAATATTGAAATATTAAAATACAACAAAACATAGAGTAAGAAAACAATATATTAGGTTAGTATTGACAGAAATTTTGATGGTAATCAAATTATGTTTATCAAAGCATTACATACTATTTTGTTAGGTTCACTTTAAATTTTCCAGATAAGTAGGCAACCACCTATGTAATTCTTTATTAGGATACTGAAACATTTACAATTATTACATACCTGTCGCTTTTAAAAGCTGTTTAAAAAGTCACTACAATTATAAACTTGCTTTTTTTGCCTTCACAACAATAAAAACTAATATACCTACACAACATTTGTTTATCCATAATCTCCAACAATTATTGCCAGATGATTTTAACACCCAATAAGATCCCGTATAACGTTTCTTCTTCTTCATGTGCCGTGCTCGATTATCGAACGTTGGCTATCAAATTGGCTATAGCAATTTTGTTAACGGCAGCTCGGAAAAGGGATGCAGAGGATCTGTTATATCATTCTCTCAGGTTTTTAAGCCATGACGTTCTTCTTCGACCTGGCCCTCTTCTTCCGTCTACCTTGCCTTGTATTATTAAATGGAGAATATTATATCTCTCTGGGTGTGGCATAACATGGCCAAAATATTCAAGTTTTCGATTTTTAACTGTTCTGACGGCTTCTGTGACTTTTCCCATCCGGTGTAAAACAACTTCGTTACGAACTCTATCCACCCAACTTATTCGTAGGATTCTTCGGTATACCCAAATTTCAAAGGCTTCCAATTTCTTGAGAAGAGTATCTGTTAAAGTCCAACCTTCGACACCGTACAAAAGAGTAGAGAACACATAACATCTCACTAATCTAATTTTAAGATTCAAAGTAATGTTTCCACATAAAAGTTCCTTTATCTTAAAGAATGCAGCTCTGGCCTTCTCTATACGTATTCTAATTTCTTTGCTCATGTCCCAGTTCTCATTTAGATTACAACCAAGGTAGGTGATACTGTTAGTTCTCTCTAATTGTTCACCATAAGCTGTTACTACTTCCGGTTGTATTGGCGTCTTACTGACAACCATCACCTTGGTCTTTGCGGTGTTTAGCTTGAGTCCATATTCATCACACGTTGTGGTAATCCTATTAATCAGATGTTGAAGTTCTTCATAATTGCTCGCAATTAACACCGTGTCATCCGCATATCTCAAATTATTAATATTGACGCCATTCATTTTGATACCACATTGAGCATTATCCACTGCTTTATTGAAAACAAACTCAGAAGAGATGTTAAATATTAGTGGGGACAAGATGCAGCCCTGCCTTACTCCTCTTCGTATTTGAAGTTCTTCAGACGTGTCCCAGTCAATCCTGATGTTTGCACGTTGATGCCAGTAAAGATTTTTGATAATGCGTAAGTCTTTATCATCAATATAACGTTTGAACGACTAATACCATATTGTCGGTGTGCGCATGCGCCCAGGAAAATAAAAATCCATTCTCGTGCCTAAAGAAGTATAACTTCAAAAGTTATTTATTATTTATTATTTATGGAAGATCCAAGTACAGAATACACCAGGATAGGTATATTCTGTGATCCAAGCATTTTGCTGTTAAAGATGTTTAAAATATATCTAAGCCTTCCATAGTAACATTATGTTATTAAACTTACTTTATCACTTTTTCTCTTTCCTCGATTATTAGTGTTTATTGTATAGTATATAAATTATTGTAATCGAAGATTGATTATCGAAGTAACGGTTGTCCAAGAACATTCGAAAACTGAACGAAATATGCATCTCTATGTTGCTGATGACAATCCCATTGTCAAAAATAATGTTTATATCTTATGCAGCTTCCATACCAATGAGAATTTTGCTACAAGTAATTTACTGTGTAAAGAAAGAAAAATTAGGGATAGCCGTAAAACATGTGCGCATACGCTCTTAATTTAAACTATTATTTGTTAGACCATTAAACAAATGCCTGTACTCATTATTCACAATACTTCCTACTTATATTCATAAATTTATACACTGCATTAATCAGCTTTCACTAATTTATAGCTACACGTTTTTGCTTTTCCCCAAAGAGGTTTTAAGAGTGAAAAATACACGGTACCGCATGGCTCTAACATCAACAAAAGTAATTGATCTAATTATCAGGACGTCGTATCAAATCACAAAAAAAGAAGAAAAAATAGTATAAAACAAAAGTCCATTTAAAATGGTCCCAAAGTTTCCTTCGTATCAAATGGCTCTTGAAAGAAAGTTCTTTGACCAAGTTCGTATTTACACCGATCTCAGCATTTCAAAATCTCGCTGTAATTTATGTGAAGGATTATTTATCTTGCTTCGACCTTAGCGCTGTGATTGGTTGATTTCTGATTTCTTTGGAGCCTGAAATAAATCAGTTAACTTTAGACCTTAGGTGGTCAACCATTGCAGGATGTCGGAAATAGTCTGGGAAATATCCAACGGAATTCACACGGATTTATCTCGTAGAAAAGGAAAAAGGGTTTATATAGAGGGTCCCAGCGTACTCTTTAAAATTGTGAATCATGAGGATTTTATGAGAGTTAATAAAATAAATATTGTTCGGAAGCTTTTTCTTTTGGTTCTTAATGCAATTTACTACTTTTTTTATTATTTATAAAAGACAAAGTCGCATCCACTCGAAAGTTATTATGTAGCGACATTTCTGTAACATTTTTCATAATAATAAATAAAAAATTGGAAAAAACTAATTACAATTTGTAAACAATTAAACGTTTGGAGCGATAATTGGATGCCACGCACTAACACTTTATTTTTAAAATGAACTTTCAGATCGCTAGCGACACTCCGACACTCTCTTTCTGATACATCATTAGTGATAGCGTTACGCGCACTAGTATCCTGCTTGTTCATATTTCCTTCTATGCCTATGTGGGATGGTATCCACAGGAAGTGGATTCTTCTGAAACTTTCTTGTGCTTCCATTAGTTCGGCCTTGATTCTTTTCTCAATGGGGTGTTTATGGTATATATTTTGCATAGCTTTGACTATGCTAAGAGAGTCGGAAAGGACTAGACAACAAGGGAGGTTTTTAATATTTACACGTTTGATGGCTTTAAACAAACCAAAGAGCTCTGCAGTATAGATGCTGGAATTTAGAGAAAGACGTTGGAGCATAGCAAGGCGATGGAAAAATCCATCAATATTCTTTTGAAGTAGAAACTTGAATCTTATTGTTGACTTAATTGAGATGTGCCACTTTCCCAGTCCGATGCCTCACTACCAAGGTGTTTATAAATGTTTTTCCTTTAGGACGTGAATTTGCGTTTTATAGATATTTCCTTTAAATGGGGGTAAACTTCAGAGAGCATATCGGTCAAGGCTGATAGGTCTGTGGTATATTCATGAATCGTGGCTATAGGATCTATTGATCCCGTGATATTCGTTAGGAGCATGTTAAGTTGATCAAAGTTTAGAGGGAAAGGTAGGGGGTGATTTTCTATGAAGTTTTTGGCAGGGTCTAGTAAGAGAGAAAATTTGCGTTCAGAAGTGTTTGCTGAACTAATTTTAGCTTTTTTAGATTTTGCTTGGACTTTGGGTGGTGGAAAAATGTTACGTTCTTTTGAAGATGGATCTGCTTCAGGTGAAATAATTTCATCAAATTTACGTTTTGGTTGATTAATTATGTGACTGTCCTTATTTGATGCATTTACTTTGTTCGGTATCTCAGGGACATTAGAAATAGACATTTGTTCACAGTGAGAATTTGTTGCGCTGTATACCAATACTCCATTGTTTTGGTTGGGTTTTGTTAAGCTAGTGGTTCGGAGCACTGTAATGCAATGTGACCTGGCTTCTTGCATCTAAAGCAAACTAAAATGTCTTGAGAAATGGATATTCTACATATCCTGTTGTCAAAAACATGAATAAATGACGCTGGTAGTGTTAGACGGTGAGGACTGATATAGATTTGTCTTCGAAAACTAAGGATGTGATTGTACTAAGGCATATAAGCACTAATTTTGAGGAATGTCATGGGGGAGATAGGATTTTGCTATTTTGAAAGCTATAGAATTTATAAAGGAAAATAACATTTCATACGCCAAAATTTTTTATGATTCACTTTCGGTTTTAAATAGTTTACAATCACATTTACAAATCAACTCCGCATATAGTCATCCTTACATAGCCAAAATCAAAACTTTGCTCTCTCAAATGTAAAAAACTAGAAAACTTATTTTTGTGTGGGTAAAAGCACACTCAAGTATCAATTTCAATGAACAAGTTGATAAAGTGGCTAAAGAAAGCAGACAGTTGGGAGAAGATGTTACACCCTTATTAACATTAGATGAGAGAATAAATATTGCTAACGATAATTTATATAAAAAATGGTCTAAACGATACAAATATTTCATTTTGAAAAAAGGCATAAGATATACATTGCTAGAACCCGATATTCGAAAAAATTACTGGTTTAAAAATTACGACCATCCGAGAAGTTCAATAACAACCATATCTCAGATGGAGTTTGGACATGCTTGCTATCCGGCACATTTATACAAAATAAAAATAATTGATAACAATTTTTGCGATATTTGCAATGAAACGGCAGATAATATATTTTTAATTGTAAGAAGTGCACACATCAGTCTGACATTCTTACCAAAAATTTAAGAAGTTTAAACGTTTACGGTCCCTATAATGTTATGTATCTTTTGGTTCTGAGTGATAAACATATTTTTGATTTTATTTTATTTTTCCTATATGACTGTAAAATTAAGTTATAGAAGACTAGATGAGGTTTGTAACCTTAAATGTCTTTCCTTTTGATTTCCTACATGCCTGCCTTACCGTGTGGGGTGGGTATGTAGGTAATCAATAATTAAATAAAAAATGATAAGAAAAACCCTTGGATGAGAAAAGTGTAACCCTTGTCCTTATCCCAAAATGTTTATTAAGATTAATATATCTACTCTTAACAAAACTTCGGTCAGACTTAGATAACCTTAACTTGGATTACTATTTAGATAATTTAGATAAGACATATTATGTTTATTTATGTTTTGTTTATATTATGTATAATTGTTTTGTTTGTATTATGTTTATATTATGTACTATTTGCTTTGTTTCTGGCTGCATGGTCTTATTCTAAAGCCAATAAGAAAAATAGTATAAAACAAAAGTCCATTTAAAATGGTCCCAAAGTTTCCTTCGTATCCAATGGCTCTTGAAAGAAAGTTCTTTGACCAAGTTCGTATTTACACCGATCTCAGCATTTCAAAATCTCGCTGTAATTTATGTGAAGGATTATTTATCTTGCTTCGACCTTAGCGCTGTGATTGGTTGATTTCTGATTTCTTTGGAGCCTGAAATAAATCAGTTAACTTTAGACCTTAGGTGGTCAACCATTGCAGGATGTCGGAAATAGTCTGGGAAATATCCAACGGAATTCACACGGATTTATCTCGTAGAAAAGGAAAAAGGGTTTATGTGGAGGGTCCCAGCATACTCTTTAAAATTGTGAATCATGAGGGTTTTATGAGAGTTAATGAAATAAATATTGTTCTGAAGCTTTTTCTTTTGGTTCTTAATGCTATTTACTACTTTTGATGGCCACAATTTTACTTTAAAATTAAGTTTAATTGACGTTTCGATTTTCACGTCGAAAATTATTCTCATAATACAAAACATTAATAAATCAAACAATTTTTTTTGCTACTTGGCAAAAAATTTTTCTGGCCCAATTATACAACATTTTTCATTGGGAAAGTAACATATGATAACGGAGGAAAGGGGACACTTAGGCGATCTCAAAAATATCATAAATTAATGGATCTTATTTTATCAATAACAAAGTTACCGGGTCTTTTATCTATTTTGCCATTTTCTTATTGGTGCAAATATCAGGAATAAATTCGGTATTTCGTAAACCGGTGACTTTAAGAAAAAATCCCGAAATAAATCGATTTTTATTTTTAAATTACGATATTTTGGCATATTTATATTTCGTACTAGTGACGTCATCCATATGGAGGTGATGACTTAATCGATGATTTTTTTAAATGAGACTAAGAGTCGTGTGATAGCTCATTTGAAAGGGTATTTAATTCTGTATCCAGTCATATAAATAAACATAATTGTTTATACACAGTGTCAAAAAAATTAAATTAAATTAATTGACAAAAAAAGAAGAATGTATGTAATTTATATAATTCAAAATCCATTTTACTATGGTCAGAAAACAGAAAAAAATATTTGTTTGACAAATAAGCGTTGTTTTTCCACTTAAATTAAATGTTCAAACCAGGTCCCCCCAACCACCTGCCTGTTGGAAGTTTGAACATTTAATTTAAGCGAAAAGCGATACTTATTTGTCAAATAAACATTTTTTTTCTGTTCACTGACAGCAGTAAATGTATTTCGAATTAACTAAATTACATATATTCTTCTTTTTTTGTCAACTAATTTAATAAAAAAAATTTTTTTCGACAGTGTGTATAAACAATTAGGTATGTTAATATTTATATTACGGAATACAGAATTAAATACATTTTCAAATAAGCTATAATATGACCCCTAGTGTCATTTAAAAAGCATCGATTACGTCATCACGTCCATATGGATGACGTCACTCGTATGAAATATATGTCAAAATATCGTAATTTAAAAATTTAAATCGACTTGTTTTGGGATTTTCCCTTAAAGTCGCCGGTTAACGAAATATCGAATTTATTCCAGACATTTGCACCGCACTGTATGTTGGCAAAAAAAAGAAAAATAATTTAATTCATGTACCTATGTTAGAAATTTTATTTAGAAAATTAGTTTTATGTCAAATGGTAGACTAAACAAACCAACAAAACAATAACATAACAATATGTATTATAGTTTTGAAAATCTGCCGGGGTTTTTGATTTGTCGGGATATTAGCCGTCGGGATTTTGGCCAGCGGGATTTTGGCGTGTCGGGATACTGGCGTGTCGGGATTCTGGCGTGTCAGTATTAAAGCCGTCTGGATTTTGGTGTAGACCCCCTTACCATATACAGGAAGTACAAAATTTGATACCTGGGGAGATGAAATACTCATAATTAATTTTAGTAGGTGGATCACCCAAAATCCAAGGATTATAAATATACATTCACGGATGAAGCAAGAATCAGGAAACACGGGGTACCTGTACAATTTCATCATATTGTTCTGAAGCTATTTCCTTTTTATAATCAAGTATTCTAAATGGGAAAAAAGGCACAATTTAACCAAAAAAATGATTTTGTTAACGTTTCGACACGCAAATTGGATGTCGTTGTCAAAATACAAAATATTACTAATTTAGTAATAAACAATTGTTCATTAAACATTAATGATAGAAGAACTCAAAAGGAACATTTTGAACTAAGCAACATGTTCGTATGTTTATTTTTGGCCAAGATATCGATATTTTAATAGCATGCTCTAAGGCACAAAATCGGCTATCAGCGTAAAGGTTCGCGCGCTAACCTATCGATACAAATTGAATAGAATTGAAAAAATATTCTTTGAATTGAATTGTTTCTGAATATGATTATTTAATTTATATAAAATAACTTTACCATAGTTTCCAAAAAATTCTCAAAAATGTGCTTGAAATTTTAACCCCTTCCCTTTAAATATAATAAAATTGCTGGCTTTCATTAAGATCAATGAATACCTTCGTATTGTTTAATAAATGAACACAGTTTGATATATATCATGTATCTCGAAAAAGTGCCAAATGCAGGAAGTGTCTCGTTTGATTTTAGAAGAAGAGACCATAAAAAAAATTACCGTCCTCCCCGTATATAAACTGTACCAACGGAATTAAATCATCAAAAGTCTAGTTCACAAGAATGATATAAAATACCAAAACCAGTTAAATTACAAAACTTGTGAACTGCATACAAAAAAGGCTAAACTGATCAGCACACAAAGCAGGAAAAACTCGACTATACTAAATGCATTTTAAGAGGATGTAGAATTACCTACTGTTAAAGCCTCTTACAAAAAATGCTAATAAAAGAGAATTACTATACCCAATTTAATAGGATACTGCTAACACAGTGCAAAAATAATTTTGTACTATCGATATGAAGCCAATCGTGAAAGAAGGTTTTTAGAATCAACTTAGTTTAATCGTATTAAAGTAAAAAGTAAAAAAATGGGAAAAGTAAAAGCTATAAAAATAAACGAAAATAAAAGGATACCACTTAAAAAAGTTTTTTATAAAAAGGGGCCATATTTATAGCATTTTAATATCATTTTCACCAATCTGAGACCTTTTTAAGGGACTTATGCTGTTGAAATTTAGTTTTATGCTTATTAGAAAAGAATAAAGATCAACCTGATTATACAATTTTCATTCCGTAACCCTCGGATTTTCGGGAATCATAATTTATAATCCTATCAGTAAGAAAATGACAAAACCGGGAGGAAAAGTGGTAAGTAGGAAACAACAAAAAATGACTTCATGAATACCAATTCCGGGATCGCTGATTTGCTTATCTCGATCCTTTTCCACAGATTAAATTTAATTTAAATGGAAATTATGGTTTTCGTAGAAAGGATGTATCATGATGAATCCTAATGAAAGCATTAAAAAATAAAGAGAAACCGCTAACCAGTAAATACACAATTAATTTCAATCTTTTTGTGCAGACCGAGGCAAACTTGAATAATTACTTTTTCGGAGAATGCGAATAAGAACCAGTTGATTCCGGATCCTTATTATGTATTACTGCTTTAACGACGTTTATTGCCGGATAAAATATAGCGGGAAGGTAAACTTCTGGATTACGAATTCCATTTTTGTTCAAACATTTATCAAGGTAATTAAAGTCTATGTTTTACTAACAATTAATAATGCTGTAACGTTATAAACGTCACATCTTTATTAATTTGCATTTAAATAATTATTGTATTCCGTTTTTTTAATGTACGTACTTGTTTTTTCGTTTTGCATATTGCCTCTTAGAGGGAGCCACCCATATATAATACTGTAGATTGCACCCTGTCATGCACCTGTCATTGCACCCTGTCCTTCGATCTACCAACAGAGACTAAAAACATCCTGTCGATCCAGACCGCTTTGCTGCTGAACCTGCTGCCCGAACTTCGTGAGCATATCGCAGCTATCACGGCTAACCTGATTAGCCAAGTATATGACCACTCCACAGTGGTACATGGACACGAAAGCAATGTCAAACTGACATTCCACTCCAACCACTAAAGCGCACCCCTTATAGATTTCACCCTAGGTGCAGCCAACTGTCAGGGTCTCTCCAAAAAGAGACCCCTCATCAAGAATATCCTGTTGAAACATAACATCCAGATCCTCGCACTCACAGATACTCTGTCGAAAAGCGATCCACATTTCGCAGGATATTCGATCATCCATCGAAACCGCTGTCAGGTTTCACGTGGGAATGGTATTCTCATAAAACACGGAATACCACACATCGCTAATACATTCCCACCAAATTTTCGTCCGCCTGATGTGGACTTCCTGGCAATTGACGTGCACATTCCCAACAAAGAAACCCTCACGATAGTCTCTTAATACAAACACCCGGATCAACCACTCAACAGGCATTTGCTAGAGTATTTTTCAACTCTCGTCAAGGCCTTGTTGATAAGTGATCTGAATTGTAGACATACACAGTTTGGTGATCACCGACAAAACGCAGAAGGCATCCGCCTCACGGATTTACTACTAGACCTTCCTATCTCAAGAATCATCAACACTGAATACACGTTTCTGAACGCCAATGGGGCCTCTATTGTCGACCACATCCTAGTTACCAGTAACATTCTGGATCGGTTTGAGGATAGATGCCACATTGGTGACTCAATAACGTCAGACCACGTACCCATTCTTGTCAATACAGACATAACAACTCCAAAGCAACCCAACCCTCCAAGATCTATAAGAGACTATCGTCACGCTAACTGGACTAAATTCCAAAACTTCATCACACAAAATCTTCCTATGGTAGGCGAACTCGGTACTAACGATAGTATCGACACAAGTGCAACACAAATTGAGAACCTCATCACCGAGGCTATCACGCACGCAATTCCACTTAAACAAATAACCTATACATCACCGGCACTTCCACAATATATCATAGCCAAAATTCAACAAAAAAGGCGTCTTCTACGCCAATATAAGGCCAACAGAAATCCATTAATCAAAACAGAATACAACCGAATCTGTGCCAGGATAAAGAGAGAGATATCCGACCTAACGGCTCGCCGGTGGGAGGATGCTACCTCAAAACTGGACTACAGGGACGGAAGTAAATTCTGGAACAAACTCAAAGTCCTAACTAATCAAAAACGATCTCAACCATCTCATCTGTTGGTCAACAATCACATTGTCAATTCCCCAGAAGGGAAAGCTGAAGCATTCAGAAATTCGCTTCAAAACAACTTTCAAACTCCAGACAACCCAAACTTTGATCGCTTATTTAAAATCCACACAGAATACATAGTAAATGTTACTCTCAACTACCACGTTCCAGTCTATGATCCTATCATGGACCCCCTCACAAACAGGGAAACGGAGAGCTTTTGCCAAATAGGTAAAAACAGCGCTCCCGGACCTGATGGCATCAACCGTAGGTGCCTCAAGAAACTTCCTGAGAGTATCATCCCTCTTCTAACTAAAATATTCAATGCATGTCTCAAAAACAGCCACTTCCCTACTCCTTGGAAAGTGGCCAATACCATCATGCTTTTGAAAAAAGGCAAACCCCGAACCGACATGGAATCCTACAGACCAATCTCACTAATAAACACTCTGGGTAAAGTTATTGAGCTAATCCTAAAAGAAAGGCTCAATAACTTTCTCGAAACACAAAACATCATCCCAAAATTTCAATACGGATTCCAGTCTGGTAAATCTACTAAACATGCATTAATAGATTTCACAACTAAAGTTACTCAAACCATCAACGATGGTTCATTCGCCATAGCCACATTCCTGGATGTGCAGAAAGCTTTCGATCAGGTCTGGCACGACGGACTTGTTCGGAAGCTTCTGGACATCGGGCTACCATTACAATTTACCAAAATTGTACACTCATACCTCCACAACCGAACCTGTCAGAGTGAAAGTAAGCGATCAAAAGTCTACCCCCTTCACTCCACAAGCTGGAGTTCCCCAGGGTTCAGTCCTAGCACCACTGCTGTACATTATCTACAATAGTGATATCACAAACCAAAATATCCCAGGCACTCGGCTGTTTCTCTATGCATACGACACGGCTCTACTCACGACAACTTCTCGATACAACCCATTACTCATCCACAGAAGAGCCCTGGGTCTGTTGGACGCGGTCGGGGATTGGTGTTGTAAGTGGAGAGTCACGATGAACGCGAACAAAACAATAACAATTGTGTTTCGCGCCCCTTCTGTGTCAGCTAAAATCATTAGAAATGATGACGACCAATACCCACTGAGATTGATGGGAGAAAGGCTTGTTCTCAGCCCGACTGTGACCTACTTGGGAGTACTGTTTACCAGGACTCTTAACTGGGACGCAGACCTAAAGGCAACTTATGATAGGGTAACGAATAGAGCCAGACTTCTCAACCCACTCTCAGGACGTATTGGCAAGACACACAAGAAGACTCTCTTACACACTTACAAGACCTATATTCGACCCGTCATTGAGTACAAAGCATGCCTCTACTCTCTATGCGCTAGAGCACAGAAAGAGAGGTTGTTGCGAGTGGAACGGAGAATCTTGCGTAGATGCAACTACGAGCACTGGAGATATCCCTCAAACGAAATCCATAACCTCTCAAACATACCCACAATTATCGAGAGAATAATCTCTCTGAACAGGAACTTCACAACCAAAGTAACCAACGATCCCCCCTCCGACACACAAGAATCTCTTAAATGTTCCTGTTCATATTCTGGTCACGTATTCTACCACGCAAAGCCCAAGCGAAAAAAGATTCACCCACCGTCTGCTCTAATGCAAACGCATTGACGAACTCCCAGTAGAATACGAAAACATCCTCGAGGTTACCCTGTTAGCCTACCGCACCCACCTATAACATATCCTCTTCCCTACCCCGAACAGGGAGAAGTTGGTTTTTTGCGGTTTTCCAACTTCATTGCACAATTATACATATTCGTCCCAAGAAAATAGCCGCAACTATTTTCACCACTCGAACGCTCACTGTCCACGCTGCGCTCAAAAGCCACCTCCTGACCGCCCACGAGGGGCGCAGGCCTGCCTGTCGTTGTACAATGGTTTCTAGGGAGATTGGTCGAGAGCAAAGCACGGACAGTACACGTAAATGTCTATGGAACCAACATCAACTCCATCAAACTTTCTTCTCTGTTGTCTTTTGGCCTTCTGGACACCACCGTCCGTCATAACCCAGGAACACCAGGAACACCACACTTACCCCAGTGCGTTTTCCGGACTGTTTGCTTTTACGATCCAACACAATACATTCACCACAAACCCTGAAAAGGACAAAATCCTAATAGCATTTCCACAAAGCATTTAATCTTTACACGCAAATCAATACAATGAGATGATGACCCTGTCATCTTAAAATGGGTGACGGTTGTGACAGAGATAAATGAGCCTATTTGGTCGGTAGTCTCTTTTTAATTTAAGAGGAGTATCGACGACGTGACTATCCCACTTTATCGAGTATTATGTAGTGACAGTTCGAGCGGGTGGTGATGAGAAATGGTTTTGGTTCACGACGTGGATAATCGTGGTTCGAATCCCATACCAACTTTACCTTTTTTATTTTTAATTTAATCAATATTGCGTTTATTAGATATTTTTACATCTGAAAAATGGACCTAAGTAAAGCTAGCAGATAATAAATGTATGTATACTTAGTTAATATTGTAATACATAATTTGTGAACTGCATAGTAAAATAAAAGTCGTTCGCTATTAATATAAATTCGGCCTTATTCGAATGATGTGAATAATGTTTGTTTTGCTTCTACCTTTTCAAAAAATTGTAACAGTATAGTTTCATAAATAAAAATAATGTCTAATTACTTATAATTGAATCGGTCATTTCAAAAACAGCAAAGTCCACAATTTTCAGAAACTAACTTTTTGAGAGGAATAGACTCCTTTAAGATAAACGTTGTGTGTAAAAACGACACCAGTCCAGTAAAAACATTAGGAACAAAACTACAATATAACTTTGAATTTTGATGTCGTCCATTTCATCCATCATTCAATTATATAGTTATTTTTCTTTGCTCTTTTGTAAAATTAGGAATATATGTGACTCGTGTTGTTTTTGAAGTGACCGATTCAATTAATAAATCGATAGTACATTATGTTGATATTAATTATTGGTAATTTGTACGAATATTTAACAATTACTTTATACTATTCTACCATTAACTTATTTAAAAAAATAACATTGGCTTTTATATTTTTTAAAATCTATAGGTACCTTCACAGTTTTTCTTATTTGTTATATATTTCTTTGCATATATTTACTTTAGAGATGTAATAATATCTAATAAACGCAATATTGATTAAATTAAAAATAAAAAAGGTAAAGATTGGTACGGGATTTGAACCCCGATTATCCACGGCCAAAGACCAAAGACCAGTTCCCGTCGCCACATGCTCAAACTGTCAAAACATTTAAATAATACTCGATAGAGTAGGATAGTGACGTCGTCGATACTCCCCTTGAATTAGAAAGAGACTACCGACCTAATAGGTTCATTATTCTCTGTCGCAATCGTCACCCATTTTAAGATGGCAGGGCGCAATCTAGAGTATTATAGGTGCGTTCGCGGGAGCCTGTCGAGGACTAGTCGGCGACAAATTAGCAACAAAACGCATGCGCACTTTAAAATTATATAATTAATATCGTTAATAGATAAATATACAAGGTATATTTTAATATTATAATTTAATAATTAGTTATTAATATTAATTAAAAGTAAATATACCTTGTTTATGTATCTATTAACGATATTATTTATATTAAATGAGGTTAGAAATTGTCGGCGACAATTTGTCATCTGTACCCGCGAACGCACCTTATATATCTATGGAGCCACCAATAAAACCTTTCGACTCAAACCTAACCTCAATCTTTTGTTGACCTAAATCGAGAGTTTCATTGCGATTTCACAACAAGTCGTGTTAGGCCGTTAAGCCAGGGCGGATCTGTTTTCAGGTTAACGTGAGAGGTGGCATTCGGATTTTTGAAGATAAAGTTAGGTGACAACTTCAATAATTATAATTGACTTATCCTCTTTCTCAAATATGCCCGGAACATTAATAAAAAAATTTAAATATTTATAAATTTCGAAAAAATATCGATTTTTTTCTACTTTCATTGCTTATAACTTTCAAATGATTCATTTTGGAACAAAGTCGTAAGGAGTGACAATAAAGATTATTGAATTTTGTATAATATACGACTGGTTAAAAATGTCTTAAATTATTACCCTTTCTGCAACATAGCAATAAATACAAAATAAAGGGGCAAAATAAGCCTGTTTTTATTCAATATTTTCAACCACTTTGGCTGCACTTAGAACTTTCGTAATTCCCTTAGAAAATTCTTACAACATACTTAAATCGTTCACCAAATTTCATTAATATAGACCTAATAGATGTTGCAGAATAATTTTGCAATCTAAATTTTTTTAAAAAAGTTCAATTTTTTAAAAACTTTCTGAAGAAAAAGTAGACCATATAGAAGTTTGCTAATTTTTTGCATTTAAAGAGGTTCTCTACCTATTTAATGCACTTTACAGAATTAAAATCGGATTATCTAAGCGGCCTCAGCACTATTTTAAAGTTATAAATAATGTTTTGGCTTATAAAAAATACAGTGAGGACGTTTGAGTTGGAATAAATTCATTTTCTTGAGAATGGGCGACTCTGGAGATAAATCCCGAAACAAATCGATTTTTATTTTTAAATTATAATTTTTTGACATAAACATCATACTAATGACGTCATCCTTCTGGGTGTGACGACGTTATCTAAATATTGGAATTAATTTAATTCAAATTTTTTTTTTAATTCAAAGCCTCTATAAATAATTATGTTAATGTTTATTTTAGTGAATACAAAATTGAATAGCCTTTCGATTGGGCTATCACACGGCGCCTATTCTCTTTTAAAAAATCATCGATTACGTCATCACGCCCAGATGAATGATGTCACTAAATAGTATGATAGTATGATATATAGAATAATATGATATATATACCAAAAAATGAAAATTTAAAAATAAAAATCGACCTGTTTCGGAATTTATCTCCAGAGACACCTATTCTCGAGAAAATAAATTTATGTCGACTCAAACGTCTTCACTGTATTTGTTTATAAGCGAAAAAAATATTTATAAATTTAAAACAGTGCTGAGGCCGCTTAATTAATCTGATTTTAATTCTGTAAAGTGTATTAGATAGGTAGAGAAACTTTTTATATGTAAAAGATTTACAAAAATTTTAAATGGTCTACTTTTCCTTCAGAAAGTTTTTAATAAATTTGAACTTTTTTAAAAAAATTTAGATTGCACAATTTTTCTGCAAAATCTATCAGGTTGATTTTAATGAAATCTGGTGAACGATTTAAGTATGTTGTAAGAAATTTCTAAGTGAATCTCGAAAGTTCTAAGTTCAACCAAAGTGGTTGAAAATCATTGAATAAAACAGGCTTATTTTGCCTTCTTATTTTGTGTTTATTGCTATTTTGCAGAAAAGGTAATAACTTAAGACATTTTTAACCGGTCGTTTATCATACATAATTCAATTATCTTTATTTTATTTTTGTACGACTTTGTGCCAAAATGAACCGTTTTAAAGTTATGAGCAAAGAAATAGAAAAAAATCGATATTTTTCTAAATTTTTAAATATTTTAATTTTTTTATTAATGTTCCGGGCACATTTTAGAAAGAGCAGAAGTCAATTAGAATTATTGAAGTTGTCACCTAACTATATCTGCAAAAATCCGAATGCCACCTCGCACATCCTAAAATAGATGTTTTTTCACAGAGCCGCCCAGGTCTATGTAGATATATTGAATTTTTGAAATTTGAATTCGATCGAAAAATGGATCTTAGCCGAGAACATTTTCGAGCAAAAATTATTTACAATTTTCGGAGAGGATTATCCCAATAGACGGAGAGCTAAAGCCGAAAAATCGTCGTCATAAGTAATATGAAGTTTTTCCTGTGAAATGTGTCTATTGTATATTGACAATTATGACCCCTTTCTGGCTGATACCTCAGTGGATACAGGAAGTAGCAATAAGGGATGAAAGGGGAAAGTTAGTGTAGTCTTTAAAGGTTTTCACCTCCTATTTTGTTAAACCCTCATCGATTTGCATGAAAATTGGTGAATAGTTAGAGCATACCCGAAGAAATAAAAATTATTTGGTGCCAACTTGCATTTTTACCCTGGGGTGGATACCACTCCTTCCCGAGGGTGAACACTATTTTATCAAAAAATAACCCCACAAATCGATAGAGGGACAAATTATAAGTAAAATTTGTTATATCATGTTATTAAAATAAATCAATACTTTTTGAGTTATTAAGATCAAAGATTTGTCTGTATAAGAGCACATGCGTGAAGTTACGGATGATAAAAAGAACATATTAATTAATTATTGTATGTTATTTGTACTAAAATATTATTTTTATATTATTTCGATATTAAAAATTTAGCAAAAGTTTATTCAAATATGTCAAATGTACCCATTATTGGACACCCCCAGTTTCTAGACATATTCCAATTTTTCTTTAAATAGCCCCACAAATCGATTGAGGGACAAATTTTAATTAAAATTTGTTATATCATGTTATTAAAATAAATCAATAATTTTTTAGTTATTAAAGATCAAAAATTTGTCTATTTAAGAGCATATGCGTGAAGTTACGGATGACAAAAAGAACATATTAATTAATTGTATGTTAGTAAAATATTATTTTTATATTATTTCGATATTTCATTGAATTTTTTCTATCAATATAAATATGTCGAATATGTCCAGAAATTGGGGAGGTCCAGTAATGGACACATTTGACATATTCGAATACATTTTGCTTAATTTATAATATCGAAATAATATAAAAATAATATTTTAGTAATATACAATTAATTCATATGTTCTTTTTATCATCCGTAAGTTCACGCATGTGCTCTTAAACAGACAAATCTTTGATATTTAATAACTCAAAAAGTATGGATTTATTTTAATAACACGGTATAAAAAAATTTTCTTATAATTTGTCCCTCTATCGATTGGTGGAGTTATTTTTAATAAAATAGTTTTCACCCCCGAGAACGGGTGGTATCCACCTCCAGGGTAAAAGCGGAAATTAACACCAAATCATTTTTATTTCTTGGGGTATGATCTAACTAGTCAGCAATTTTCATACAAAGCGATGGAGGTTTAACAAAATAGGAGGTGAAAACCTTTAAAGACTACACTAACTTTCCCCTTTCATCCCTTATTGCTACTTTCTGTATCCACTGAGGTGCCAGCCTGTAAGGGGTCATAATTAACAATATACAATAGACACATTTCACATGCCAATCTTTATATTACTTTTGACGATGATTTCTCGGCTCTAGCTCTTAGAATACAACAGACATGTCACGCTGAAATAGTTTCTATGTTTGCGGATGAAGCATCACACCAGTCAACTCTTTCCCGTTAATATTGTGAATTTCAACGTAGTCGCTTCAGTCTCAGCGACGAATCCAGGCCAGGGCCACCCAAAACATCAGTCACACAAAAAAAGATTGATACCGTTGGTCAGATAATTAAGGATGACCGCCGTGTAATATACCGTGAGATAGAGGCATCTTTGGGCATTTCAAAGACCTCAATACAAAAGATCCTATATGAAGAACTGGGTGTTTTGAAGTTTATTTCCCGTTGGATCTCTCATTTGCTTACAGAAGAGCAAAAAAGCGGTTCGCGTAAATTGGTGTTGAAAAACATTGGAACGGTTCAACAATGGAAGCTCAAAAAACGTTTGTAATATTGTTAGTTGCGATGAATCTTGGATGTACTCCTACCTGTATGTCCAGGATATACCTGGAGATTTTGGAGCTTCAAAACATCGAATTGTTAAATCATCCACCGTATAGCCCCGATCTAGATCCCAACGACTTCTTCACGTTCCCAAAGACCAAGAATTTATTGTGTGGACGGTGATTCCAGTCGTCGGAAAAAGCCATCGATGCTTTTAAAACAGCGACTTTGCAGGTGTCAACTGAAGAATGAAATAACGGTTTTACCAATTGGTTTGAACGTATTCAAAAGTGTATTGATATTGGTGGGATATATATTGAAAAGCAATAAAGTACTTTAAGTCCATATTACATTTTTTCTTATACTGTTGTACGGAGTTAAGGTCGTGGACTCTCACAGACGCCACCTGCAAGAAAATTGAGGCTATTGAAATGTGGCTTTATCGTCGAATCCTGAAGATATCTTATACCGACCACATTACTAATGAGGGTGATTTGCTGAGAATGCAAAAACAAAAGGAGCTGTTAATCAAAATAAAAACAGCCAAAATTGAATACCTCGGTCACATCATGAGGAACAGTGAAAGATATGAACTGCGGCAACTAATCTTGCAGGGAAAAGTAGAAGGAAAGCGAGGACCAGGAAGGCGAAGGATTTACTGGCTGAGAAATATACGTACGTGGTTCAACATGACAACCACAAATCCTTTGAGAGCAGCAGTGTAAAAAGTACAGATTGCCATGATGGTCGCTAACATCTGAAACGGATAGGCACTACAACAAGAAGATGGCTATATGCAAAATTAAAAAGACAGCTTATCGCTAAATATTCAATTATCTGTGGCACTGCTATCGTTACAATACTTTATACACACCTAACAGCTTTTAGTTTGGGGCATAAAATTTAAAATCCAGTGTGTTAAGTTGAAAGGTACCACCCTCTATAATTTTACTATATCTTCTCCTTCATTTGGGTATATTTAATATTTCATGGTTCATCAGCTTTCTGTATTCCCCTGTTTCTGTCTTTACTGGGCCATGTATTCTTCTCATAATTTTTCTCTCAATTATTCTTAACTTTTTTCGTATTTTTTCGTAAGGCACATTATTACTTCTGCTCCATAGGCTATCACTGGTCTAATTGCTGCTGTATACATTTTTGATTTTGTTTTTTTGTTCAGATTTTTGTCGTTGAGTAGTAGGTGATATTTCCAATATACTCTATTACCTGCTTTAATTCTTCGTTTATCTCTATACTCCTTCCGTTTTTGCCGTCCACCATCACCCCCAGGTATTTAAAGCAATCTACTCTCTGGAATGTATTTTCACCTATCTTTATTTCTGTTATTTCGTTTACATTGTCTCTTGTGCTTAGAAGGTATTTTGTTTTATTCTGATTGATTATTAATCCTCTCGTCTTTGCTTCTCTTACCAGGGTTAAAAGTGCCTCTTCTAGTCTTTTTTTATCTCGTCTGTCAACTACACTATTTAATTACTCCTTCTAGAGCGATCTTAAATAGTGTCGTTGACAGACTGTCTCCTCGTCTTACCCCAAGTTCTATTTTGATGTCGTTTGTATCGCCCTCATTTGTTTTAACTTTTGCCGTTGAGTCTTTCATTGTCATTCTAGTTAGTCTTAATAATTTTGTCGGTATCTCCATTCTTTCATTTCTTTTAATAATTGTTGTCTGTATATGCTGTCGAAGGCCTGTTGGAAGTCGATGAATAGTATGTGTAATTCTATGTCATGTTCATAGCTTTTCTCAATTGTTTGTGTCAGTACGTGTATTGCATCTATTGTTGATCTTCCTTTTCTAAAGCCCTGTTGGTATGGTCCTATAATTTTTTCTGTGTATTGCTTTAGTCGGTTTCTTATAATTGTGGTCAATATCTATAACGTTGTATTTAGTAGGGATGGGAAAAACCTACCGGTTTAAACCTAAAACCGGTTTTTTTACTTCGCGATAACCGGTTTTACCGGTTGTTTTTTTGTCCCGGTTATAACCGGTTTTTTCTTTTTAAAGTAAAAACCGGTTATTAGGTTTTTACGGTGATTAGGATTAGGTTAGGTATCATTTTGGATCCCAATCATAATTATTATTCTCAAGTAATTATTCCAAACAAAACCATAATTCAAATTTTATTTTATTTTATTAAATACAGAAGGAAACTGAAAGTGCAATCTCACATCAGCCAGAAACAATTATTAAGTTTTATTATAATATTTCCTTGAAAAAGTATTTGTAATCATAATATTTACATAAGAAGTGATCTGGTTGAATTAGACGCAAGCATCATCTATTTTTCACACTTACCTAACTGTTGACATTGAAAGTGGGCGAATGACTTTTTCTGATTACCAAAAATAATGCTCTGACTATGAATATCGAATGACTGATTACGAATACGAATCTCCAAGAATTTCGCTACGTTTTCAAAACGATACACTCATACAGGAAGTATTAAATGAGTTAAAATGTACCTATTCTACAAATATACAAACGTGTTAAAAGTAATACATGTTCTTTCGATAGTACTAATTTTGATCATATTGATATTGAGTCGAATGGAGTATCGCAAACTAAAGTGTATTGTAAATGTAACTTTATAACTTATTGGATTAAAAGAACCGAAAACCGGTTTTTCCAAAACCGGTTTTTTTGGCCGGTTATAACCACCAGATTAAACCGTAAGCAAAAAAACCGGTATAACCGAAAACCGGTGTTTTGTCAAAAACCTCCATCCCTAGTATTTAGTAGCATAATTGCTCTGTAGTTGCAGCACTTAATTGGATCTCCTTTCTGAAAGATTGGTGCGATGTGTCCGTTTTTATATTCTACGGAATATCATTCTACGAATATCACACGGCAATAAGAATAAATAAGAAGATAATGCTTCGTTATTTATAAAATCTGTTGTCATTGGACAACACATTTTCGAAAAACTGTCGCATTATTGTCAATTTATTCTCACTCTCTTGTGATATTATACCTGATAATTTGGGTCATTCAAAGCAAAAAAATCCAGAAGCCGTTATCAAGAACATTTCCAAATGGAGACCTGTATCAGACAGACCACGGGGAAGACCCAAAACTAGATGGGAGAACCAGATAGTGGAGGACCTTAAGAAGATGGGAGTCAGAGAATGGGTAACCAGAATCAAAAACAGGAACAATTGCGGAAAATTGTAAAAGATGCCAAGTCACACAACCAATTGTAAAACCAAAAGGTTAATACGGATTGATTCACCGCGAAAAACGAATCGGAAGAGCCCAAAGAGGGCGGCAATCACTCCGCTAGGAGTGTAGATGCCATGATGATGATGATGATTCTAAGCAAAAAATATTTCCTGTCAGTTTTCTCTAAAATTGATTGTTGTCGAGTTATATCCGATTAAAAATTTGAAAAATGCGAAAATGGCCATATTCAAGACTTAAAACTCGATTAAAAATTATTACAATGAAATTCAAAAAGTGACTTAATCAATATTTAAACCCCTTCTTCAAGCTCCTGAAGAGATTTTTGTCATTATTTTATTACAAAGCTGCTATTTTTTATTATTAACAATTAGCGCTATAGTCTAACTATATCGTCGCCCCCGTTAGCGAAACTATTTCGATTTATGTCCCACAATATTAGTCAGGGCTGATTATCGGAGAATAGGCCATTTTTGGGAAAAGTTATTTACCATAAATTTTATTTCTGGAATCGAATTATAAGATCCTATATATTAATAATATTGGTATGCAAAGTCCTCAGACAGTGTGCTACTTTTTTTATAAACAAAATGGCGCACGAAAATCGTGTTTTTTTCAATTATTGCTCTATAACTCCGAAGATCTTAACTTTACAACAAAAACACTCAAATAAAAATTCACCGTGATTAAATTCTGCATAGAGACGCGTTTTTCCCGATCTGGTCCGACGAAAATTTTCCTCGGAAAATGCGGATTTTCCCAACAAAATCTTTAATCTTCAAATAAAGTTTTAGATAAGTAATTATCTATAAATAATTAAATAGTTTGGTGACCTAAAAGCCTTTTTTTGTTTAGATTGTAGTTCCAGAAGCTGATGAAAATTAAACGAATATTTTAGCAACAATTCAATTGTTAATTAATAATTTGCGGTCGCAATAATAACCAAAATAATTATGATACACTGATCAAGCTTTGAAATCTTATAAAAATGAGATGCCTATTTAACATTTTGTCGACAAAATATGAATTTTTTATTTTTTTGCATAATTTTTAAATGTTTAAAAAAAATAGTTACAAACAAATTAACGTTTCTCAGAAAGTTTTTATTATATTATAATTTTAAAAAATAGCTAAAATGCGCATTTCAAATGTATTGAAAATGAATGCTTTAAAACTTTTTTGCAACGATTTGTAAAAAAGTTATGAAACAGCAAAATAAACATACGATTACTACTGTGTTTATAATTTTTTTTAATTCTTTCAAAACGTAGAAGTGAGTTTAAAGTACATGCTAATTATTTACAAAAAAATATTAATTATCAGTTTAATGGTTATATTTTAATTAAAGATTATAAATATATTTTTTTGTAATTTACACGCGCGAAAGTAGAATAATACAGTACTGTAGCTAAAATTTTCACTCGGAGCGACGACCGGCCGCGTGATGTACACTTTTAATAAATAATGTACGCTGGGCGTCAGTCGCTTCGAGTGAACATTTTAGCTCCGACTCTGTATCAGGCCTACGTTTGCGCTAAAAATTACAAAAAAAAAGTAATTTTAATCTTTGATTAAAATATAACCATTGCACTAATTTTTGACATTCTTTGTGAGTAATTAGGTTGTACCATAGACTCACTTTTAAGCTTTGAAACAATTAAAACAAATTATAAACAAAGGAGATTTCATATATTTATTTTGCTGTTTCATAACTTTTTTGCAAATGGTTGGAAAAATTTTTTAAAGCATTCATTTTCAAGACGCATGAAATGTTGGTTTTATCATGTCATTGTCATACATGCGAAATGAAATACGCATTTTAAGTATTTTTTAAAATTAGAATATAATAAACAATTTCTGAGAAATGTTAATTTGTTTATAACAATTTTTTTTAAACATTTAAAGATTATGCAAAAAAATGAAAAATTTATATTTTGTCGACAAAATATTAAATAGGCAGCACACCTTTATAATCTTTCTAAGTTTGATCAATGTCTCATGATTATTTTGGTTGTTATTGCGACAGTAAATTGTTAATTAACAATTGAATTGTTGCTAAAATATTCGTTTCATTTTCACCGGCTTCTGAATTTATAATCTATAACAAGAAAGCTTTTATTCCACTAAGCTATATAATTATTGATAAATTGATTACTGGCCCAAAAAATTTATTTGAAAATTCGAGATTTTGTTGGGAAAACCCACATTTTCCGAGGAAAATTTTCGTCGGAGCAAATTGAAAAAAACATGCCTCTATGCAGAATTAAATTGGGGTGAATTTTTATTTGAGTGTTTTTGGTGTAAATTTAAAATCTTCGGAGTTATAGATCAATAATTGAAAAAAATACGATTTGTCGGCGTCATTTTGTCTATAAAAAAAGTAGCACATTATATGCGGACTTTGCATATATATATTAATAATATATAGGATCTTATAATTCGATTTCAGCAATAAAATTGCTGGTAAATAACCTTTCTTTGTACTTTACCAATTAGACCAACGTATTATAATAACTATTTTTTTTTTCAAAATTTAAAGATTATGCAAAAAAAAAAAGAAAAAAATATATTTTGTCGATAAAATATTAAATAAGCATCTCATCTTTATAATCTTTATAAGTTTCATCAATGTATCATGATTATTTTGGTTATTATTGCGATCGTAATTTGTTAATTAACAATTGAATTGTTGGTAAAATATTCATTTAATTTTCACCGGCTTCTGGAATTACAATCCATACCAAGAAAGCTTTGATGTCACTAAGTTATTTATTTATTGATTAATAATTACTTACCTAAAACTTTATTTGAAAATTAGGAGTTTTTGTTAGGAAAACCCGCATTTTCCGAGGAAAATTTTCGTCGGAGCAAATCGTGAGAAACATATCTCTATACAGAATTTAATTGCGGTAAATTTTTATTAAGGTGTATTTGTTGTAAAGTTAAAATCTTCGGAGTTATAGAGCAATAATTGAAAAAAATACGATTTGTCGGCGCCATTTTGTTTATAAAAAAAGTAGCACACTATTTGCGGACTTTGCATACCTATATTATTAATATATAGGATCTTATAATTCGATTCCAGCAATAAAATTGCTGGTAAATAACTTTTCCATGAATTTTGCTAATTAGCCCAGAGTATATTTGATTGTTGTCGAGTTATATGGCCATTTTAGCAATTTTCAAATATTAAATCGCGTATAACTCGACAACATTCAATTTTAGAGAAAAATCACAAGAGACCTTTTTGCTCAGAAAGTCCCAAATTATCTAAAAAAATTGTTCGGTGTAAAAAAATTATTTTTGTGAATTTGTTTAAAAAAATTGTTTAAACAATTTTATCTACTCTGTCATATTATGTATAAGTTTTTAGTTTGTGAAAAGTGTCATCATAGATAGCAGTGCGTGAAGGGTTTAAGGTGTGCGTGAAGTAACAATGTATTTTAAATGGGATTTACTTTTTCGCACACTTTCAATGGGTTTTTTCGCACAGTTTCATATAATCAAATATCCTCAACTTTCGCGTTGTCATGGTGATGACAATATTAGCAATGACTTACAACAAAATTTTTGACAGTTTTGTGGTTTGAAAATTATTTAGGATTTTTAAATGTCAAAGTTCTAAAAATTGTAGAATAGAAATGAATTCCAGTGACGAAGAGTTACAGTTTTTTTATTTGTTTATCGTAGATAAAATATTGTATGAAACTGTGCGTGAAGTACTTTTTGCGAACTTACGCAAAGTATAGCACTCGCTCCGTTGTCGCTCGTGCTCTAAAAATTGCGTGCGTACGCAAAAAGCATACTTCACGAACTGTTTCATAAATAACTATTTCGACCACGGCACCTCCCGGCACCCTGTGGATATATTATAAGGACCTCTTTTTGAGTAAGTTGTGCAAAAAAATCGAATCGGAATAATATCACTAACGGGGGCGACGATAAATCCTGGACTATAGCGCTAATTGTAACAGCTTTTTAATAAAATAATGACAAACATCTCATCAGAACCTTGAATAATATAAGTGGTTTAAAACTTGATTTGGTCACTTTTTGAATTTCATAATAATAATTTTTAATCAAGCTATTAAGCCTTGAAAATGGCCATTTTCGCATTTTTCAAATTTTTAATCGCATATAACTCAACAACAATCAGTTTTATAGAAAAATAACAAGAGACCTTTTTTGCTCAGAATGACCCAAATTATCTAAAAAAAATTGTTCAAAATAAAAAATTTTTTGTGAAGTTGTTTAAAAAAATTGTTTAAACAATTTTTCGACCACGGCACCGTCCGGCACCCTTTGGATATGTTATAAGGACCTCTTTTTGAGTAAGTTTGTGCAAAAAAATCGAATCGGAATAATTTCTCTAGCGGGGGCGACGATACAGCCCGGTGTATTGGTAGAAATCAGTTAAAGTAGCATTCTGTACAAATCGTATGATATCTACGTGTCACTCTGTTCCAAAAAACATGAACATACTATTTTATGCAACGTAATGAGCTAGTAAATATTCTGAATAGTATAATGTTACACATTTTTAAATAAAAAAATTGGAAAGATTAATCAAAAACGTATTATAAGTTTATCTTTAGAACCAGAGCCAAAAAAAATATTTTTCAGTTAAAATTACAGCACGGTCGGGTTAACAACGTTCAAAGCATAACTTGCATCCTTTTCTAACCATATTTTTCTTCTTGCTCGTTCACCCAACTGCATTTTAGATAACTAAGTAGAAAGGCTTCATTATTTTCTCAGTAGGTATTGTATCGTTTCAATATTTAGTATGAAAACAAAATCTTCCGACCTAATTTATAATCTACCTCAAGCATGTTTGAATAGAAAAGTTTTGTACACTGCAATACACTGTATAGTTTTTTATTATAATATATTATAGTCCTTGGGCCCACATATAAAATTAATATTTATGACCACACCGTCAAAATTTTGGCACTTGTTATTTGGGTGGAGTCGGACAAACTTGGAGCTTGACGAAGTTGTCAATTTTATGCAAGAAAAAAATTTATAACCACATTGGTCATTTTATTTTAATTAATGGTTTTTATCATATAAACAGCGAAAACAATTTAGTCGGACAAAAATATTTGGTCGTATGACGCGTTGGACAGACTAAATAATGTCAAATTTATGAAAATAATAAATTTATTACCACATGGCTAATTTTAACAAAATCTACCATAAAACCTTTTTACAATAATGTGATAACATTGTCGGACAATTTTCATGGGGCTTATGCGCAGTAGGATGCGCTGAAGATGTCAATTTCCTGGAACTTTTTTATTTACAACCATTTTTCCGACAAAAAGAGGAGGTTATAAGTAATTATATTCTAAATAAAAAAATCTAAGTGTCCGACAAAAATACTTTTAAACGGGTTCGTGCATCCATTATTTTCACAACAATTTTTCCAACAAACGTAGTAGGTTACAAGTAATTATATTCTTAAGCAAAAAATGTAATTATCTGACAAAAATGTTGGGGCAAACGAACAGAAAACTTAATTCTTTTAGCTTATCGACGTCCTTAAGAGGAGGTATTGTCAAAAAAATATTAACAGTTTTTCTCGGTTACTTTTGAATCGATTTAGCTGAAAATTGGTACACACACTAAGTAGAGCTGTACCCAAAATTATCCAAAATTATCCAAAACTTTTCGACAAAAGGGAATATTTTGGATAAATTTTTGATCTGAAAATTTGTGTACATGTACATACTTCTTGAACAATGACAAACATCGTTCTGTAGTTTTTTTCTCGAATTTTCAAAAAAAATTCCGACATGAGGAAAAATTTCGGAAAATTTTTTGTCACAATATTTTTGTCCTACAAGTGATCCAATATGCATTACAAATGTAAAAAACAGTACAAAATAAAATGACATCTGTGGTAATAAATAAAAAAATTCCAGAGAATTGACATCTTAGGCGCATCCGACTGCGCATATACCCGTTGAAAATTGTCCGACAAGGTTACCACCTCATTGTAAAAAGGTTTTATGGTAGATTCTGTTAAATTTAACCATTAGCCATGTGGTAATAAATTTATTTGACGTATTTAGCATGTCCGACGCGTCATACGGCCCAATATTTTTGTCCGACAAAATTGTTTTCGCTGTTTATGTGATAAAATCCATTGATTAAAATAATATGACCAAGGTGGTTATACATTTTTTTCTTGCATAAAATTGACAACTTCGTGACAGCTTGACAGAAACGCCCCACTACCATAATGCGCCCAGCTCCAAATTTGTCCGACTCCACCCAAATAACAAGTGCAAAAAGTTTCGACGGTGTGGTCATAAATAATAATTTTATATGTGGGCCCATGGACTATTAGAGAGTTGTTGTTTAGAAATATAATTCAAAACAATCACAAAATTAAAAAGAATAAATTAATATAGGTAGCAATTATTAACTAAATAATGCAAAAACCAAGAGATAGCCAACTTAGTTTGTTCATAAAGGTGTCCTTAAAATCAATTATTTTTGTAACTTAAGATAATAGCGAAAAAAGTAAAGAGCCAGAAAATATGGTAGGGGAGACTAAGCGGGGATTTTTGCAATTACTCGAGCGCGTCAGATTATCATATGGGGATAAACCTGGTGCCCTGCAGATGTACCTTTACCATATATTAACTCTTAACACAGGGGAAGTCGTTAAGGGGGCCCGAAAAAAAATCTATCCTTAAAAATACTCGAAATTGTCAGATTAAGATAAGGTAAGTTAAGAACATGCAAAACAGTGTATATTTCAAAAATCTGACGATTTGAGCGGGGCGTAAGGAAATGGGTGAGTTAAAAAGTTTCACAAAAAAAGCGAATAATTCACGAAGTGAACGTTAGATCGAAAAACTAAAAAATACATGTTCAATATTTTTCAAAAATCTTTCGAGTGATATCAAACATGACCCCCCACGGAGGTGGTGTGGGGGTTACTTTAAAATCTTAAATAGGAGCCCCAAATTTTTATTCCAGATTTGGATTTTTTACGTAAAAATAAGCAACTTTTATTCGAAACATTTTTTCAAAATATGGATAGATGGCGCTATAATCGGAAAAAACAATTGTTGGAAAATTTTACTTAACTTTTTTTTGGTTTTAGGACCTACTCTTCACAACCCAATAGGTCCCCAAAGTGCTCGAGTGATTGCACATTTAGCATACTTCGCTCCTCTACTAATATGACTGTTGCAAATTTCAAATCTGTTTTTATTTTAATAGCGTAGACTTTGACTTCGCCTTAGACTTAAATACAACACACTGTATATGTCCCGACAGTGGTGAAAGAGTTAAGAAAAAAATTATGTCTTAGCTAGACGCATAAAGAAGTACGTAGAAGGCGGACACATTTAGGATTAGGTGACCAACACGGGCTTAACACGGCAGTGGTTCCTATATTAAAAGTTACATGATTTGTCGAGCAAGAATTTCCAATACTCCTTTGAAAGACTTAGAATAAAGCTAAAGCCCCAATTTATGAAAATTTCTATTTAACTTACCATGTAAGTAAAATATAGGAGAAATACTAAATTTAGCAAATAAAGAATTGTTACAAGGTATCATCATCAATGGCGTTACAATTCTTCGTGAGTATTTGGCGCGTTTACTATTGCGTTCCATGTTTGTCGGTCCTGTGCCACTAATTCCCATTGTCGCACTCCCATTTTCTCTAGATCTTCTTTGACTGCATCTTTCCACCTTTCTCTAGGCCGCGCTACATACTTTCTTCCATCTGGCCTTTCCCAGAACACATTGTTTATAAGGCGATTGTCGTTACGGCCTATCACATGCCCTGCCCATCTGAGTCTATTGGCCTTTATTATCTGACTAGATTTTACTTTGCAAATAGAGCCTCTAGCTCTTTATTGCATCTGTGCTTCCACTCGTTTGCCACGCTGTCTCTGCAAGGGCCATATATATAATCGAAGGATTTTACGTTCCCACACCAGCAATTTATTTACTTCTCTTTGTGATGGTTTATAGTAATATTTTGGCTTATTCGCCGTCGTTCTTGTTTTGAGACGACCATGTATTTTGTTTTGTCTTCATTTCTTTTTAGACCTATGTTTAATGTAGATTCTTCAAAGCTCGGGAAAATATAGTTGTTCCATTTTATCTTTGCCCATTTTCAAACAAATTAAATCAAAACATAAAGTGAAACGTACATGGATGTGTATAGTACATATATATATATATATATATATATATATATATATATATATATATATATATATATATATATATATATATATAGTATGTTGTATATGCAATGTATATACACATCGACATACGTTTCACTTTATGTTTTGGTTTAATTTATTCCAAAATGAATCACGACGCATGGGCAAAGATAAAATGGAAGAATTATATCATTAATTTCTAATGTTGATTGTGCCACTGCGTCTACGTCATGGGCAAGGCGAGTATGATTTTTGCTCCCCGAGCAGGTATGTCTGGTTTGATTTTTGGATACATTTTTCGCATCACATATTCTAAGTCCAGGTTAAACAACAATGGTGACAACTGATCTCCCTATTTCAGTCCAGAATTTACGCAGAAAGTATTTGATATTTTTGTTTTTATAAAAAATGCCAATAATGCAAAAAAAGCATATAATGCTACGAAACGAATATTATTGCCAAGGTAACCTATGGAATGACATTTTTATTTCTGAATGAATTCAAAATAATTGGTTTTATTCTCAAGTGTAAAAATTTAACCAATTTCATGCACTACAGTTAAAAATTAATCTGTTCTACAGTTTTAACTGTTCAATAATGCATGCCATAAGTTATGAGTATAAATTTTTAATCAGTCTCTCTAATTATTTCTGAGCGTTCCACGCCCTGATACTAACTCTATCCATCACTGGCTTCTTGACGCAGAATTATTGCTTGTAGCGTGGAACGGTAACGGAAAATATTTCCAAACAGCAAAATCCTCTTATCTGGGCTTTATTTTAAAACCGGTATAAATAAAAAGTTTAAAGTAAATCTTCGGGTAATTCCGTAATACACAACCTAGTTTGATGGTGAGGGAGCACATATCATCAAAAATAACTTTAGGGGACTTCCATAAACTACGTCGTTGAGAAGAGAGAGGAGGGGGGGGGGGCTTGCTTATTTCGATGAATTACGACAGGGGGTGGGGGGTATGAGTGCATATTCGACGTCGTTTAATATATTTGGTATATTTAAATTTGTCACTATTGTCTGTATAAATATAATTTTTTTACTAGCTTTTACCAGCATTAAAGTATCAGATATTCATATAAAAACGTATAGTTTTTGAAATGAAATTGAAAATAAAACAAAACGTTTACGAATAAATACACCTTTGTTAAAATTAAAAAGAATTCTCTTGTAGATACTTTTATCGCATACATTTCGTTTTTATCAGTCACAGCCTTAAAATAATATGTATTAGGTAGCACTTTTGTACAGGACAACAAACAATATAAGACGTTGTTCTTTGGGTTTAAACAAGCGCTTCTATACAGTGAGCACGTAAAGGTTGGAATTAATTAATTTTCTCGAGAATGAACAATTTTGGAAAAAATCCCGAAACAGGTCAATTTTTATTTATTAAGACTTTTTGGCATATATATCCAGGGCCGTCTTAACCATACACGGCGCCGGGGTGCAAGACTCACCTTTGCGCCCCCTTTTGTCAGAAGATTATATAGGTTATAGTTACGCTAAAATTAAAACTAATTATGTTTGCTTTCTTTATTTATATATTAAAAAACATGGATTCAGTATTCATAAAAGATCAATCTTATAACGCTATACCATATACCATACTTTTTAAAGTATATCAAACTCAACTTTTCTAGCTTTTAAGTTGACAAAAGTTTTTATTGCTTTGGTGATATCAATTTTTACTTGAATTTCTATAATTATTAAAGCCAGGTTTGTTAATCTGACTTGGTCCATTGTTGAGCGCAGATAATTTTTGATCAATTTAAGTTTAGAAAAAGACCTTTCTCCTTCAGCTATTGTTACTGGAAGTGTTAAATATATCCTTAGACGGTTTACTGTAAAGAGGCCGAAATCGTTAGACCGAAAGCAGTAGACCGAACTCATTAGACCGAAAAGCACTTTACCGAAACCTCACTAGGCCGAACAGTAGGAGACCGAAAAGGAGGAGACCGAAAAGCATTATGTGCATAATACAGGGTGCTTAAACAGGATTGTAATCTGAGAAAGGGTAACATCAATCTCCCTTCACCCTTTATCCAGTCTTAGGACTGACAGCACAAAGTACTGGCGAGCTTAGAGTTTGTTTTTTGGTTTGTTTTTGGTTTATTTTTTTCTTTTTCTTTTTACTTGTCGCAGTAAAAGAGATAAGATAAATGTAATTACAACTAAATTTTATTTGTATGGTTATCAGAAACAGTTAAAATGGTGTTAATTTATTTTTACCTTCACTAATTTGTTGACGGATGAAAACTATTTCATCGGATGAAAACGGATGAAAATTATTTCATATCAGACTGTACAGAGTAACAATTTAAGTACACAGTCTATTTTTAAAATAATACAAAAAATACAATAAACAAAAAGACAGATATACAAAATCTTAGTATAATTTAGTGCAATCTTTTTTAATATAATATGTAGGTACCATTTCGGTCTAATGCTGTTCGGTCTAGTGAGGTTTCGGTAAAGTGCTTTTCGGTCCAATGAGTTCTGTCTACTGCTTTCGGTCTAATGATTTCGGTCTAATTGTCGTGTACCATCCTTAGACATGTAGAAAGATTTGGTAAAACTGAGAGTAAATTATCTATTAGAATAGATTTAACTTGGAATATCGAGTGGAGTTGTGTCTATATTTATAAAAAAATATTGGTAACAATTCTAACTCATGGAATAGATCTTTACCATCTATATAAGATCTACTTCCATGCGCTAGTTTTTTTGTAAATTTGAACATTGTGTTTTTTTTTAAGTTTCCTTCGGAGTTTCTTCAACTCAGTATACTTTCGAAGAAAGAAAAATTATAATTATGTTCCCTCAACATTTCAAAACTTTCACTTAATTTTGCAATGGCAATGTCCAATAAATAATAATAGAAGTTAACTTTAAAATTTTGTTTATCAATTGTAACCGAGTCAATTAATATCTGCTCAAACGCAGTGTCAGTGCGGTTGTTAGTTAAACCTTCACTAAATTGATCAAGCATCCTAACAGCTTCCGAAATAATAATATCGCTCATTTGCAAAGTTTTGCTGATAATATTAACCTTTACTAATATTGTACCATGTCACGACAGAGCAGATAAACTTAAAGTTCTTTAATTTTGTCATCAATGAGCTTTCGATGTTTCTTGTGTCATTGTCGTATTTGTTGTTGTCAAAAATTGAGTATAATGCGCGGTAAATTTTCCCCATAGTCAAACGAAATATTTGTAATAGTCAATAGTCAAGCAGAGCTGATTGATCTTATACGACTGGTTGAAAACGAAAGTCAAATATTTGGTCTGCAATTAAACATATCAAAGACAAAGATCATGATAGTGGATAGACTACATAACAATCATCCACACATAACCACAATTTATCGGTTTGAGGTTGTGAGCTCATACTTATATCTGGGATCATTAATCACAAACACAGGTTCATTACAGGAAGAAATAAAACGTAGATGTGATCTAGCAAAAGTCGCCACAGCAAAAATGACCACAATATGAAAGGACTGTCAAATTTCAAGAGCGTTAAAGATGAGATTGATCAACTGCTTAATACTCCCAATACTGACCTACGGATGTGAATCTTGGACTCTGAAATGTTCTGTTGGACACGAATGCTACGAATTCCTTGGACTGACCATAGAACAAATAATTCAATTTTAAGAGAGCTAAAAGTTAGCCAACGACTCTCCAGTAAAGTCCATCTCCAACAATTAAAATACTTTGGACATGTTATGAGAGCAAACAAAGAACACATGGAAAGACTCATTATACAAGGAAAGGTGGAAGGCCGAAGATCACGAGGAAGATCCCCAACAAGATGGATCGATCAAATTACGGGAATATGCAAAAGACCTATGCATGAGTTAAAAGAAATGACCAGAGACAGAGATCTTTGGAGACGGACAATACACGACATCACGTCGACCACTACACTCCCTCCGGGGGGTCAGGATTGAAGAGAGAGAATTTTACTCTCCTATCGTGGACGGCCGTAGCGTGACCGTAGCTCAGATTCATGATACCTGGGTTCATAAGCCAGAGCGCACGGTTCGAGCCCCGGCAACAACAATCCCACCGCGCATTTGAAAGCGGTTTTAATGTACAGTTGAGTCCCTGAATCTTTACCCGTGCGTCATCATTTAAAGCATACGAAATAAGTCGATGATAGGTCGGAAATTAAAATTTACTAAACGCAACAGCCAGTGACAGTAAGTGACTTGCTGTTGCGTTTACTAAATTTCAATTTCCGACTTATCATCGACTTATTTCATATGCTTTAAATGATGACGCACGGGTAAAGATTCAGGGACTTAACTGTAAAGGTCGGTATCTCATTTATTATGACATTCCACCGTAATGTTGATGCGAAAAAGAAAACATAAATTTCTTAACAAATAATATTTATTATTTCCATTGAGCATTTAGCGGCGCTAGCACTAAATGAAGGCTGCGATCCGCACAAGGAACATAAAACGCAAGAAGATTCATGTCTAAACAATTTTAAAAATTTTTTGAATGTCAAATAGCTCCCCAAGAGGCAATTATACTTTTGTCAGCAGAATCGGATACACTGATAATTTTTACAAGATGGTGATTCATTGACTTCATTGTCACTCGACATTCAATATTGGTTAAAATAACGCGTCACCTTTTTGAAATTATTGTCGGAATAATCTAAATGGGTTTCATATTTCATTTGCATATCATAGGTGTAGTAAGCATTTAATAATAGCCTTTGTAAAAAATACCGAAAGTGCACTTGAATGTTTTTGTTATTTGTAGTTTTTTTAAGGACAAAAAGGGCAAGTTTGAGCCTAGCAAGTGTTCAGCTTGCGCCCCTTGGGCTTGGCGCCCGGGTGCCTCGCACCCCTTGCACCCCCGGGTAGAGACGGCCCTGTATATATCATACTAGTGACGTCACCCATCTGGGCGTGATGACGTTATCGGTGATTTTTTTAAATGAGAACGGGGGTCGTGTGACAGCTCATTTAAAAGGTAATTCAATCCTCTATTCAGTAGTATTAGACTAAGAGCCGCTATAGGTGAAAATTCTTAATCATTTTAGGCACGACGGGACCCTATAACTTAAATAGTAGAACCTAAAATAAAACGTTTGAACACTGTGCCGTCACTTTTCAGTGGCACATGCGTCTACAGTGGCGCATTAAACTTTCCACTTATGGACGGGATACATAAATTAAAAAATACCCTCCCTAATTACCAGAATTTAATTTTTTCATTTTTTTAAGTTTTATGTGATTAAGACATAAGATTCATCGTAATTTTAACCCACCACCCCATTCTCCCTGCCCCCACCATCAAAAACTTTATTTTTCGATTTTATTTTTTTTTGGTGGGATGCAATCAATTTTAAAATTTCAAAAAATGTACACGCATAGTTAAGGGTTTTATAAAACACGTCTATTTTTTATAGACCTGTAGGTTGAGTGTACATAACCTCAAAAAAATTTTAATTTTTTTTTTTTTAAGTATATAACTTTTTTTTGGGGATAGCTGCAGATCTAATTTTTTCTTAATCTTGTGTATTTAGTCAAATACTATATTTCTAATTTTTTTTCAGATTTTTCTGTAACGTTGGTCACCTTCAAAAATCCAAAAAACTGTTTTTTAAGGGGGTTTTGGGGGGTTTGAACGTGTTTTTCTGATTTTTGAATATTATAAAGAACTCAGTTACTTCAAGTTACATATAACCTATAAAAACAAAATTGATTTGATATATTATGAAGTCTATAAAATAGGGAAAATCCCCCAAAACCCCCCCAAAAACAGTTTTTCGGATTTTTGAAGGTAGGGAGACTTACGGAAAAATCTGAAAAAAATTTAAAATATAGGGTTTGATAAAACACACAAGATTAAGAAAAAATTAGACCGGCAGCTGTTCCTCAAAAAAAGTTATACGCTTTTGTGAAAAATTTTTTTTTAATTTTTTGAGGTTATGTACACTCTACCTATGGGTCTATAAAAAATAGGCATGTTTTATAAAAGCCTCAGCTATGCGTGTGAATTTTTTGAAATTTTAAAATTGATTGCATCCCACCAAAAAAAAAATAAAAACGAAAAATGAAGTTTTTGATGGTGGGGGCATGAGGAAGGGGGTGGTGGGTTAAAATCACGATGAATCCTATGTGTTAATCACATAGAACTTAAAAAAATAAAAAAAATTTAATTATGTTAGTAAGTTCTGTTAACTTTTAATTTATTTATCCCGTTCATAAGTGGAAAGTTTGATGCGCCACTGTCGACACATTTGCCACTGAAAAGTGACGGCACAGTGTTCAAACGTTTTCTTTTAGGTTCTACTATTTAAGTTATAGGGTCCCATCGTGCCTAAAATGATTAAGAAATTTCACCTATAGCGGTTCTTAGTCTATATAAGTGTTCCGTTTCAAATCACTCAATTTTGGAGCAAAAAAAATTTTGTACCTCCGATTTGTCTGAAAATTGGTATATAGCTTCTGCGGGACGTACAAATAAGATATTTAAGGTCAAAAAATCTTCTTCTTCTTTTTTTCTTAAAATGTTATTTTATGCGATTTTACAGTGATTTGGTGTTTATTTATACAAATTTGCATTTTCTATCGTAAAGTATCAATGATAAACATAATATTTTAATAGAAAGAACTCAAAAATGTCATTATATGGCATTATAACAAGTTACTTTGATTCAAAACAAGCTTTTGATCTAATTTTGTAGTGTAGAAAACGTTAAAATACCGTTTTTTACATTTTTCTCCATTCCCAAAATACATCATAATCGATTTGGCTGAAAATTTGCCCACAGATAGACAAAACATAAGACTTTAAGTGGTGAGAAAGATTTGAATTATATTACATTACCAAAAAAGTTACATGCAATATTATAGTCAAAAATATAGGCGTCTACTGTAAGTAAAATTAACTCGAAAATATCGACCTCACGACAAAAATTGTTAAAAAGAAATTGTAATAGTTGTAAACACGATTTATTTGGAACAATTTCAGTTCCTACCATTTTTGTCGAAAAGTTAAAAATGGCGGAGATATTGAGCCAAACAGGTTCTCCTTTAAAATCAAGATGGCGGCTAACGTAACGGAGAAATTCATTCGTGATTTTAAATTTAGGCTACTATTGACTCCCTTAAAGATCAGAAAAATAAAATTTTGGGCAGCTCGGCATTCAAGGTCAAATGCTATCCCGACTGGACTAATATATACTTTTGAGTCTGATATTACTGCATGTAACTTTTTTGGTATTGTAATATAATCCAAATCCTTCTAACCACTTAAAGTTCTATCTTTTGGATATCTGTGGGCAAATTTTCAGCCAAATCGATGATGATGTATTTTGGGAATTGAGGAAAATGTAAAAAACGGTATTTTAACGTTTTTTACACTATAAAATTTGATCAAAAACTTGTTTTGATTCAAAATAACTTGTTATAATGCCATATAATGACATTTTTGAGTCCTTTCTATTAAAATATTATGTTTTTCATTGATTCTTTACGACAGAAAATGCAAATTTGTTTAAATAAACACCAAATCACTGTAAAATCGCATAAAATCACATTTTGAGAAAAAAAGAAGAAGATTTTTTGACCTTAAATATCTTATTTTTACGTCCCGCAGAAGCTATATACCAATTTTTAGACAAATCGGAGATCCAAAATTTTTTGCCTGAGTGATTTGACATGGAATGTAACATAAACATTAACATAATTATTTATACAGGGTGTCCAAAAAATTATTTTATGAAGTAAATTTATTGACATAAAAAGAAGAATGTATGTAATTTATTTAATTGAAAATACATTTTACTGCTCTCAGAAAAGAGAAAAAATATTTTTTTGAAAAATAATCATCGCTCTTCGCTTAAATTAAATGTTCAAACTGTCAAGGGGCCGGTGGGTGGCTGCATTAATATTGAATTTAAGCAAAAAACAATATTTATTTGTAAAATAAACATTTTTTCTGTATTATGAGAGCAGTAAAATGTATTTTGAATTAAATAAATTACATACATTCTTCTTTTTGTCAATAAACTTAATTAAAAAAAATTTTTTGGACACCCTGTATAAAGAATTATGTTAATATTTATACTGCTGAATAGAGAATTGAATTACCTTTCAAATGAGCTATCACACGATCTCTGTTCTCATTTAAAAAATCATCGATGGTGTCATCACGCACAGATGGGTGACGTCACTAGTATGATATATATGCCACAAAGTTCTAATTTAAAAATAAAAATTGACCTGTTTGTGGATTTTTTTCTAAAATCGTCCATTCTCTAGAAAATTAATTTATTCCAACCTTTACGTGCTCACTGTATATACAGAACAACGTCTGAAAACAAACAATATTAAAATGTTAATTCATTTATGTGCTCCATACTGTGTGCGAAAAAATAGTTCTGAAAGAGTGAATGGAAATAAAATACTGTGTTCTATTTAGTTATTAAGTCGTATTTATACTTAGAGAAGATTTATACGCAAAATCTTGGTCCAATGCTATTTAAATGCATTAATTTTTTTCGAATATTGAGAAAACTAATAAACATTTTTGAGAAATTTAAACGCAGATTGAGAGATTACATTATTGCCGAGGGCCAAAAGTTTCTGAAAACATCTATAATGTTTATTTTAATAAGTTACAGGGATAAAAAAAGAGAATATTTAGTCTGTTTTTTAAACTCAAAAATTTAATTCAAAAGAAACCTTTGGTTTATTCTAAGGGACTTTCAGCTCTCGGTAATAATGTAATCTTTCATTCTGCGTTTATATTTTTCAAATATATTTATTAGTTTTCTCAGGATCGAAAAAAGAATGCATTTAAATAGCATTGGACCAAGATTTTGCGCCTACGCCCTTAATTGTTCTTGTTATGATACATTCGCAAATAAAGTTTCAAGGTTGATTAAAAAAAACAGAAATAACATTGCATATTTTTAAATCACTGAAAGGGGGGTCGTGAACTGCAATGACGACGTCGACATGGGGGGGGGGGGTTCGTCTGTAAACGACGAATTACGACAGAGGGGAAGGAGGGTATTAAAAAGTTCAAATTTTTTACGACGTAGTTTATGGATGCCCCCTTAATTGTGTCAGTTAATGTGAGCCGTCAACTATATTAATTTATAACTGGATATAATTAGCGTTGTTGAGAAAGTATATCAAAAACTATAAACACAGGAAAAATAATAACACAAAAAAACTGCTCAAAAGAGAACTAGAAAAAAGTATAAAACTAAAAGCAGACACAGGGCAAAATCGCCGAAAGAAGAGGCTTGGGCCGAATAAGAACATACTGGCTCAGAAATCTCCGAAAGTGGTATCAATCTCTCTTGTCGCTTCGCCATTACTGAGGATCGTGATTTCTTCCAATATTCCTAACAATGTTTCTTCATTGGTCTCTATCTTCAGCTGCTCTAAGGGCATCACAGAATGAGTTTCCAGCTGAATTCTTTATTTGGTCGGACCATTTAGTTGGTGATCGTCCTCTTGATATTCCTCCCGGAAAGTTTCCAGAAACAATTAATCTCTCCAAACTGTCGTCACCTCTGCGAACCACGTGACCAAAGAATTGCAGTATTCGTTGCAGACATATTGTGGACAGTCTTTTTTCATCTTGAGTTGGTTTAGAATGGAAACTTTTGTCCTATCAGCTGTCCAAGGTATGCGCATCATTCTTCTCTAGCACCACATCTCAAAGGCATCAATTTTTTGGAGCTCGCATGCGCGAAGAGTCCAAGTCTCTGCTCCGTAGAGAAATTTTGAGAATACAAGGGCATTCACCAGTCTCATCTTGATATTTAGAGAGATAGATCTGTCTTTCCAAACTTTACTTAGGCGACTCATCGCATTTTTTGCCATACCAATACGTCTGCGAACTTATGATTCACACTTACCATCGTTAGTTATACTAGACCCGAGATAGACAAAGGTGTTCACTATCTGGTATTCTTGTAACATGTTAGTCAGTTGAATGGTGTCGAATCTGTCGACCACAATTATTTTTGTTTTAGCGTTATTGATTTTTATACCAAGTTTATTGTTTTCGTACTCAACTCTTCGCAGGAAATTAAACATTTCTTGCTCGTTTGCTGCTAGAAGTGTATCAATAGACCATTACTAATCTGTAAAGCTGCCGTAAATTAAGTTAATATGGACAATATGATCGCCAGCGTTCGATGATCGGACATTGTACTGAAAGAAGAAGAATTTAGTTGTTTACAATAACAGAAATGATAACCATTTTACAAGTAAGAAGGAAAAACTATGAACAACTATAAAGGAGATTATATACAATAAATACGATTAATAATGATAGGAAGAACTTATAGATCAAGTGCTGCTTGCTCTCTTCAACACACCAAAAGTTCATCTCTACCTTCTCACAACATCTTAAATATAAAAATCATACTTTAAATATCCCAGATGATGTCTCTCTACTTCACAACATCTCACAGAAAGACTTCTTAAAATTGTACTTAGACCTAAAACAAGGACCAAGAAATAATCAAAGAAAAACAAAAAAGTCTGAACTGTGTCATCCACCATGTTTTGTTTAACCGGGACTTCCAACCACTCCACCGACAATTTTTTTCTTAACACAATTACTGCATTACTATATTATGTACACAAAGTAATGTGGTTTGCCTACCACCTTCAATGACAGAATACTTGACTACATTTTCATAACTATAACACCACGTTTAATTTTATTTTAATTGATTATTTATCACAGTGGATTGATTGTAGTTACTGTTCTCAATTTAACAAGCTTTAATCTAGATTCTACATAACTGACAGGTAAATTTTTCAACTTCCTGTGGAACCCACGGTTTATACTCACGTGATTCTAACATGCTAACCACCAAAATATAAAAATATGTGGGTAAAAACCCTTTACAATTGATCCGTCGTGGAAACATAGATAAAGTATGTGAACTTAAACATGAATGTACCAAATATCCAATGTATTACGCTCCAGGTACCATTTGAGTCCAAAATTGACTTGTTATTCGGTCTGGGCCACTTCTTCCGGCACAGTGGCCTCATGTTTTTTCCAAAGCTTGTCTTAGAAGGAATATTTGATGGATAGTAGACTTTTCTTTGCGAAACCCACTATGGTATTTGCCTATTATGCTTTCACAATGTCCCGACAGTCGATCGTAAAGAATGTAGGCCAATATTTTGTAGGCCACGTTTAACAGGGTAAAGCCTCTGTAGTTATCACAAACTGTTTGGTCTCCTTTCTTCTCAGTAGGTACAATTATACCTAGGTTCCAGTCTTCTGGTAGTTTTACCTGCTTCCAAATCAGTTCTACTAGCCTATGTACAAACATACTACATGTCAGATTTTTTGCGCCATGTTTTAAAAGTTCAGAAAGTATGCCATATGATCCAGGAGCTTTGTTTTCTTTCAATTTTTGCATTGCTTTGATGACTTCTTCCTCTGTTGGGACGCTATCTTTCTCTCTTTCGTCGTCCATGTCTTCGAGCTGTATTTCTGCTTTTTGCAACCTCATCTAACTTCATATATTATTTAGTCTACACTCAAAATGTTCTGTCCATCGTTAGACCGAAATTAGAAACACGAAATTAGGCTCGTATATACACACACCCAAACTTATAAGGAATCACCATATATTTCAAAGAAATATTTATTTCTCTTGAAAACACTTGTTATTGTTGCGAAGAATATAGGTTTTTATCGAAAATAAACAAATTGATAAGACAATCAGATAGTACAACTCGGTACGGTATAAGTTATTTGCTTGTGTTGCAAATTGAACGAAAATAAATAAACTAATTTTTGCGTCCAAAAACGAAAATATGACTCATGTGGTGTTATAGAACTTACAGCGGGGAAAGATTATTGGTCTTGTGAAGCAAGTAATGTTCTCAGAGGGATATAGCTGCAGAGCTAGGCGTAACATTCTGTCCAAAACTTATGCTAGGGAACAAGAACTAGGAAAGTTCAATAATAAAGCAAGGGAAAGTCGCAAAAAAGTAGGAAGGACTCCCCCGATCGTTTAATTGTTAAATCAGCTAGAAGACACCCAACCATTTATCACCTGCAGCTGCAAAGGCAGCTTTTGGAAGATACAGGTTTAACTGTTCCAGTTAAAACGAGAAGAAGAAGAAGAGTTCGTGCCAAGAAGTATACAGCAGGAGACAGTTATGAGTTCCCGAGTTATCCAAGCAGCACAAGATTAATCGCCTAAATTGGTGTCTTCACCACCAAAAATGGAACATTGGGAATTGACAAAATGTGCTATTTTCAGAAAATGTCAGGATTTGTGTAAAATCAGATGACCCACGAAATCGTGTACTTAGAGGTCGAGGAAAACAATCAAGAACGAAAACTGTCAGATCTGTTCACAAATATACAAGTGGAAGTGTAATGTTCTGAAGAGAAATAATTATGATCCGTAAAAAAAACTCCTTTAATTTTCATCCAATCAGCTTTAACTGCTCACAGGTATGTTGATAACCTGTATTTTGGGCTCTGGAGAGGTGCAACAGGAGAAAATTTAATTTTCATGCATGATAGTAGACCTCCACATACCATTAGAATGACTAGAGACATCCATGAAGCAGAAGGTATCCCTTGTTTGGAGTGGCCTGCTTGCTCACCCGAGCTTAACCCTATAGAGTATTTGTGGAATATGCTTAAAAGAAAAATTAGAGCTCGCCAGGATAATCCACAAAACACTTTACGGCTAGTACACTCTGATCTTGGAAAAATGGAGCAACCTTCCATAACAAAATGTTGATAATTTGATTAGGAGCGTGCCCAAGCAAACTGAAGCTTGCATAAGGACTAGAGGCGATAACACTGACTACAAAAAAAAAACAAAAAAAATATATAATAACAGTTTAAACATTATTCGTTTTACATTGAAATTTTTTATGCTATTTGCTTTAAAATAACTAGTTTCAATTTGTTTTTTAAATACTTTATTGTTATATTTAATTGTTATGTATTTGTTATTAAATTGTTTTAGAATAGATATTGTTTCACTTCATCTGTTCGTTTTTTTAAATTTGCACGAAATAATAAGAAATATCAGATGATTCCATATAAGTTTGGGTGTGTGTACTTAGAAATACTAACGAAGAAATTTAAAAAATACTAAAAATAAACAAAACAAGGGTATATGAGATCAAAAAGGGAAGCAGAAAGGATTTCTGGAATATTCAAATGAATAGAATAAATAAATATTGAATTCTTCTTCTTTCTATGCAATCCACCAATAGATGTCTCCAATGTTCCTTATACCCCAGGCTGTGGGTGAAAAAACGTGATATAATTCAGGAATTTTTGAAACCTATTCAGGACGATCCCAGGAATAACTTATACTAAAATTTAACCAAAAATTTTGTGCGGTTTTTTATTTATGACGATTTTCATTTGTTAAATTTGCAGTTTTTCAAGATTTTTAATTTTACAGCTTAGGATATTCATTTTATGGAAAAGCTTTTCAATAGAAAATTGTAGTAAATTAAAAATCCTACAATTTGAGCTATGACAAGCTTAATTTTGTTAATACGTTATTGCAAAACAGCCTGCGAAAAGTCCAAAATGGCCGTTTTCTTGCAATTGTCCTATTTATTGTAAAAATAACTTTTATGTATTTTTTAAGGCTTTAAAATGAAGATCTTTTAATACTAAACATAAAAAAAATTGGTAGTGCCCGATTGGTGAACTTGTTGCTTAAACATTATAATTTGTTTATCCCAAGAGGTCAAATATCCAAGGCTATAACTTTTTGAACAAAAATCGTACAGAGTTAATCCAAGATCCACTCTCCTTCTAAAGACTTGTATTTTCATATTCCAATGATAATAAATGCGTGTAACATTTTTCAACCTCTTATTTCGGGTTTGAAAATAAGGGGGCAAATTTCGTTAAAAACATTTAGAACTGAAGCCGCCCCTGTACATCCTATGTGTTTTTAACTTGCAGGTTGTTATTGCTGAAGATAAAATAAAGATCTAAAACCAAATAAAAATTTCCTACGACCAACTTAAGCCGAGATAATTGTTTTTGTTTTCTTAAATCGTAGTGACTTTATTTGTAACAATTAAGAAATTATTTCACAGTCATTGACTAAAGAAAGATTTATGTTATCTTAAAATAAAAATTATTTTAACCTAAAATTACATTTAATTATTAAAAATGATGTTTAAATTGTAGTGGAGATTTATTTCTCGTTACGACTGTGATTTATTGTGTCCGTTGCCCTTAGCAACGGCTAGCAACTTAGAATACATTGAATCACGGTTTTAGCTTTAAATTTTAAAGCACCGCTTGGATTGACATGAAATTTGGCAAACACATAGATAACATGTTGAAGAATAAAAATTATATTGAGCCTCTGTGTGCTTTTGTCCTGGGGGTGAGTTTCATTCCTTATAAAAGGTGAACAAATATATGTTCAAAATAAGTATGGAAATGGATAAAACGTCTAATTCTAAGCACATTTTGTTCTATAGCATGTTTTACGAAGTTAATACCTTTCGAGTTATTTTCGAGTAAACACCTTCATTTTTCAACAAGAAAAAACTCGTTTTTAGGCGGTTTTTAACAACTAACTCAAAAAGTAAGTATTTTATTGAAAAAAAGAGTTTTAACAAAAATACAGAAAATTAAAAAATGAAAAAAAATGATGTATGCATGAAATCTCTAGACCCAGTAGAAACATAGTTCTAGCTAATGAAAGATAGGCTTATATCCGTCAAATTTCAATGTGAATTATTTTAACGTGAAATAACTAAAAAATCATGCACTTTTTGATGTTTTACTCGTGTATGTGTCGTTTATGTCAGTAACGCCCGGTTTCATAATCAGTTAAAGTGGACTTTAAATTTTAAGTTGGTACCTTTATCAATGCGATTCATATGGATAAATGTCAACGTTAAAATTAACTTTAGTTAATGTTCACTTTAAGTTGATTATGAAACCGGGCGTAAGTTTGATCGATTCAAAGTGCTTATTTTTGAAGGAGCTGTAGTTAAAAGGACTTGAACTAGTCAATAATCACGAGTGTGTGCAAATTTAGAACAGCCATATCTTAACTAATTTTTGTCTTCCAAAAAAAAGCAAAAAATCCAAAATATTCGTAACAGCAAAATTAAAAATTAAAACAGATTTACTTTAAAACCAATTTTTTTAACTAAGCCCTTTGAACCGATGATACTTACATATATAAATAATACATGAGCAAAGTAACTTGTGAAGCGGTAATGATTAATTTAATTGAAGATGGTAATTAGGGGGCGACTTTCCCGAGTTTTTTGAAAAAAAAAGAGATCAACTTTATTTTCAGCGTAACTTGCTTACTTTTGATGCTATAAACTTTTATTTAAAAACAGATATACATATTTTTTTAAACACTTTAAAAAAGTTGTAATTATTTTTTCCAAAAAAGTGCATGATTTTTTGGTTATTTCACGTTGAAATATTTCACTTTGAAATTCGACGGATATGAACCTATTTTTCATTAGCTAGAACATTGCTTCTACTAAGCGTAGAGATTTCATGCATACATCATTTTTTTCAATTTTTAATTTGCTGTATTTTTGTTAAAACTCTTTTTTTTCAATAAAATACTTACTTTTTGAGTTACTTGTTAAAAACCGCCTGAAAACGTGTTTTTCTTTTGATGAAAAATGAAGGTATTTACTCGAAAATAACTCAGAAAGGTATTAACTTGGTGGAAAAATGCTGTAGAACAAAAGGTGCTTAGAATTAGACGTTTTATCCATTTCCATGCTTATTTTGAACATATATTTTTTCACCCATTATAAGGGGTGAAACTCACCCCCAGGACAAAAGCACACAGAGGCCCAACATCATTTTTATTCTTTAACACGTTATCTATGTGTTTGCCAAATTTGATGTCAATCCAATCGTGCTTTAAAATTTAAAGCTAAAACCGTGATTCAATGTATTCTAAGTTGCTAGCCGTTGCTAAGGGCAACGGACACAATAAATCACAGTCGTAACGAAAAATAAATCTCCACTACACTTTAAAAATCATTTCTAATAATTAAATGTAATTTTAGGTTAAAATAATTTTTATTTTAAGATAATATAAGTCTTTTTTTAGTCAATGACTGTGAAATAATTTCTTAATTGTTATAAATAAAGTCACTACGATTTAAGACAACAAAAACAATTATCTCGGCTTCACTTGGTCGTAGAAAATTTTTATTTGGTTTTGAATCTTTATTTTCTCTTCAGCAACAATAACCTGCAAGTTAAAAACTCATAGGATGTACAGGGGCGGCTTCAGTTCTAAATGTTTATAACGAAATTTGCTCCCTTATTTTCAAACCCGAAATAAGAGGTTAAAAAATGTTATACCCATTTATTTACATCAGAATATAAAAGTATAAGTCTTTAAAAGGTGAGTGGATCTTGGATTAACTCTGTACATTTTTTTTTTCAAAAAGTTATAGCCTTGGACAATTGACCTCTTGGGATAAACAAATTATAATATCTGAGCAAGAAGTTCACCAATCGGGCACTACAATTTTTTTTTATATTTAGTATTGAAAGATCTTCATTTCAAAGCCTTAAAAAATACATAAAAGTTATTTTTACAATAAATAAGGCAATTGCAAAAAACGACCATTTTGGACATTTCGCAGGCTGTTTTGCAATAACGTATTAACAAAATTAAACTTGCCATAGCTCAAATTGTAGGTTTTTAATTTACTACAATTTTCTATTTAAAAGTTTTTCTCTAAAATGAATATCCTAAGCTGCAAAATTAAAAATCTTTAAAAATTGCAAATTTAGCAAATGAAAATCGTCATAAATAAAAAACCGCACAATATTTTTGGTCACATTTTAGTATAAGTTGTTCCTGGCATCGTCCTTTACAACACCTGATAAGTTTCAAAAATTCCTTAATTATATCCTGAAATCGACCTATTTTTCACCCACAGCTTGGACTATTAGCCATGTCCATTGCTTGAAATTACGGAGCCATGGCATTTTCATCCTGCTCACTCCTCTTCTTCCTTCTTTTTTTTTCAATTAAGGTTTGCAGAAAATATTGAATATAGTCCGACAAATGTCACTACTAGGAAGACGAACCTCAGGTCTACCTAGAATGAGCCTACTACTACTACTTTTTACTATCAAGAAAAATAAACCTGTAAGCTAACAATACGCATGATGCAAAAAAACGAGACATTAAAAATGATTAAACATTATTTAGTATTCAATATATAAAAGTTCTAAAATTTTGTACTTTTATTTTTATAAGAAATGCAACTTTTTCAACAATACTTCTTTTGCGGATTAACATTTTAAAATTCAATTTAATACAGCCATGTTCTATCCAAGATTACTAAAACTAAAGACATAACCAAGATCTTAATAATCATCCATTCGTGTGTAAAGTTTAGCTCTTGTTCTACAATTATTTTAAGTATCAAAATTAAATTTCCCAACTTCCGGAACAATACTGCATCTCAATGAAAACAAGAAATAAACTTTTTAAGAAATAAAAGGAAACAAGTAAATTGTAATTTTCCTTGATCAGTTTCAAATAGAGGTAGTTTTGCTTGAGCTAACTGTGTCTTTGTTACGTGATCCGAATGCAAGAAAACCTTTTGTTTGGTTTTTCCGTTCGCTTCTGTTGCTGTTGAAAATTCCCGAAATTAAAATCCCTGCTTTTTAAAGAAGATACTAACTTGCAGTCATTAGCGGGCGTAGCATATTTTTTAGAGTCAAATTCAGATTGGAAAACTAACTATTAAATTGTTCTTTTTCATGTTTATGAATAATATAAAATGAAAAAAAAAACGTATCTATCTGGTTTAAGAAACGAAATCCCTTTTAGTGTAGGAAAGAGAGGTTGAACTCGCAAAATGGACACAATTCCGGTTTTATTTTTTTTTCTGGTATATCAAGGGGTGCTTATTATGGGGCTAACTCGTTCTTAAAAAAATTCGTCCCGGAACCCCCTTTTCATCCCTTTCAAGTGATTAATTTGTGGTTTTTGCTAAACATAGCCCTTCCTGAACGTTTTGCAAAAAATTTACTAAATAGTAAAATGAAGAGGACTATATTTTCTACCATTCCTTTCCGGGACAACATAGTCTATCACACACCGTTGAGAGGGAGGGGGCGCCAAAGTTGACAAGTTTTTAAAAAAGATGTTTTAAAAAAATTTTTTTCCCTAATTGTAATGGAAAAATAGAAGAAACTCTGCGGCAATTAATAAGAAATAAGTGACTCATTTTTTGGTACAGGTTTCATTTGAGATCAATTGTCAATTTTTTAATTACAGAGTGTTACATTTTAAAAAACCCCTCTTTATACCATCTGAGTAAAACAACTTTCAGCGATTATCCATGTAGGGTGGAACGAAAAAATAGGGAAAAAAATTTTAAAGAACTTTCTAATAGCACTCGAAAGTTGCCTTATTATGTCTACAATAAAACCAAAAAACAGTTGTTCTAGGCTTACATCTTGAGGTGCCGCAAGAGCTTTGAAAAGATAGGTTTTTAACAAAAAATACAGAAAATTTCAAATATTTTATATATTTTACCTGGTGCCCCGTAGCTAACATTTCTTAGTCAAATATTGTTTCTAATAACAGGTAACATTGCTATCATTGCTATTTGTACACATTGCTATAAGATTTCTTTAGTTACAATATTCCTCTTGATACTCAAATAAATTGTTTTTTTATCTCAAACTTGGACATAATCTTTTGGGAAGCAATCTTTGATCTAACAAAGCCATTTTTGTTTCAAGACCACAGACACTAAGAAAAGACTCAGCCACGAGCTTTATGACTCTTTTCACTGCCTATGTATGACAGGGAAAACACGGAAAATCCACACACTGCACCTGACAACTAGGGTATCTTACTGTACTTATATACTTGTTCAAGTCCTCGTCAGTTATAATATGTTTTGTCATAGGAGGCTCAGTAATATCTTCTTTCGTTCAGTTAATTATATCAATGTAGTCATTGGCATTAAAGTTATGCTTCGGGACAACAAACTTCCTTATTTTATGAGTTCCGATCTTGCCTTCAAAAGTCGCCGCAGACCTAGCTCCCTTATGTGTTTTCTTGTCACATAGCATAGAGAGAAGCACATTTTCTGGGTGAGAGAAGTAACCATCCCTTTGAATTACTGGATCAATTATTTGGAGATGCTCCTTACACAAAAAGAAAAGAATGTGTGTGTACTTTGTACGCACGTAAGAAGTTATACTTCTATTAGAAGAAGACATAAATGGATGGGTCACAAAACGGAAACAGGAGTGGAACGAACACATTAGTAGAATGGCAGAGGATAGGATATTACGAATAGCACGAGATAAGTCACCAAATGGACGAAGAAGTATTGGCAGACCAAGAAAAAGATGGTGCGATAACTTAAACAATTTAGGAGGCTAATATTGAAGAAGAAACAGGCTTTAAAGCCTACATAAAAGAAGGAAGAAGAAGAAGAAGATTAATACCACTAATATATTCTTTTAATGACTTATTTGCGCTGATCCATACATAATTTGAAAGATTAACAACGCGTCTGTCCCTGTCCCTGTCCCTGTCCCTGACCCTGTGTGTCTGCGCATGCGCCAGGGAATTATAAAATTTCACCCCCGATCGTAAAGAAGTATAACTTCAATAACGTTAAAATTTGATGAGTCTCCATAGATGTTTTGATCCATTTACACAAAATGGTTTCAGTTTGATATGAAACCAGGCTATGGCATACACCTTCATCAAGTATACAAAGTTAAAGTTTTCGGATTATTTGAAGGATTCTCTGTTGCAACATATATCCGAAGAAAGCGATTGGCCAACGTAAGCAATCGTGAATAATTTAATTTCCCATGAGTTTTTAAAGAAAGGTCAGAAGGACATACACGACTGGAGATTGTTTTGCTTATTTCAAGTAAATATTTTTGATGTGTGCTTGGATCATCCTTAATATCAAGAATAGGGAGGTTGTTTTGTATAGGAGCGGAATTAACCACAGGAAGCTGGTTACAGGTTTTAAGTTGTTTCCCTAAAATTCCTCCAAATTCATTAAGGCCTTTAGTTTTTCTATCCAATGTGCAAAACAAATGACGCAAAAGCAATTCATTGGTATAAAACAAACAGATTAGCAACTTTAGCGGCTTAATTAGGTTTATTCTATTAAACCTATTACGCCATTGTTAACACTGGTGTTAGTGGTAGTTCCATCACATCCGGCAGCTGTTATATTGGAAATGTTCAAAGGATTGTCACCTTGAAAATGCTCCATTAAAATATATTTCATAGCTTCGCCTGTTCCGGAAGTAGGAGTTATATGCCGTAGGAAGGTTGATACAGGTTCCTCTACTATTGAAATGTGCTCTTTTACTATAGTTAGAATGTTAAGATTTATTAAGAAATGAAATAAATATTTACTATTAAACATTTCTTAAATGTGTAACTCAAGTTGAAACTTTGCCAGTTTTAGTAAAAATAAAGATTGGATTGTTGTAAGTTAAAACTAAAATGATCTTGAAAGAGTGGTTTTAGAGTGTGTATTTATCATTTAAAATAGGAAGTAAGACATTAAAATAGCTATTTTTTACCAAACCAAAATCATCAAAATTCGCAAAATTTAACTAAAAATTCTAATTTTCAACCCTTTTGCGGCACCTCTAAAAATATTTTGGTTGGAAAAATATTTTATTTGTGGCGTAACAATGACTATAGGAAACTTTTTATCACTATTACACATTAAAATTATAAAAACATTTTTTTCGTTCCATCCTAATGTACCTACTGGTGTTGTTTACAAATTTGTATAATTCACCCCAATTTTTCCTTGGAACCACCTCAAAAAAATGGAGAATTAATAAAGAAAGTGATTTTCTTAGAATCCTTCACACATCATGCCCTTTATTAAAATGCTTCATATAATACTTTGTGCACTTTCTTATTACCCATGCATAGACACCACAAATGATTTCTTGATGCATCCCTGTTGCAAAAAAAAAAAAATAAAATGGGAGGTTGAAAAAAAATGCTTGTTTTAATTTTTGACCCATATGGGCATATGCTCCATCAATGGGCTTTTTCATAAATATATATGGTTATTGCAACGTCCCTGTGGAAACTACCCCTATCCTTGAAAATAAACTGCAGAAACTACCCTATCCCTTGGTGAGCATGTTTGTACGATTTTTTCATTACCCATGCATTTTTTTGAAACAAAACTTATATAGAATTAAAGACCACTATTTTTTCTACAAATACGGTCCTGTGCATTTTCTTCGTATAAGCAACCGTTACGGCACAGAGGTGCCGTAAACCTCAGAAATGCTTTGGCGGGCTTCAGTTTTTGTTTTTTTTTTCGTCACCTATTCATTTTATTGATAACGTACTTATGGAAAATAAAAGAACACACTCTCTGTTACACATTATGACCTATAGCCTAATAAAATAAAAAAAAGTCAAAATGTAAATTCGTACAGGTTAAAACAAATTTTATATCAAAGTTTAGGTGGGTACAAAAGATATTTTCAAGAAAGTATCCAAATCATACAAGGGGATCATTGTTTAAATAATTAAAAAGGGGTCATTTTGCAAAAAAAATACTTCTTTAACTGCTGAGGTAATTCACTTATCAATGAAGGTATATGGGATTTTTTCTACAAAGCTGAAGGGTAAATCTTTCACATAAGACTTACTAAATTAAATTTGACCCCCTATTTATTTAAATAATTGTATATAAAACTTAAAAAACAAATTCGCAAATAATTATTTTTAGCGTTTTAAATAAGCACTATAAAATATCTTATTTTACAGACTAAGTTGCACAATGTCACCAGTATTACGCAAAAAAAAATTGGTCAAAAAATGTTTAATATTTTTTGAGATATTGAAGTTGTTTATTAAATGTTACTATATTTTCAATTGCAAAAACGCGGTTGTTGCCAAAGAAATATTCACCTGCTTAAGATCTCATTATTTTTATTTTTATGTATATTGTCGATAATTGTATGGATACATTCAAATTTCAATTAAACTCCCCCCTAAAATGGCATTTGAAAATCATACAAATTTGTTTATAATTTGTTTTTTTAATAACGTCGCGGGGATTAAGTATTTTAAAATGCCGTTTCGATAATTTAGTCCTGTCGCCAGGGGGGGTACAACGGCCTCCTTAATTCAGATGGAGTTACCCACGTTTTTTTTATGTATTTTGACCCGTAGAACACGAATTTTTTGGGTAACAGTTGATCCGGATGTCGATTAGATTGTTATAAGCAAAGAACTTGAGGAATTACATAACAGCGATTTCTCGCAAAACAAAACATTTTTTTGTATTTTTTGGTTCATTCTAAGCAAAAAATGTTCTTACAAGTTTTTTCGTAGGATGCACAGTTTTCGAGATAAACGCAGTTAAACTTTCAAAAAATCGAAAAATTGCAATTTTTGAACCCGAATAACTTTTGATTAAAAAATAAAATAGCAATTCTAGTTACCGCATTTAAAAGTTCAAGTCAAATTTTATCGGTTTTGATTATTTGCATTGGTAAAAATTCATTTTTTTATCGTTAAACAGAGCTTTAAACGCATAGTGTTTCCCGTGCTAAATACATGCTTTTTAATACATTCCACGTAGAACTAGCCTCGCTTGCACTTGTAGCTGCTCTACCTACTCGTTCGATTTTAAATGGGAGATCATTGAAAACATCACTCACGCACTAGATGTTTATAGCTTTGTTGAACAATAAAAGAATAAATTTTTAGCAATGCCAATAATCAAGACCGATATAATTTGACTTGAACTTTCAAATGCGGTAAGCAGAATTGATATTTTATTTTTTAATCAAAAGTTATTCGGGTTCAAAAATTGCAATTTTTCGATTTTTTGAAAGTTCAACCGCGTTTATCTCAAAAACTGTGCATCCTACGAAAAAACTTGTAGGAACATTTTTTGCTTAGAATGAACCAAAAAATAGAAAAAAATGTTTTGTTTTGCGAGAAATCGCTATTATGTAATTCCTCAAGTTCTTTGTTTATAACAATCTTGTCGACATCCGGATCAACTGTTACCCAAAAAATTCGTGTTCTACGGGTCAAAATACATAAAAAAAACTTGGGTAAGTCCATCTGAATTAAGGAGGCCGTTGTACCCCCCCTGGCGACAGGACTAATTGGGTTCCTGGGAATTTTTTACTAATTAACACAATTTTTTTGTCGTTTTTTTTTTCTTCTTTTTTTCCTTGGAGTTATATTACTACTATAAAAATATTAAGATTTAACTGAAATCTCTTAAATAAAATGTGGCTACTTACTGAGTTACGGGGTGTTTTATTTAAAAATTTAAAAATTATTGTTACCAAGTACTTTAAAACTATTTAACGTATCCTTATCATACTTGGCAGAAAGTGTGGCTATTATACACCCTACTAAATTGTGATTAATAAACGTTTCTAGCTAGTGCCAGAGGCGTACGACAGGGGATAGTGAATGATTGACCCTTCCCAAATTCTACGCCACTGAGTGAATTACTATTTTAACGAAATTTTTCGATTCTCCAATACTTTATATGTAACTAACGTTATTGGTATCGATAAAGTCATCAGTTTGAGAGATATTGGAAGTTTAAAATGAATGAATGAATGAATCAAAATAACTATGCCGTTTCATTTTTAACGTCCAATATCTCGAAAACTAATGACTTAATCGTTACCAGTAAAGAGTATATTATTTACATATAAAGTATTGGAGAATCGAAAAATTTCGCTAAAATAATAATTCCCTCAGTGGCGTAGAATTTGGAAAGGGTCAACCATTAACTATCCCCTGTTGTACGCCTCTGGTAGTAGCTAGAAACTTTTGTTTGTCACAATTTAGTAGACTGTATAGTACCCACACTTTCTGACAAGTATGATAAGGATGCGTCAAATAGTTTGAAAGTACTTGGTAAAAATAATTTTTAATTTTTAAATTAAACACCCTGTAACTCAGTAACCAGCCATATTTTATTTAAGTGATTTTAGACCAATCTTAATATTTTTAGGTCTAGAATCTATAACTTAGAGATTCGACATTCTTAATACTCTACGGGCCCTAAAAGGGCCCGTAGTAATACAATTTCAAGAAAAAAAAGAAGAGGAAAAAAAGACAAAAAAATTTGTTAATTAGTGAAAAATTCCCAGAAATCCAATTATCGAAACGGCATTTCAAAATATTTAATCCCCGCGACGTTATTAAAAAAACAAATTATAAACAAATTTGAATAATTTTCAAATGTCATTTTAGGGGAAAGTTTAATTGAAATTTTAATTTATCAATACATTTATCGAAAACATACATAAAAATAAAACTAGCAAGATTTAATACAGGTGAATATTTCTTTGACAACAACCACGTTTTTGCAATTGAAAATAGAGTAATATTTAATAAACAAATTCAATATCTCAAAAAATATTCAATATTTTTGGACTAATTTTTTTCTTATTAATACTGATAACATAATGCAACTGCTCCTGTAAAATAAGATATTTTATAGTGCTTATTTAAAACGCTAAAAATAATTTTTTGCAAATTTGTTTTTAAAGTTTCATGTATAATTATTTAAATAAATAGGGGGTCAAATTTAATTTAGTAAGTTATATGTGAAAGGTTAACCCTTCAGCTTTGCAGAAAATAATCCTATAGACCTTCATTAGTAATTGGATGACCTCAGCAGTTAAAAAAGTAATTTTTTTTGCAAAAATGACCCCTTTTTCATTATTTAAAGAATGATCCCCTTGTGTGATTTGGATACTTTCTTGAAAATATCTTTTGTACCCACCTAAACTTTGATATAAAATTTGTTTCAACCTGTACGAATTTACATTTTGTTTTACATGTAGTGAAATTTTATTTTACTAGACTACTATGCATATTTTACTTTCTTTGCACCCTAAAGTCACAGTGGTGGCTCAAAATCAATTTTTGATTATTTTCTTTATTAATTCTCCTTTTTTTTTGGTGGTTCCGGGGAAAATATGGGGGTGAGTTATACAAATTTGTAAATAATACTTGCACATGGGTAATCGCTGAAAGTTTTTTTACTCTAGCATAAGCGGTTCAGATGGTAAAAAAAGGGGTTTTTAAAAATGTAACACCCTGCAATTAAAAAATGGGCAATTTCCCTTAAATGAAACCTATACCAAAAAATCAGCCACTTGTTTGTGATTAATTGCAGCAGGGTTTCTTCTTGATTTTCATTACAGTTAGGAAAAAATAATTTTTTTAAAAACATCTTTTTTAAAATCTTGTCAACTTTGGGGCGCCACCCTCGCTAAACGGTGGGTGATAGGCATATGCTAGCGGGAAATAAATAGTAGGAAATATAGTCCTCTTCATTTTACTATTAAGTAAATTTGTTGAAAAACGTACAGGAAGGGCTACGTTTAGCAAAAACCACAAATTATCCCCTTTAAATGTATTAAAAGAGGGGTTCTGGGGCGAATTTTTTTAATAAAATATTAGTCTCATAATAAGCACCCCTAATATACAAAAAAAAATAAAACCAAACTTGTGTCCATTTTGCGAGGTTCAACCTCTGTTTCCTACACTGTTTCATTTTAACGAATATGTTAGTTTACTATTTTTGTCGGGAATAAGCCACAACTTACTTTAAAAATAAGTTTATTTGACGTTTTCCTTTCTACTTTGGAAATCGTTTTCAATAGACACAATATTAATAAATTAAACAAAAAGTTATTGTTATAGTTCAGTGTTCTTTTTGCATTTCTGCATTTATTTATTAACTACAACTCCGTTATTAAGATTAGGATAGTTTTCGTCGAAATATAAAGTGGTGTAAGTTAGTTAATTTCATCTAGACCCATTGGTTTATTATCAATTCTTTTTTTTTTTGAAGAAAACTGCTTAGTTGCTGACTATTAATTTGGATTTACACAAAAACTTGCTGCAATTGATCAAATGATCAAGTGCCAAAAGTTATTATGCAATATGTTAAACTAGGATCTAAAGGACAATCTTTTCTGCAATCTTTTTGGACATCATAATAGCCTTTGATAAGGCATGTATAAACAAAGACTACTACCACAGATATTTGTAAATAAAATACGATACGGTAATAACAAAACTGATGTATACACTTCGGTGTACCTCAAGATAGAGTGCTTGGTTCACTCTTGTACCTATGGTACACAACTGACCTACCTTCTTATCAGTGTTTCTTATCAACATTTTTATTAATAAAAGTACTCACGTATCATTCAAAGCAGTAAAAAACTAACTCTAATTTTAGTGCGGAACACAGCAGGGCTTGAAGGACAGCAACAAAAGGAGAAGACTTAATAGACACAAACCCTTGGACTCACCTTGAAAGGACCCCGCAGAAACCTTATGGGAAATGGCTCTCTGTCAAATGCTCTGAAACTTTGGGTTTTGGTAGTCCTTAATATGTAGAACAAAAGATTCAGTGGGCGCGTAGCTCCAGTAAATCATGGTTTTGAGATATAAGCCTCTGCAGGTTATGGGTACACTGAGGACGTTTGAGTTGGAATAAAGTCATTTTCTCGAGAATTGGCGACTCTGGAGATAAATTACGAATCAGGTCGATTTTTATTTTTAAATCATAACTTTTTGGCATATATATCATACTAGTGACTTCATCCATCTGGGCGTGATGACGCAATCGATGATTTTTTAAATCAGAATAGGGGTCGTGTGATAGCTCATTTGAAAAATGATTCAATTCTCTATTTAATAATGTAAACACGACATCATTATTTGTACAGGGTACCCCAAAATTTTTTAGAATTAAATTAATTGAGACAAAAAGAAGAATGTATATAATTTATTTAATTCGAAATACATTTTACTGCTGTCAGAAAACAGAAAAAAATGTTTTAATTTGAAAAATTAATAATCATTGCTTTTTGCTTAAATTAAATATTCAACTTGCTAAGAGGCAGGTGGGTGGCAGCTTTAATATTGAATTTAAGCGAAAAATAATATTTATTTATTAAATAAACATTTCCTGTTTTCGGACAACGGTAAAATGTTTTTCGAATTAAATAAATTATAACATACATTCTTCTTTTTGGCTCAATTAATTTAATTCAAAAAAATTTTTGGCACCCTGTATAAATAAGTATGTTAATGTTTATGTTAGTGAATAGTGAATTGAATAACCTTTCAAATGAGCTATCATGCGACCCCTATTCTTATTTATAAAATTCATTGATTGCGTCCTCACGTCCAGATGGATGACGTCACTAATATGATATATATGCCAAAAAATTATAATTTAAAAACAAAAATCGACCTAATTCGTAATTTGTCTCCAGAGTCGCCCGTTCTAGAGAAAATTAATTTATTCCAACTCGAACATCCTCACTGTACCTATAACTTTAGAGGCTTATATCTTAAAACCATGAATTTTTGAAACTACGCGCTTACTAAATATTTTGTTATACACATCAAGGACTACCAGAACCCAAAATTTCAGAGCATTTGACAGAGAGCCATTTCCCATAAGTTTTCTGCGGGGTCCTTAATAAGTACATAAGATACACTTTAATCAGAAAACAATCCTTTAGATATTTATTTTATTTAAATTAAATCATGAAGGTAGAGAAGGTCTCCACCTTCAGTGTTTTTTTGTCGATAATATTAGCTATGTTATGAGTATTTTAAATATTGGCATCACTTGGATTATGCATTTTTAATTTATATTCGTGTGAATGTTGCTTTTAATTTTTTTTTTTGAGATGTGCTATATAACCAATATCTGGTATATTCTTGACTTATGAGTCTACTATAGCAGTATTTACTAGATAATTGTATTGAGAATATGCCACAATTTTACTTTAAAATACATTTATTTTGACGTTTAAATTTCCCCTTCGAAAATTGTTCTCTAATTTCTATAATATGTAGTATCTACTGTTCACCCTGTGATATTTTTAACTCATTTTTTTTATTCATTTATAAATATTCTCCTTTCTTAATCAGTTCATGCTATTTGGTCACATTTAGGTACTTTATTATTCATACGTCCTACCAGTATATCAAAAACAAGCATTTAAACTTGAGTTAGTTACTAACCTAACCTTACCTACACTAAAACATACACAAAATATTTTTTCTTCATTAAGTTACCCAATGAGGCTTACAGAAATCTGTAAATATATTGTATATGTATAAATTATTCAATAAACGTAGTAACACAACATTGCAACAAATAATAAATTAATTGAAAACATAGGATTTAAAACTACATGTTACCCAATTGAATGTTTATTTTATTTAAATTTAACAAATATTTCTCTTCGGCCCGAAAATGTATATATCACAGCAAAAATATTGTGCCCGACTATTTTAAAAATTAAATGCCTCCCTATTAATCACTATAAATTGCAACATGAAATCGAGATCCAGCAGTTATGTTTGTCCATTTAACATTATTTTATTTTATTTAATAAATGTCCAGTATGCATTGTCACACTTTGAATATGATTTATGGCGGTTCGTGTTTAGCTACAGATAATCTACAGCCACAGGAATGACGTTTTAAAATTACACGTTACAACCATGTTACATTTTATTATCAAATTTTTACGCAAATATATTTCAGATCATAATTTCCATAAAAAGATTTCATAAAAATATTTAGAGGGTTGGTATATTATACAGTGCATTTATAAATTGTGGAAACACTTATTCTTTAAAAATATCGCTGTAATAATTTCATTATATACCGGGTGTACAATTTAAACAGTGTTTTTTCTCAAAGTTCGCAACACCCTGTGGAATATTCTAGCATCTATAAAATACTGAAATTAAAACCCAACTATAGCCTCAGATTTTCTTAACATTATGTTTCTTGATTAATTTGCTTATGTTGGATATTACAAAAGTAAGGTACTTTAACAATTCGACATATTCTTCATCTGTACAGAGTGTTTCAAAATAAGTGCGACAAACTTTAAGGGGTAATTCTGCATGAAATAATAATGACCGTTTGCTTTATAAATATGTGTCCGCAAATGTTTCGTTTCCGAGATACGGGATGTTGAATTTTTTCTTACAAACTGACGATTTATTTATTGATTTAAAACCGGTTGAGGTATGCAAATGAAATTTGTTGGGTTTTAAGACATAGTAATTGCACATTTTTTGACATAAAATTAAGAATTTTATATTCACCATTGGCGTGCATAGGGGTAATATGATCGGTCATGTTATACTTTTAAGCCTTATAGAACCCATTACCTGTTAAATTTTTTAATATTATCTATTTTATTTCAGGTGAGATAATTCATCAATTTTAATCTCATACTTTTGAGGTAAGTACTAAAATAATTATCACATTTTTTTCTCTTTACCATAAAATCATGCTGGTCTGAGACTTTGAGCCTAAGAACGCCAGTAGGTACTTTAAAGGGACTTCAATTGTCCACAAGATACTAGAAAGTGGATCTAGAACAACCCAATCAAACCCAGAGCGGGAAATCAAAAACGAAATTGATTACATATTAGGTGACCAGAAACGTATAGGAACAGATGTTACTATATATGTACTTATGGAAACGGATATTACTATACTTATCGAAACATTACCAATTATCAGGAAACGTCGTAAATCTAACCTAAAACTAATAGATCATCTTTACAAGAAAAAAATATGAATGAAACCGAAACTAAAAAATAATAAATTGAAGACTGAAACAGAACAGATGATATGTTGATATATGAAATAAAGCTGCATGGATTGTAATTCACTCGAATAAAAAGGAGTTAATATGACAATAAGAAAAAGAATAACAACACATCAATAGAAAACAACAATACCAAAAAAATCTAAAATTATATACAGAAAAAAGAGTGCTCGTAAGTGTTAAACACTCTAGACAGCAATAAACGACAACAAATACACCAGATAAAAGACAGAAATCGGATCACTACAAAATAAAATCATCAGCCTAGTATATTATTTATATTGTTGAATATTGCTATTTAGAGTTATTATACTCCAGCATAGCAAAACTCGAAAACCCTTGTATGAAATGGAGGAAACTAAATGTAGGATCTAAAACATTACCAGAAATTAGTAACCATTATTACCAAGAAGTAATAATGACCTTAAAGCATGTGAAATATGAAAAATGAGAAAGCTCCTGGAGATGACTGAATAACAAAACAGATGATTGCAGCTGTATGTCAAACTACTTTGTAGGCAGTTAAATCTTAATGAATGAAGTGCCACAATCATTATTCATACTATATTATGTACCGCATTTGCTTTCACTGTATCTACACGAAAAAAGACAAGAAACAAATACTTAAAATTTACAGACCAATGTGCCTGTTACCACATCCATACAAAGTGTTAACTAAAATAATTTCCAACAGACAATCAAATAAATTAGATAGACACTTGTAGAAAAGTGGAACCAATACAATGTATCTCTTAATTTCTCATTTGTGGATGATAATAAGGTATTTGATTCCATAGAACGCTGGACAAGATCGACAAAATTCTCAAATAAAAAGGAATAAAAATAATAATTATCATTCAACAAAAACTGTCATTTCTTGTCGGATTGCTCAAAGATAACATTCCAAATGAAATCAATAATGCACCAACAACTCTATGTGCAATCCCTTGTGCAAACTGCTCACGAATTACATTGACCAAAGCAATCTTTGTATCGAAATTAGGATTGATGAAGGTTCCATTTCTGCTTTCAATTGCGGTATAAATTCAGCTTCAAGTCAAAATTATTTCCATAGAGACAAAAGAAATTAAATTTTAAAAATTCTAGGACCATAGCCCCCATACATTCTGAAATCCAAGAATTATCTCAGAAGCAATAGAGATTTAAAAACGCTCAAAAAATAAAAAGTCTTCCACGCATCACTGTGATCCCTTCCATTTTTAACAAAAATAAATATTTGAGGTCGTTCGTGTGCGGTAAAGGAGCGATCGTAAGACCTTGCAGGTGTTGGTGGATCTTCTTCTTTACGTCCCAGAACGTCCCTTCTATAAGAATTATCCAACGTTGGCAATCACCCATACTCCATAATAAATAACTTCAAAAATTAAAAATTGTATCAAAAAAATATTACTATCAAAAACGTAGCTTATAAAAAACTAAAAAAATCGTGTATTAATCAAGTCTATAAACCCAGTAAAAGCATAGTTGTAGCTCATGAAAAATACATTCGTCAAATTCCAAATCGAATATCTCAACGTGAAATAACTAAATAATTAAGCAATTTTTGGAAATAATTTTTTTAAAGAGTTTTTTTTTTTTTTTATTTTTTTTTTTTTTTTAATTAATTTCTAATTTTTTTTATTTTTTTTATTATTTTTTTTTATTTTTTTTAATTGGTTAAAAAAATCGTGAAAATCTCCCCCTATTTAGCAACCTAAATAAAATTACTAGTTAGCTTTACCTTTTACTTTATACACTGTGTCCGTAAAGTATGGAACAAATCCTTTTTGAGCTTTTTGAGCTAAACAGAGCATTTTAAGAAATAATCCAGAAACACGTCGATTTTTGATTTTAATTTACCGTATTTTAAAATAATATTCTACTATACAGGGTATACAATTGCTTTCGAGTAATGACGTCACCGTCATTTTTTTTAAATGGAACACCCCCATTTTGTCTCAATTTTCGGATTACTCTAGCTGAGCTAATTCCAAAAATGTATCATATGCTGATTCAAATTGGTACAGGGTGGACAAAAATACAATAGCTTTTTGTGTGTTCATTAAGTAACGCGTTAGTTAAATTAACAATATTATCAAATTATACTGTATTTGTAAAAAATACTGTACTGTAAAAATCAATGTATTTTTGATATTTTAAATAATTTTTGATTTTAATTAATTTTTGATATTGTTTAATTTAATATTTTAGTTTAATATCAAAAATTAATTAAAATTTAATATTATGAGCACACACAAAACTATTGTATTTTTGTCCACCCTGTACCAATTTGAATCAACGTGTGATACATTTTTGGAATCAACTCAGCTACAGTAATCCGAAAATTGAGACAAAATGGGGGTGTTCCATTAAAAAAAAATGACGGTGACGTCATTACTCGAAAGTAATTCAGCCTGTATATTAGAATATTATTTTAAAATACGGTAAATTAAAATCACAAATCGACGTGTTTCAGGATTATTTCTTAAAATGCTCTGTTTAGCTAAAAAAGAATTTGTTCCATACTTTACGGACACAGTGTATGTATGTGTACTGTTTAAACGATCTGTAAGTTTGAGTGGTACGAAATGCATATTTTATAAGAAATTTAGTTTTATGGTAGAAAAAATATTTTCTAAAAATTTAGCAAAATTTTGGAAAAGTGCTCTTTTTTCAAAATGACTTAAAAAGTATAAGTGATACTAAAAATCTCAAAGGGTAAAAAATAAAGATTTTGTTGTTATAAATATAATAGTTTTATTTTGTTTTTCTGTAAGACAAAAATTGGTTAAGATATGGCTGTTCAAAGTTTGCATACGGTCGTGATTAGTGACTCGTTCAAGTCGTTTAAACTATAATCCTTTCAATAATAAGCACTTTAAACCGGTGAAGCTGACAGATCGTATAAAAAATACCTAAGTAAAGTAAATTGTTTGTAAAGCGGAAACGATTAATTTCATTTGGGATGCTAAACAGGGGGAGATTTTCACGATTTTTTTAACAAAAAAGGAGAGCCAACTTTATTATAATACTAAAGTTTTAAAGGGTGCATTTCCTGAAAAGTGCACCATTTTTTGGTTATTTCACGTTGAAATATTCTATTTAGAATTTGACAAATAAAAACGTATTTTTCATGAGCTACAACTTTGCTTTTGCTGGGTATATAGACTTCACGAATACACATTTTCTTTGGTTTTTTCTATGCTATATTTTTGCTACGAATATTTTTGTTTTGATAAAATACTTACTTTTTGAGTTATTTGCGAAAAACCGCTTGCAGACGCGTTTTTTTGTCGAAAAATAAAGATTATTTTAATAGCAAATAACTCGAAAAGTATTGGCTTAAAAAATTGTATAACGAAAGTTGCTTAGAATTAGTCAATTTATCCATTTTCGGAATTATTTTAAACACGCGTTTTTTCTCCCCCGAAAACGGGTGACTGTCACTCCCCAAGAAAGCAACCAAAATCCATTTCTCCATACAATTCTGAGAGTTGACCCTGAAAATTTCACGGTATCGCCGTATTTACCGTTCATTTTCTTGGCTATTGTTGCAACTGCGATTTTATATAATTTCTTTTTTGAAAATTTTTCGTGTGATAATTATCCCAGTTTAGGGGAACATGGTGACTAAGTATAATTATTGATTTATCTTGATTATTATTGATTTTAATTCAGTCGCGATTTTAAATTTACACTATGTATTATTGACCAACTCCAAAGTTTAGAACAATAAAACATGAAGAAGCTCGCCAAAACCTCTGCCAGGTCAACGGACATTCCGAGTGGACTAAAGAATTTTGTGCAATAAAAATTTTATTTCATACAGCGGTTCAACCCAAAAAAGGAGAAGCGCGTTTATATAAAGAAAATCAATAATGCACCAATAAATTTTAAAGCATGTTCGATTCCGAAAATAATAGAAAAATAAATGATTTTATGCATGCCTCATTCATATTTATATTTATTATTTTTAGAATACACTCATATTTTGTGCTGCCCGTCAACAATGGAAATTCTATTTTAAACTCGAGAAAGTTGCAATTTGTAATCCTCACCGCAAACCAGAGCAATATCTACCATATTGATCATAAATAAACATACAAAAGTGGAAAGTTCAGTCATAGGGAGATAATAAAAAACAAATATTTGTGGATCGTATTATGCCTGTTCAACTTCCTACCAGTTTGTGTAGTAGAAAATGTAATGATATTTGTGTTTGCACGGTAAATGCCTACCAGAGACAAATTTTATTGAGGAACAAAATTTAATTTAAAAAGAAAATCCATAAAATTAATTTTAAACCGTTTGTTTATGTATTTAGAGCCAAAACTAGGGATGCCTCCAACTTGTGCACGGTAAGGGTGCAACCTAGTGCTTATTTTTTTACAATGAGTTAGAAAAGTACTTTTAATTGATATACTGGATTATACAGGGTGGAATTATCAGGAACTACAATAATATTTTTGAAAAATCCATGGACAGGTCAATTCTTGGTTAAAGTGGACACATTTTTCCAGTATTTTCGATTATTTTACTTTCACCCCTAAGCCAAACAAGATTTAACTCATAATTTTTTTATAACAATGGATATCTTTTCAAAGCACTTGCAATTCGCTATACATTTGTCTTTAAATTTTTAAATTCGGTCCAATACATTATTTGATTTATTAGAAGAAAAAAAAAATATTTTAAAATGCATCATTTTAGCTGGTTATTTATTTGTTACTTGTCCAAATATAGACCAGGGCGGATTTGTGAAAAAACGTCTATATTTGGATGTGCGAGGTGGCATTCGGATTTTTGCAGATAAAGTTAGGTGACAACTTCAACAATAATAATTGACTTATGCTCCTTCTCAAACATGCCTGGAACATTAATAAAAAAATGAAAATATTTAAAAATTTCGAAAAATATCGATTTTTTTCTACTTTCACTGCTTATAACTGTAAAACGATTCATTTTGGAACAAAGTCGTAGGAAAATAAAATAAATATAATTGAATTTTGTATAAAATACGACTGGTTTAAAATGTCTTAAATTATTAGTTTTACTGCAAAATAGCAATAAATAGAAAATAAGGGAGCAAAAAAGACTGTTGTTATTCAATGTTTTTCAACCACTTTGGTTGCAGTTAGAACCTTCCTAATTCGCTTGGAAAATTCTTACAATATACTTAAACCGTGCGTCGCGACGCACGTGCGTCGACGCGTCGACCAAATTTCATTAAAATCGACTCAATAGATGTTGCATAATAATTTTTCAATCTAAATTTTTTTAAAAAGGTTCAAATTTTTATAAACAATGTTTTGGCTTCTAAACAAATACAGTAAGGACGTTTGAGTTGGAATAAATTAATTTTCTTGAGAATGGGCGGCTCTGGGGATAAATCCCGAAACAGATCAATTTTTATTTTTAAATTATATTTTTTTGACATAAATATCATACTAGTGACGTCATCCATCTGGGATGATGACGTAATCAAAATATTGGAATTAATTTATTTCAATTTTTTTTAATTCAAGCCTGGTATAAATAGTTATGTTAATGTTTATATTAGTGAATACAAAATTGAATAGCCTTTCGATTGAGCAATCACACGGCACCTATTCTCATTTAAAAAAATCATCGATTACGTCATCACGCCCAGATGGATGACGTCACTAGTATGATATATACATATACCAAAAAATTATAATTTAAAAATAAAAATCCACCTGTTTCGGGATTTATCTCCAGAGAATCCTCTGGAGCTCGTGCGTTAGAATTCAAGGAGAAAACTCTACATTATTTGACGTTAATAATGGTCTAAGAGAGGGAGACGCGCTGGCGTGTCTCCTCTTTAATATTGCCTTGGAAAAGGCAGTCAGACAATTAAATATTAGAATAAATGGAACTATTTTTAATAGATCGACGCAAATTCTCGCATTCGCTGACGATATAGTTATAGTGGGCAGAAGTATGAGAGACATGGTACAGTGTTTTACAAGGCTTGCGGACGCGGCAAGTGAATTAGGACTTGTGGTAAACGAGGAAAAAACCAAATATATGTTGGTTTCTAAAACCTCGCGAAATATCCAACTGAGAATTCAAATTAACAATCACACATTTGAGCAAGTCAAGGAATTCACATATCTTGGATAGCTAGTAAACTCAATTAACACGACAAGCGATGAAAAAAAAGACGCATAGCAATAGCAAGCAGAACTGTTCACAGTCTCCATAAACATTTAAAAAATAAAAATATAAAACGTGCAGTAAAGCTCAATATATACAAGACCTTAATAAGACCGGTTTTGATATATGGAGCTGAAACGTGGACCATATCTCAAAGTGATGAAAGACTTCTTGGTATTTTTGAAAGAAAAATTCTTAGAAAGATTTTTGGGGCAGTAAATGAAAATGGGCTATGGCGTCGAAGATATAACTTTGAACTGCATCAGTTATACACCGATCCAGATATTGTGAAATTCGTTAAAGTGCAGAGACTTAGATGGGCTGGACACATTGCTAGGATGTCAGATCACGAATATACTAAGAGATTAACATTTTCAAAATCAAAGGGCACAAGAAGTAGAGGAAGACCACGAAGAAGATGGACTGATGATGTGGAAGAAGACCTAAAGATTCTAGGGGTCAGAAGATGGAGGGAAGTTGCCAGGAATCGACAGGAGTGGCGACTTGTTTGTGAGCAGGCCAAGATCCACAACGGATTGTCGAGCCACTTATGATGATGTTATTTTTAAGTGATAATAATGAGCACCATGCACTATTAGGCAGCCGTCAATGGTGAGTGCGAAAGAGATGCCATTCCGGCAGTCCAATAATTGTGAATCTTACTCGCACTCATATTTACAGCCGCGGTAATACGATCTTGCCACTCATTGTTAATAATTAAAAATAACAGATTAGTAATACATTAAAGACACAAATTTCAGGATCATGTAGGGGGGTTTTAAACTTTCATTGAGACACTTTCCGACTTTCATAATAATAATTTTTATTATTATTAATAACAGAGTTATTAATGCCTGGTTGCACAAACAGATCTTAAGCTTAAGACGAGAGTAAGATAAGAATTAATATAATATAATGATAATATAACATATTAAGATTATTAAATATAATGATAGATATAATTAATAATAAGGTAAGAATCTAAAATTACGGTGTAACGTAAGTGATACTCAAGGCGGCTCTATTCATAAGTTGCGCTGGGCTAAGCTGGAGCTTATGATCTGTTTGTGCAACCAGACTTAAGTAAGTCTTAAAAATGGCCATTTTCGCGTTTCTCAAATTTTAAATTGTTTATAACTCGGAAACGATCAACTTTAGAGAAAAATCACGAGAAACCTTTTTTATCCAGAATGGTCCAAAAACCCTAAAAAATGTTCGGACTGAAAGTATTGATTTTTAAAATTTGTTTAAAAAACAATTGTTTAAAAAAATTTGGACCACTTTTCGCGTAGGCGACTTCTTGAACCCTATTCTGGGGTGTCTTGCTAATGTGATTATGCACAAAAATCTCATGGGAATATTTTTTCCAATGAACCCGCCGTTTTCGCCTTGTTTAAATTGGCATTATCGTTCGGTGCAAATGATTGGTGTTCACGCAGAATGTGTAGTGGAAAATATGATTGTGATCTTTGTCTATTAAATGAAAAGGTAATATTAGTATGTATGTTATAGGTAATATTAGTATGTATGTATGTTAGATATCCTGCTAATTTTGAAATACTAACTAACTAATCAAATTAAACTTTTTCTAAATCTGTAAATTATTATTATTATTTTCAACCCTATGTATTTTTGGGCAAAGCACATCTTTTACCGATAAATATTAAAATATAAAATTTTCTGAAAGCAATGTGACGTTATTACGAAATTTCAGTTTTAATGTAGGTCAGGCCAGCAGCGAAAATTTTCAATTTACATGACCGTTTCCAGCGGAAATCACATGTGTGTTGGTTTTCTATTTTTGAAAATACGTGCTAAAATTGCAAATTTTCATTATACTGCCATGTTATATTTTACGCCAATTATTTATAACTGTCACCTCGTACAAACCATGTTGAAATGCAAAATTGCAGAATAAAAATATTACTTCACCAAAAATAGTTGTTGGTAATTTGATATTGTAAATTAACCAACAACTAGTAATGGTATAATATTTACGAATAAAATCGAAAACTAATGTTTCGTTATTAGGATTTATTAGTCGAGGAAATAAAGCATTTTGACTTGCAATTTTTCCGTCCAGCATGGATTCACTTGAAATTTTTAAAGAAGGTAGGGAATAGTCCAAGGACCATTTTTTATATCATACCGCTCTACGCTTAAACCTTGGGTGTGTTTGCCACCCCATCCTGGGGTTGGGAATTTTTTATTAAATTTTTATCATGTAAATCGATGTAAAATGTAATTCTAAAAAAATATTTTTTACATTTTCTTCGTAAAACTCATATTTTTCGAGTTATTCGCGCTTGAAAGTAACAGTTTTTCGACGAAAAAAATCGACTCCTTTAGAGGGTTTTCTAAGAATACCTTGAAAAATATACATTTAATAAAAAAAACTGTAGATATGAAAATTGTATCTTCTAGTAACACAAATCAAATTCTTTTTCTATAATACCTTTAAGCCCAATACAAACCGAGATACGGTACGTTAAAAGTTAGCTTTTTTCGTCAAATGTATAATTTGAATTATTCAAGGCCAATTACCGGGAAAACTTTGCATTTTTTGAGGAAGATTTAACTAATATTTTTTTAAGTATACAATTAGATCTTTCAATAAATAATAATAAAAATTTTCTAGCATGAAAATTTAGCGACTTGTGATTAAAAAAATTGGTACCTACTTTTCTCTACGAAAAAATAAGTGAAAACAACCCCCTAACTACCCTCCTAATTAAAAATTAATCTTAATCTTTCTGTAATTCCTTGTATATTTATATTACCAATACATCCAAGAAGTTTAACCTATTTAAAAGACCTAATTTTAGAAAAATTGGAGTTTAAAGGAAGGTTGATTTTTGCAATTTCGTATTTTTCAGCTTTTACTTCAAAATATCTTCAAAAATACGGAAGTTACGAAAAAAATGATAGACTGCTAAATTGTAGCTTTTTTAATAACTAAAATTAACTTGTTAATAGATATTCATTACAGTGAAAAGTTAGCGAGATATATCTGCTTAAATCCTCTATTTACGAGCAAACACCCCCTTTTTCGAGCCCTTTAAACCCACCCAAATTAAAAATTAAGGGATCTTACGGAATTTAATTTACACAGTCTTATAGCTCTTCAGAAATGATACAAAATCATTTTTGAAAAAACTTTTTATCGCCAAAAATAAAGGAGCTATGTTTATAAAACGATTTTTTTTTCGAAAAATTCGAATAGTCCGCTTATGAATCATTTTCAATGTACATTATTGTGTATAATACCACAGAACCGGTTCGTATACTGGAAGATGACTAAAAAACTATTTGTATTTGTAGGCTATTGATTATGTTCAAAATAAGAGAGCTAAAAGGAACTACAACGTTAATGGGATTTTATTGTCTCATATGGTCAATGGGCCTCTAAGTTTGAAAAAACCGCGGAGTGCTACCATTTAAATGTGTGCGTTTTTGAGAAAGGGGTGAATTAGTCCCTAGGCATAGGGCGAATTAGGGTGAGTTCTATTCGCTTTTGGTACAAACACTTCTACAGGAGTAATGTTCCAGGTTAAATTTACTCTCGAAATATCATATCTTAAAGTCCAACGTATTTTTTTTACAAAAATATATTTAAAAGAAAAGCAAGAAAAAACACGAAAGAAAGCAATTTTGTTTTTTGTCCCATACCTTTTTTCCACAGTGATATAGGTATAGGCATTGCTTCAGCGAAAAATAACTCACATCCTTCCTCTTTAAAATGACGTTTAGAAGAAGTCTCTAGGATCTACAGTTTCCGAAATAGGATTTTTCAAAATTTTCCGCTCACAGAATTTTTGAGCCATTTTCCCCATTATTTCGCAAACATTATTCTGTAACTTTTTTCTACGCATTTCTAGCTATCTGCAAATCGTACATTTAGTAGAAAGAGAAGTCAATTACCTTTAAAATGGTCTATTGATTAAGCCTGTACGCCTATTTTTAAACAAAAGGCGCGTTTACATGTATCCAGTACCTGGTGCCAGTCGCACTGGAACGACAGTGCTGGCATCATGTAAACGCTTTTTTGTTCCAGTCCAGCGCTGTCTGCCGGCGCTGTCTCGAATAGAAGGCTGGTCTATTTTTCGTGCCAGTGGCACTCGTCCGCGTCCCCTCTAACCCCGTGACAGTGGTTGTACACACGTGTAAACACAGCGTTCCAGTCGCTGGCGCTGTCGTACCTGTGGTTTCAGTGGCCGTATTAGGATTTTTAATAAGAGTGCCAGTGAGATTGGCGCCAGTTACTGGATACGTGTAAACGAACCTATCCAGCGCTGTCTTAGTCAAGCACTCGCATTCCAGTGAGACTGTCGCCAGTTACTGGATAGGTGTAAAGTTACTTTATGCTTTTTCAAGTTTTTATACTTTTAATGATTTTTGATATTTTTTATGATTATTTTTTAAATTTCTCAATATGACTTTTTTTCTTGTACATTTAGTTATATACATTGTGGAATAAAAGAAGCTTATTTTCTTTATTTTAAAATGGTGTATTGCAAACACCTCTAGGACCATTTTTAAACAAGATATCCGTAGGATATCCAAGAGTATCCGTAATTTGAGAAAAAATTTAACAAATTTTATTTTTTCAATTAGAAGAATATAATTGCATATTGTAATATAATTTTGAATTCCAAATAACTTTTCTCAATAACACTTTTCGATATTGCGAAATATAAAGGTACTTTACTCTTGAGCGAAATTCTTTTTTTAACCTACCTCGTACACTATTGATAAAATTTTATATCTGATGATTACATCTTAGGTTTTAGACTGTGCAGAGCATTTTATAAATAATAATTTTTTTCATAAAGTTAATAATAAAATCTTTTCTATATGGTTCCAACTTAGTGGGACCTACTGCATGTGTATATGCCAAACCTTGAAAAAGCATATTTTGTTCAAAAATAGACCTAGAATTTTTTACATTACACCATTTTAAAGTAAAGAAAATAGGCTTTCTTTGTTATTAGAAAATGTATATACCTAAATATACAATAAAAAAAGTTATAATGAGAAATTTAAAAATAATCGTAAAATATATCAAAAATCATTAAAAGTATAAAATTTTGAAAAACCATACATTGCTTAAAAATAGTCATAGAGTCTTCTACGGTAGACCATTTTAAAGGTAATTGACTTTTCTTCCTACTAAGTGTAACATTGCATATACCTAAAGCTGCGTAAAAAATAGTTACAGAACAATGTTTGCGAAGTAACAAGGAAAATGGCCCAAAATCGCTGTGAGTGGCGAAATTTCAAAACTCATATTTTGGAAACAATACATCATATTGACTTATACCAAACGTCCTTTTAAATAGGAAGGACGGAAGTTTTTTTTCTATAAAGCAATGCGTATACCTATATCGCCGTGGAAAAAAGTTATGAGGCAAGAAACAAAAATACTACCTTAGGTGTTTTTTTTTGCTTTTCTTTTGAATATATTTTTGTAAAAAAAAAAATTTTTGACTTTAAAATGTGCTATTTCGATAGTAAATTTAACCTGGAAATTTTTTCCTGTAGACGTGTTTGTACCAAACGTGCATAGAACTCACCCTAATTCGCTCTGTGCCTAGGGACTAATTCATCCCTTTCTCAAAAACGCACCCCACTAAATGGTAGCACTCCGCGGTTTTTTCATATCTAGAGGTCCATTGACTATATGAAACAATAAAACCCCGTTAACGTTGTAGTTCCTTTCTAAAATACGTAATCAATTGCCTATTGTATTTGTTCACATTTGTAAATTCGTATTTTTCTGTAAATAAATATTTTTGCAATTCTTTAATTCTACTTTTTTTCTATATAGATCAATTAAATTATCTACTTATAAAAATTGTAATGTTATTAAGGGTGGTTTATAAGGGTTTATATATTATGATATTATATCCTAAAGCATAAAACAATTATTATGTATCCAGTCAACACCAAATTTTACCCATTTAAGCCGTTTACAATGTTTTTATATAATTTTTGAAATTAAGGTGTAGTTTACACACCTAAAAATAATCAAAGCCCTTGAGCATGATATAGAATATAAAGTACAGGGTGAGATAATCCTAATCCTAAATTTTTATGTAAATCGATACAAGCCGAAATTATTTTTTTATGATAAATAAATTTTTTATATATAGCTCCAACAAGGGTGGTTTTAAGGGTTGAAATATTATGGTAGTATATCTTAAAGCATAAAACAATCATGATGTAAGTAATGAGAACCAAATGTTGACAATATTAAAGTTTAAAATGTTATTTTATAATTTTTTACAATTAGGGGTAGTTTTCACCCTTAAAAACCAAAAGCGTACAACGGCTCAATATAGAAAATGAACTAGAGGGTGAAACGAGCCTAATCCCAAATTTTTGTACAAATCGATGCTGGACTAAAAAATTGCGAGGTTTTGCCATTTTTTCAGCTTCATTTCCTATATAGTAATAATAAAATGGAAGGTTGCACGGTGTAAAATCGAAACGAATTAATAAATTCAATTAAGTTAATCAGTTACAACGAACATGTTTTGTAATAACAATATGGCAACGTTAATTATATTATTAAAATCTCTTGTTGTCACGCATCACCCTATTTGTGTATGCTGATTCTCTGTACAGGGTGTACCAATAAGAGTGACTCTCGGCCATATTTCAGGAGCCGTTTATAGTACATCTTTGGGGAAAAATATAACAAAAGTTGTCTCGGGAAAATCCTGCAAATTATTTTCATAACAAGTTGTAAGTTCACCGCTAGAGGGCGTAATTAAATATCAAAAATTAAAAAATCTAATTTTTACAAAATTTGTCTAATGAAAGGGCACTGGAAATTCGATCATTGAGTTCTTCATAAAAGTCATGTTTTAAACAACAACAGGTATGTTTACAATTTATACGTTTCTTAAGATATCTAGAAATAGAAAAAAGATATGACATGCGGTTTTTGCTATTCTGTTGCTAATTTGGTCTAATTGTATTTTGTAATACAGGTTAAAGATGCATAATTGTAGTTAATATTTTCCAAATAAGCTAGATTTCCCCAAAAAAAACTTATAAGCTTCTTTTAGCTGGCATATTACTAATTAGGTTATTTCCAAATGATAACTCTTACATTGACGAAAAAGAGATGTTTTTAACAAGACCAAGTGTGCAAAAATCGATTTAGCAGAATCGGACTTAAAGCCATTTTTTCGTAACAAGGTTCCCACTCTCTCTCAACCTCTAATTTGAAAAGGTAGACTTAAACTTGTGAAATCAGATATGCGCAGAATTTCATGAAGAATACGAAGATCGGACTTCCAGTGCCCTTTCATTAGGCTAATTTTGTAAAATTTTGATATTTTAATTTTTGATATTTAATTACGCCTCTAGCTCTAGCCATCTGGCGGTAGACTTACAATTATTATGAAAATAATTTCCAGTCTTTTCCCGCGGCAAATTTTGTTATAATTTGTTTCCGAATCTGTTGTATAAACGGTTTCTGAGATATGAAGAGCCATTCTTATTGGGCCATCCGGTATATAGAGTGTATAAAGTACGTCCCAAAATTTTTTTCCGACCAATAAAGCCGAGATCCAATGTGCGTAGCATGAGAAGAGAAATAGTAAATATGTACACTGTGGTGCAAAATTAAACGAACACTCAGATTTTTCCTAAAAACTGATATTTAAAACTGTTTTGGATGTTCCCAATTGCGTATTTTATAATAAACAGAATTTAAAAGTCAAACTTATTACATATCAAGAATGTTACACAGAAAAAAGGATAAAAAGTTCAAAAAGTTTGAAAATCTACAAAGAAAGAAAAGTTCATATTTTTTTAATTTAAACATTTTTAAATAAAAAAGATATTTCGTAGGATGTATTACCTCTACGAGCCACAATTACGGCTCTCATCTAATCAGGCATACTTTGGTTTAAGGCAGCAAAACCTGCCTGTGGGATTTGCTCCCATTTGTTACTGTTTGATCCAAATCATTCATGGTTTTAAACTCACCATGGTTACGTCGAACACGGCATCCCAGAATATCCCATGAGGGGTATCCCTCCAATGGATTTAGGTGACGATCCCTTGGGGGCCATAGTAATAAACAAATCAAAAATTCATCCGAGTAAACTCGTGTTATTCTTGCGGTGTGCGGAAGAGCATTATCTTGCGCCAGACGAAAGTTTTCTCCAACAAATGGGGCAAACTGCACTACATAATCTTCCAAACATTTCTCAATATACCGTTGAGCGCTCAAATTGCCCTCTTGAATTGTAAAAAGTTCTGTATAAGCCTCTAGGTAAATGCCTACTCACACCATTATACCAGCTTCTCCAAATTGAACTCTCGGAGTAAAACAACATTATTGATAACGTTCACCAGCTCTTCTCCATATCATAGGCGGCCCATCTGATGAGCATCTGTTAAATCTGGATTTATTCGTAAAAATCACAACAAACACTTCAATCATCAACACTCCAATTAAGATGTTCACGAGCGACGTGTAATCGTTGCCTCCGATGATCTGATGTTAATATAAGTTGCGTGACAGGTATTCTGGACCTTAATCAATATTTATTTAAGCGTCTTTGAACGGTATAAAAGGAAGCTGCGTTTTTAAGGACATCATTATTTAATCATAGAACATTTACTTGTGCTGATCAGGTACGATTGGGTAACGCTTACAACCTAAGAAAGCGATCTTCAACTTGATTCTTCGCCTACCTTGACCTGGTCTCCTGGTATATTGTTTTGCTTCCCGAAATCTGTGTGTTGTATCAAACACTGAATTTTCTGAAAAATTCCTAAAGCATTTGCGATGTAACGAATGTTCCACCTATCATAATGTTTTATGTTGTCATTATTTTTTTTTTTGGTGCAGTAAGTTTTATAGAGGAGGCAACACAAAAACCTACAGCCGAACTTGTAAACACGTACAGTACCACAATAAACTTAAATTAATACTGTTTCATTTGAGCCCTTATTTCACAATAATAACAAAATCTATGTGTAGAAGTGTTAGTTGTTTGCACAAAACGTCTAAGCAGGTTCAAACAAGGTAAAAACGTTATCGCTAATGAGGCATAAAATAAAATTCAAGCAAATTATACAAGTTTTGATGTACACACAGAAAAAAAAAACAAAAAATCTGAGTATCCGGTTAATTTTGCATCCTAGTGTCATATAAGTAGATAAAAACTAAAGGAGCGAATCAACGCAACATGAAATAGCGTTATTTTCCTCAAAATTTGTGATTTACTATCCTAGGACTGGCACCGAACCTTCTATTTATAGCTTGGTCGGATTGGCGCCAGCTATCCCATCGAATGCCGGTAAATGGAAACTGTCTAACACCTCAGTGAATGAAAATTTTGTATATTTGTTTGCCGTCTATTAGAATAGAATCTGGTTGATTCCAATATAGATGTTGTAAAATTCTCAGATATTTATCATCTATTCCAATTTCTAGATATTCAAACAATATATTATGTTGAATCCTATCAAAATAACCCTATGATGTCAAACGCCTTCTTAAAATATATAAAGCACAGGTAAATTGGCTTCTGTCATCCCTGTAATCGTTGAAGGAATATTAGCATTGCGAACAAAGCTTCCCGTGTTCCCACTCCCAGTGGGTGATCAAAATTATTAGAACCACCTCGGAAATTTTATTTTTTTAAATATGGTATGCAAGTTTTTTCTTTATACGGTCTACAGTTGTCTTTAAAACTTAGAAATTGATGCTATTTTTCTGTTGGAGTGATTAGTGCTGAATAATAAAATTTTTATTTCTGCTATTTTCCTTGGTGAGATGCCTTTTGGCATGTTTGCTAAATTCACAAAAAACAGTATAGGACTGTCAGAATTTCACTAGAGAGCAATGGAAACTCTCAAAGCTTATTATAACTCTAAACACCAAGCATACAAAATAATATGCACACAAGTTGCAAGCTAGGCTGGGCAGGTGGGCAGCACTGACAAACAATTGCACCTGAGTGACGCATTGCTACGCCTCCTGTGTTGCCACTCTTGCCACTCTTGCCAGACTATATATATATTACACGTTCATAAAGTGTTACAAGATAATCAAATAGAAACAAACGTATTAGTATACTATATACAGCTCAATTATATACACTTTTGTAAAAAAATTTAATTTTACTGCGTGGCTCTAATAATTTGATCACCCACTTTTCTGAAACCGAATTGTTTGTTTCCCATTGTTTCTTCAGTTCATTGTTAATTTCTGCTTAAGAATTATCTTAAGAGATAGTTTGAGAGAGTGACTCATGAGACTAATAATTAGTCTCGGTTATCTAATGGCTCGGTCATCTGAAAAGAACGCAGGAAGGCAGGAAAGTCAAGAATATTGGTTGGAGAGCACACGAGGGCAAAAAAGAGAGGAAAACTAAAAAGGAATTGGTGAGTTGCAGTAATGGAAGACTTGAGGGGGGTTGGTAATTGGAAATTTTAAGCTAACATCTAAGAAAAGAAAACAATTGAAATTGTCCATACGGAAGGAAATGGGCCTAAAAGGCCTCTTAACACTATGCATACATACATACATACATACATACATACATACATACATACATACATACATACATACATACATACATACATACATACATACATACATACATACATACATACATACATACATACATACATACATACATACATACATATTGTACATATGGTCCAGAAAGCCACTGCGAATCCGCTAGGAAAAATATTCTAATTCGGATTTTTTGTACAATCTTACTCAAAAAGGACCCCTTTTAACAAATTTGCATGTTGCCAGGACCAAAAGGTGGTCAAAAATTTTTTAAATGTTTTTTTTTCTTAAAATTATTTTTTTTGCATGGAAAGAAGTTTTTTAGGTTTTTTGGATCATTCCAAACAGAAAAGGTCTTTAGTGACTTTTCTCTAAAAATAATAGTTTTTGACATATAAGCGATTAAAAATTGAAAAATTGCGAAATCGGCCATAACCTCAAAAACTATGTGAAAAACTGAAAATTTGAATGTTGCCAAGGTAGGTAAATATTCTTTAAACATCGATTGATGAAATCCCGAAGAGTTTTTTGCAATACAATATTCAAAACTCCTTTGTTTTTTAACTGCTAATCAAGCGTGCGCGACACTATTTCTCACCGACAGTATGGTGCAAATGAAAGGAATAAATTCGTTATTTCGTAAACCGGCGACTTTAAGGAAAAATCCCGAAATAGGTCGATTTTTATTTTTAAGTTATGATATTGAGGCATATATGGTATACTAGTGACGTCATCCGTCTTTGCCTGATGACGTAATCGATGATTTTTTTAAATAAGAATAGGGGTCGTGTGGTAGCTCATTTGAAAGGTTCTTCAATTCTATATTCAGTAGTGTAAACATTTAGATAATTATTTATACAGGGTGTCCTTCTACTTCTTTTTTTGTCAAATAATTTAATTTAATAAAAATTTTTTGGACACCCTGTATAAATAATTATGTAAATGTTTAAATTACTGAATAGAGAATTGAAGAACCTTTCAAATGAGCCAGCACACGACCCCTATTCTCATTTTAAAAAATCATCGATTACGTCATCACGTCCAGATGGATGACGTCACTAGTATACCATATATGCCACAATATCATGACTTAAAAATAAAAATCGACCTGTTTTGGGATTTTTCCTCAAAGTCGCCGGCTTACGAAATAACGGATTTATTCCTTTAATTTGCACCATACTCTCGGTGGAAAATAGTGTCGCGCACGCTTGATTAGCAATTAAAAAGCAAAGCAGTTTTGAATAATATATTGCAAAAACTCTTCGGGATTTCATCAGTCCATGTTTAAAGAATATCTACCTACCTTGGCAACATTCAAATTTTCAGTTTTTCACATAGTTTTTGAGGGTTAAAAATGGCCGATTTCGCAATTTTTCAATTTTTAATCGCTTATATGTCAAAAACTATCATTTTTAGAGAAAAGTCACTAAAGACTTTTTCTGTTTGGAATGATCCAAAAAACCTAAAAAAACTTCTTTCCATGCAAAAAAAAATAATTTTAGGAAAAAAACAAAAAAAAAACGTTTAAAAAATGTTTGACCACCTTTTGGTCCTGGCAACATGCAAATTTGTTAAAAGGAGTCCTTTTTGAGTAAGATTGTGCAAAAAATCCGAATTAGAATATTTTTCCTAGCGGATGCGCAGTGGCTTTCTGGATTAATACATACACACATACTTCTACGGTATCATATTAAAAATAAATAGATTAGAATGTTTTGTTAGTATTTTTCATAAAATTCAATTACATAATAATATAAGTAAATAGTAAAATATCAGAAGGCTTTTTAAGCTAAGCTTGCATCTTTAGACCAGGGTAATAAGCTATAAATAGACCATGTTCGGGACACTCAAAGATGCAGGTAGCTGAATACTTTTTTAGTTATTGTATACCTATAGGATGAAAACTTACCTGTTTCCTGCCTAAAGTTAGCGTCCATTTTTGAAATATTAACAATTTAGTGCAAAAATCGCGATTTTTTCGATTTTTTGCACCTCATTCAAAAGCTAAATAGTTGACAAAAAATTAGAAAATTTAATTTTTTAGAACATTAAAAAACCTTTAAAATGCCGATTTTTGAAACTTAAAAAGTTAATTTGTTCAAACTGCAAAATAAGTGAAAATCGTTATTTGTTAATAACTTTTACTAAAACTACCTTATAACTTTAGTGTTTCACCCAAAGTTGGGTATTGGGGTACTTAACAAACCCCTTAAAATTTGAGACCGATCCATTAATTAGTTTAAGAGTTATTCTAATTATTTATTCCAGAGACCTTTATTTTGCAATAACATAAGATAGAAAATAATGAAGATAGGGCAATTATGAGTATGCCAAATGAAAGCAGAAAACTGATACTATCAAAATGTACTAAAAAACGATAAAAATATTATCTAATATAATCAAAAATCCTAATGCCAAATTTGTGAAAATTTTTAGTTTAAATTTTTAAAAATGTAGTTTAACTGGAGGCTAGTCGTAGTAAGTGAAGTGGGAGCTGGGAGCCGACAAATACACGAGTTCAAAAACTAAAAAAAGTAACTTAAAACTACATAATTATCATTTTCTATATCTCGGGATCTGCTGAATATATTTTGATCGTTCTTTTTTTAATTGGTATGTAATTTTTCTGTACATTACAAATATGTAATTTGTCTAGACATTTATTAATTAATAAACAGTCTCATTTGTTTAAACAATTTTTGAAAAAATACTTTTTCCCAAAAATCCATGATTTTAATCATACTATCCCTATTAATCATAGAAAAAGTTAAGGTATACTTTAATAAATACATTATCTTCAATAAGTAATTATCTAATAGAAATAATTTATTTATTAAAGTGAACTTTAACTTTTCTGTGATCATTAAGGATACTATGTTTAAAAAAATAGATTTTTGTAAAAAAAATATTTTTTTAAGAATTGTTTAAACAAGTAGGACTGTTTATTAATTAATAAATTTATAAACAAATTGCATATTTGTAATGTACGTAAAAATTACATACCAATTAAAAAAAGAAAGGTCAAAATCCATTGAGTTGATCCGGAGATACAGCAAATTATATTCGTTTGAAATTGCTTTTTCGGTATTTTAACTCGCTGGATTTGTAGGTTCCCCGTAGTAATCGTTTGCACTACATTTTTGAAAAATCGTAGAGGGTGCTGTGAAGGTATAATGTTTGTGCAAATTTTTTAAGAAAAAATACAAATCCCCTTTTTTAAAATGGCGTTAATGAGATTCCTTAATTATTATAAACAAGTTAGCTGTGAATTAAAAAAAAACATATGGCTAACTTTGTCCCAAATGAGCCCACGGTAAATTTTTTTATTTGAAAATTCCTGTGAAAATACTATTTTTTCGAATATATAAAAAGATTTTTTCTACGGACAACATTTTTAAAGTTATTCTAAATGTTTATAAACTACAAAATTTCAAAAATTTTGCATTAGGATTTTTGACTATGTTAATCATTTTTTTATCTCTTTTTAATACATTTTCATACTATCGCTCTTCTACTTTCATTTGGCATACTCAGAATTGCTCTATCGTCATTATTTTCTGTCTTATCTTATTGCAAAATCAAGGTCTCTGGAATAAACAAATAGAATAACTCTTAAACTAATTAATGGATCAGTCTCAAATTTTGAGGGTTTGTTAAGTACCAATATCCACCTTTGGGTGAAACACTAAAGTTATAAGGTAATTTTTGGTAAAAGTTATTAACAAATAACGATTTTCACTTATTTTACAGTTTGCGTATAGCAACAAATTAACTTTTTAACTTTCAAAAATCGGCATTTTGAAAGTTTTTCAATGTTCTAAAAAACTGAATTTTGTAATTTTATGTTAACTATTTAGTTTTTGAATGGAGTGCAAAAAATCGAAAAAATCGCGATTTTTGAACTAAATTGTTAATATTTAAAAACGGATGCGAACTCTAGGCAGGAAACAGGTAGGTTTTCATCCTATAGGTATACAATAACTAAAAAAGTAGTCAGCTACCTGGATCTTTGAGTGTCCCGAGAAAATCCTTATTACCCTGGACTACTTTGTCGTGCTGCTACTAAAACAATATAAAATCCTAAACTGACTAAAAAGTTCCAAACTGCCTCTCTGGTGATTCGCAAAATGAAATGAGGCTTCCAAACTTTTAAGTCGTCATGAGAAATTTTGATGTTGGTTTGACATATTATTCACAGGCGGAAATGGCGATTAGTTGACGTGGCAAATAAATTGCTCTTAATGAAGGTTGGAAGTGAACTCTGGATTAATCGAGATAAAAAGTTTACAAGCGATAGTGTGCATTCACCCGTTTCGGGGATTTGGAACATTAGGGATAGATATTAACTTGATTTTTCGCTAGATTAAAATCAGTACTTAGGAGCTGAAGTCGAAGCCAAGACTAGAGTCTGTTAAAAGATAAGTTAGAGCCATAGTTGCTACATTATTTATTATTACACATTAGAACAACTTTTGTATTTCACCAAAAACGATGTTAAAAGTAAATTACCATATGAGTGTAAGCGGTACTCGATTCCAATTCCATATACAATAACAGAAAATATATATTTCTAAGGACATTATTATGTATTCATAATATTTTATAAATCTTCTCAATGAATAAATTGTCAAATAAATCGCTACAAATTTTCTTAATAATATTTCTCTAAAATCATACCTTTCCAACAGATTATTTCATGTAAAAATGGATAAATAGAATAGAAGTTATAAATGAAGTATCAAGTTATAAACGCAATAGTACTCCAAGGCAGTACCTTGGGACCATTTTTGTATTCAGTATACACTGCTCAGCGGGTGTAATTTCCTCACCAAAATACTCTTTTGCCTGCGTTTATATGGGATGTCATAATCCCACAGGTATTTTCCTCACCAAGACCAAAATGGTTATTTCAGGTAGATTTTACTAAAAGGCATTCAATTGAATTATTTATCTACTATTAAATTACAGTAGGTACCTATAATTATAATAATTAATTAATTAATTATAGTATTTTATTTTTAGTCACAATTGTAATTTTGACAAAATTGGAATGTTTAATAGAAAGTGAAAGCGGTAAACCTTACGCGGTATTGGTATTTGAAAATTTTATTTTTTATAAAGTGCAAGTTTTAAAAAGTGAAGAAGTATTCTGGAGGATAAAACAACTTGTAGTGCGAAATTTTTTACTATTGGTGCATCTTTTACAATATCTAGAAGTAACCGACAACATAATCATGAACCGGATTGTCAGAAGTTAGATCGAAAAATTGTTTATAACTATTGTAAACATTAAGCGTAAGAGAATTGAAAAACCAACAAAAATTATACGCCAAGCACTTGCAGCTAATTTGTCTGAAACATTTACTACGATTGTTGTCAGTTACATAAGAAAAAATATATAATTATCGACGAAAAATGATGCCTGGTCGACGTCCTTCCAATATTGACGAGGTTTAAGAATTTGTTACGGGATGTGCTCAAAAAACAACCAAGAGAGAAAATTTTCTCTTTATAAACTGTGTCAAAAGTAGGTTAATTGTATTTAGTTGTGAACCAAATATAATACTTTTAGCCACATTGAATTTTATTATATGGATGGCACATTGCAATTATTCATTATTCATGGGCTAATTAATGGGCATTATATTTCTTTATTATACTGTTTACTGCCAAACAAAAAAACAGAAATTTACAACAATATTTTTTATTTGTTAAAATCAGAAATTTTTAAAGCTCTCAAAATTAAGTTTAATGCTGGTAAAATTTTTGGCGATTTAGAAAAGGAGTGCAATTATTAAAATGTGTATGAACACTGAAATACATGGTTGTAAATTTCACCTACACTAAGCTTGGTATAGAAATGTCTTGGTCTCTTGATTTAATATCAGAATATAAAAATGATTCTGAAAGAGGCAAGTGGCTCAAACATACTTTTGGCCTTACATATAAAACCAGAAAACGTATCAGATTGTTTTGTGTTTGATTTAATATCATGCAAACCAGGAAAGGGAGAATTCAAATATTACGTAACGCGCCTTGGGGAGGGGGGTCTTGCATAACGTTACGGCGCGTTACATGGGGGGGGGGGCGGTTAAAAATCTTCAAAAACTGCGTTACGTAATACTTGAACGCCCCCAAATGAAATTTAAGCTAGATATGTTGATTATTTAGTTTAAACTTATATAGACGAAAATGCCATATTCTCCCCACATTTGTGGACAGAGGCAAATTCTTTTGTTATTCGTATTACGAATGCTTGCGAATCTTTTCATTCGCATTTTAATTTATCGTTTTGTAATACGCATCCATCCATATATATTTTCATATTGCAAAACCTATCAGATATCAGTAAGATAAACAAGTTAAACTGGAATTGAAAAATATAGTAAATCTATTAATAAGATATCAGTCTAATCAAATGACTAGAATGGATTTTGTAAAGTGTCTGTCTTATTATAGTAAATATTAAATAATAATTTATACGTCTTGCATATTATCTATATTCTATATTATAAACTATTATTATAATGTAAGGAAATTAATGTCTTGTATTCGGATTTCGGATGCTTCCATAATAGACATTCTTAAATTAAACCTATATTTTTATTTTATTACCTGAGTGAGTTGGTGAGGAAAATACCTACCGGATTAATAGGAACCTTTAAATTTGGTGAGGAAAATACCTGTCGGATTATATGTTTTACTGGTTGGTGAGGAATTTACCTCCGCCCACACTGCTGATGTACTAACTGCGGAGGAAACAACTATCGTCACGATTGCCGATGATACTGCAAAAATAATCTGGTTTGACCATGATCCTTTAGTGGCCTTAAACAAGCTACAGACATACTTAGATCGATTACAAAACTGGCTTCAAAAATGGAAAATCAAAGTGAACAAAGAAAATTAGCTCACATTGCATTTAGGAACAGACATGTAAATTGTTCGCAATTCACAATAAACTACCAAGTTATTCCAATGAAACCTAAGTTACATATTTTTGTATTCATCTCGATCACAAACTAATATGGAAACCGCACATTAAAGCTAAAAATCAATTAAAAACCAGACAAATGAATTTGCCAATATACAAAATAATACAAAAGCCTATAATATGAACCTACGTGATTGAAATATGGGGATGTAGGTACCAAACTATTAAATACTAAAATTCTGCAGACATAAATCAAAAACTCTAAGAATCATATGAAATGCACCCTGGTATATTTCAAACCAAACATTACCATTAAGAGGACTTAAAAATACCATTCATAAAACACGTACTAGGAACATTGTTTACGCTAAAGCATAGTGTTAGAAATTTTGACGAAGCACGTAAAAAACTACTAATTTACCGACTTCTCCCCCATCTCCCCCCCCCCCCAGCCGGACGCTTAAAATGGTGTAACTATTTACTGAACAATATGTGACCATATAGAACAATTTGGTGTTGGAGGAAAACTTTTACTTTGAATGTCTGGGTTAGGCCTTTTTTTGGACCAATTATACTATACTACCTCCGTAACTTTGGAACCGTTAATTTTAGAAGGATTATGCATCTGGCCTTTTTTATTTCAAACCTAATGTAGAACATTTTTGTATAGAAGGTTCTTCATGCTAAACCGCATAATTTTAGAAATATTGACGAAAAACGAAAAAACTACGTATTTACCGATTTCTTCCCCCTCTATCCCCCAAACCCGACGCTCAAAATGGTGTGACTTTTTTCTGAACATTATGTGGACCATTTAAAACAATTTGGTGTTGGAAGATAACTTTCACTTTGGATGTCTGGGATATGCCATCTTTTGGATCAATAGTATCATAAGTACTATAAATGAACTTGGGTTATCCTTTTCTTGCCAGTTATCATGAGCTTTGTCTTATTTACGTCTCTATTAAGTCCATATGTACTGTACTACGTGATTTTGTGTATAAGGACTTGGTAGGTTTTTTAGGTTGACCACAAAAAATACTATGATGTCATCTGCATATCTGATGTTGGTTAGCCGATACCCGCTTGGTAGAATGTTTTTTTCGGTTTTGTGCAAAGCTGCGATAATAATCTTTCCGAGAAAAGATTGAAGATTAGAGCAGTCAAAAATCACCGCTGATATTTAATATCTGATTCCAGTCTTCTTCTTTAAGTGTCATCTCCTCGACGGAGGGCGGCAATCATTATTGCTATTCGGATTTTAGAGACGGCTGCTCTGAAATTTCATTTGATGTACATCCGTACCATTCTCTCAGGTTGCGCAGCCACGATATTCTGCGTCTTCGTATCCTTGTTTTTCCCCGAATCTTCGCCTGCATAATGAGTTAAAGCAAGTTATATCTCTCTCCAGGTGTTATGTCCGAGATATTCCAATTTTTATTGATTCCAGTAAAGGCTTCCAATTATTTTCCGCTTTGTTAATGCCTGCTTCTTTTAGTATTTTTATCTCGATCAAATGCTTTCTCGTAGTAAACCAGATATGTATATCAATTAATCACAAAATTTATTTTGAAAAACGAAATAGAGTGTGTCAATTTTAAAACTTACAATGGGCTTTACCTCACAAACAAAAGCTGATATCAAAAAATGCTTGAAATCGTTTCTAGAAGAGTAAGGGGGAGCTAAAATTACATGAAAGGGAACTCGCCCCCCATTAACCCCCTAGGCTCCACCCACCACAACCAAAAAAGTTTAAATTACAAACCCTACTTGTGATACTTCATTTAAAAGGCTATAAAAAATGCTATCCAATGGTATAAATAATACTTATGTAGGGTAAAGAAATAATTGTGAAACTTTGGCTCAAATAGAAAATTTAATGAGGTTTTTGTTGAACTACAAATTTGTGAAAAATGTCAATTAAGTAAATGTTTAAAGTGGGTTACGTTTTTTTTGTAAACAATAATACAGCCAATATTCAAATTATGCACGAACTGTTGTTCTAGTAATAGCGCGACATGCTTGCGTAATTCTTTCTATCAATTCCCCAAGTGACGCAGGTTTTTTTTATAAACAACTGGCCTTAGGTAACCCCATAGAAAAAAGTCAGGTGGCGCTAAGTCTGGTGATCTCGGTGGCCACTCAATAGGACCTCTCCTTCCAATCCATTTGTTTGGATAATTAGTATCCAACCAGTGCCTAACGGAGCTGCATACATAGTGAAGAGGTGCTCCATCTCGTTGGAAGTGCAGCAAATCTTCATCTAGAGCTAGGTTGCCTTGGTCGTCCCTTTGGTTCTCTAATTCATGCACAATTAAAGGTTCGATAGTGTTTTCCAGCATATCGAGATAAATGTTACCACTTAAATTATATGGTATGAACAAGTGGCCAATTATAGCAACGCTTAATACTCCTGCCTAAACATTGAGTTTTTCAGGATATTGAGTGTGACCTTCTCTGAATCGATGCGGGTTCGCATCACTACAGTATCGACAGGTTTTTTTATTTACATTACCATTCTGCGTAAGAGTACATTCATCAGTGAAACAAATATTTTTTAACATTCTCGGTTCAACGCGAATTCTTTCAGTCATGAGTCCACAAAACTCAATTCGTCGGTCTGGATCATCATCGCCTAGTTCTTGAAAAATTTGTGTTTTGAACGGGTGAAACTTATGTAATTTCAACACCTTTCTAACCGACTCATGTGAAAGTCCTGTCATTGCAGATGCTTGACGTGTTGATGCAGTATGTATTCTCTATTGGAAAATTTTCAAGGACCTCAATTTGGGATGTTTCATTTAGTAATCTTGAGGCATCCCTTTTTTTATTTTGCACTGACCCCGTTTCTCTAAACTTTTCAACTAAATCGCCGACGTACATGTGACTTTCATTTTTATCCGGATGCCTTTCATTAAATATTTGAGCTGTTCGTAAATAAACTTGTTCTGGGAGAAAAATATGAAAACGATCTCCATGAGTTAACGTTTACTGTAAACCATGGTGACAACTACAGCGGAATGACAGTACCGATCGTACAAATGATGAAAACTAATGACATTTATAAGTCCCAAATAAACCAAAAATTATTGAATCTGACAGAACCCAAAAACGATGTTTTCAACTTGTTTTGGAAAAACGGCAAATCAAGTTTTTATTTAAAAAAAAAGTACCGACGGACTGAGTAAGCCGGCTGATATTAACACCCCGTATAATTATTATTTATACCATTGGATAGCATTTTTATAGTATTTTTAAAGATGTATCACAAGTAGGGGTGTGCAATTTAAACTTTTTTAGTTGTGGTGGGTTGGGCCTAGGGGGTTGATGGTGGTGAGTTCTCTTTCATGTTATTTTAGTTCCCCCTTAGTATCCTAGAAACGGTTTCAAGCATTTTTCGATATCAGCTTTTGTTCGTGAGGTATAGCCCATTTTAAGTTTAAAATTGACACACTGTATATGCAATAAGCTCAATTTTATCAATTTAAAATCACATGAAATCCCAAATTTACTCTTTGTAAACAACAAGTACTTGATAAAAAATAAATCTACTATTTTGTTATTTTATTAAAAAATATTTATATTCTTACAAGCATCTCAGAAACTTGAAATCTCAGTTTTGACAGTTTTTTTTATATATCTATTAATTTAGATAAAATAAACAAAAAGATTATATTTCTCAAAGCCTTTCTTTTACTTTTAGTCTATACTGCACCGTTTCTTGTAATCCTTGTGGCTTGCTTAAACTCAAGAATCACGAATATTTTAACATAATTAATATTTTTAAGCACACAGTTAAATCCCTCGCGTACAATTTTTCTCTCGGGAGAAAATGGATCGTGTACCATTGTTGCAAGATAATTAAATAAGATAAACTTGCAAGTTTTCCTTTACTTTCTCTTTATTCATTTTCTCGCTCTCCTTCACCGACTTTATTAGAATGTAAACGAATTCATTCGAGCTCATACAATTGAGGGTTAGATCACGGAGGTCACGGGGTCGTTGGAGATTGCCACCAACCTTGAGCATTCCACTGAATTTGTAATATTACGGAGGATTCGATGCATCTCCTCAAAAGTAGCATAAAAGAAGCTACATACCGGTTTATTGGAATTCCTTAAGCTATCGGAGTCAAAAGAGAAGAATTCCAAATATACAGTAACGTACATAGTTATAGTTCTTCCACTCTAACTTTTTCCATGCATGAAAGTATTCAAGAATTACGTTTTATACTAGGTCTCTTTTTACTCACAAAAACTAGTATCGCAAAATGAAGCCGCCTGTCCATAGAAACCACAATAAATTAAACAAGGATGAACGATATGGCATGTCGCTGATATCTTGTTTTCTTTGAATTGTGACGATTATGATTTTATATGACAGTGACACGATCACATGTGTCGTGTCTGGTTTATTTGAATTTATTATTTATTTGGTTTTATAAATCAATAGAGTTTTATTTATTTATGAATAAAGTTTATATGATTATATATTTACAAAAAATAAATATAATATTTCAGTTAAATAATAAAGGAAAGGTTGCAATTCTGACTTTTGCGTCCCGAGACAAAGACGAATATTAATAATATCGTATTGTTGATACGCTGAATTCGCTCAACCGAGATTCATTTTGACATATTAGGAATAGGAAACATACAACACAAAAATTCCCACCTCACACTATTACCTGCTCAAATCAACTTAAGCTTTTATTAAAAGAAGAAGAATTATTGGAAATAGTCGGAGTGTATACTAAACTCATAAAATTTTGTGGAATTTATTTCTACAAAGTGTTTTTATTTTCTACAACAAATAATTTTAGCATTTGTTATCAATACCTTATAATGGTGTGAAAAAATAATTAGTAATTTGAGTAAGGTATATTTTATTTTTATCTGTTTAAAAAATATTGGCTTGAGCACTGAGCAGGTATGTTTGGTTTTGTAGTAATTTCCAGTCACGTCTAGCAGGCTAACTTACCAAAAAAATTTACCAACATCACTAGAGAGTTATATCTTAAATTAACACATCGACTTTTACTCAATTTGCGAAAATTTTGCATTTGTAACACTGTTTCCTTAAAGGTGTTTTATATTAAAAATATTAATTGTTTTTTATGTAATATACTCGACAGTTTTATATTTCTTAAAATTAGGTAATATTAAAAATCTTCTTAACGCTAGTAACTTTATTGTGACTTTTTTTAAGTTATTTATTATTACCGTTCTATATTTATCTTTATATTAGTAATAGTCTGTATGGTGATCAAGCTGTTTATTGTTGAGGCCATCAATCTCATCAATAGTGAAAAAAGATTAAACACTTCAATAAAATAACTTTTTAAAATACGTTCACGGGATAAAAGTCCATTTCCTAATTATTACCACTGACACTCTGACAGTACGTATCACATACTACACATCGACGTACGTTTCACTTTATTTTTTGATTCAACTTAGTTGAAAATGAATTGTGACGCACGGGAAAAGTTAGAGTGAATAAACTACATATATTGTCTAAATGTCATTAATACTATTTGGCTTATTTTACTAGACATAACGCATTGATAGTAACTTAGTGCCATTAAGTTGTGCGTAGTGTTTAGTTGCACTACTATACGTACGTAGTGAAATAATAGTAGGGGAGTAAAGTATGCTAAACCTATGGGGTTGTGAAGAGTAGGTCCTAAAACCAAAAAAAAGTTAAGTAAAATTTTCCATTTTAGTGGGCACTTTCCCTTTTTAATTTAATTTTCCATTTCCAACAATCGTTTTTTCCGATTATAACGCCATCTATCCATAATTCGAAAAAATATTTCGAATAAAAGTTACTTATTTTTACGTAAGGAATCCAAATCTGCAATAAAAAATGGGGTCTCCCAAAATTTTAAAGTAACCCCTCACCCCACCTCCATGGGGTGTCGTGTTTGGTGCCATTCGATAGATTTTTCAAAAATATTGAATAAGTATAGTTTATAGTTTTTCAATCTGATGTTCATTTCGCGAAATATCGCGGGATTCTCATTTAAAATATTAAATTTACCCCCCACCCCTCTCCGTGGGAAGTCGTGTTTGGTATTATTCGATAGATTTTTAAAAAAACATTGAGCATATATTTTCTAGTTTTTCGATCTGTCATTCATTTCGCGAAATATTCACTTTTTTCTTGTGAAACTTTGGGACTCACCCATTTCCTTACGCCCAGGTCAAATCGTCAGATTTTTGAAATATACACTCTTTTGCATGTACACTTCGCGTCAAAAAAAACTGGTACACTTTTTTTCCCAATGTAAACCTGTGTTCAGACTGGACACAATGGCTCGTGAATCACGGCGTTGTTGCCAGCACAGATAATGGAATTGCACTAAATCTAAATACAAAAAATAACGTTCAAAAATCATGGCGGTGAATCGTAAAACGGGCCATAGGTAACTGAATGTAAAATTCTAAACTGTTAAATTCCTGCTTCCCTAATCATTTTACAACAAAAATCATGAGAAGCTATTTGTATGGGATTAAAATCTGTATTAAAAACAAAAGCTAAAATTGTTCTTGGATTTAAACACATTCCAACATTTTGAAAAATACCTACATTTGCCACAGTAGGCATGTGTGTAAAAGTTAGGCCCACGTTATTATTTACCTTATTGTTCGCACACTATTGACTAAATAAAACATCTTTATTATTATTACTTTCTCCTCAACTGAGGCTATCTTATCAATTTTATTATTTTTTAAACAAGAAATGATAAAATAAAAATTTTGACAGTTCAAATTGTCAATATTTATAATAACTTCACTGTGACGGAACGCAACCGATACACATTATGGTAATGTGTGTGGCCTAACTTTGGCGTATTTCTGTGAAAAATTCTTATTATATTTCTCATGATTCGAAAAAAAAAAATGAATACATTTAATAAAACACATTGAACATTTTGACATGCGACATTTTCCACCTATGTGCTTAATATTTCAGCAGTTTCGAATTTTATTGTAATACATAATATTTAAGTTCCACAAGTATTCACTGTAAAAGTTATTCATTTTGTATTAATTTCAAATTTTAATTTTTCCAGTGTGTTTTATTTATTAGTATCCCACAACTTTACGAGAAACCCTTCACATTTTATTTCTCGATTTTAAATTAAACATAATAATTGAATGTCGTGTCTAGAGTTATTATCGGTCATTCATGTCATATCTGTCATAAATTATAATAGAACACGAATTAATTTATGGGTACTTAATTGAGATGATGGAACATTAGAAAATTAATAAGAGAATTTTTTAGGACGCATGTTTAAATAAATGTGACTGACTAATTGAGAATGCTCGATGTTGTTTTAATTTTTAGTAAACCTACTAAAAACTTGCGGTCTGCCGCACAGCCCTGCTTTTACCTGGTTTGATATAATATTTTAGTTGAACTGGCAACGTTGCCTAGAAATAAGAATGTCATATGTGACAAGACCAATTTACACAACTAGAATAACACGATTTTCGGTTATAAGACTTGTACCAGTTTTTTTTGACGCGAAGTGTACTTAACTTACCTTACCTTCATCTGAGAATTTCGAGTTTTTTTAAGGATAGATTTTTTTCGGGCCCCCCTTAACGAACTCCCATGTGTTAAGAGCCAATATATGGTAGAGGTGCATCTGCAGTGTACCAGGTTTCTCCCCATATGCTAATCTGATGCGCTCGAGTAACTACAAAAATCCCCCCTTGGGCTCCCATAAGGTGTCCAAAAACTTTCAGTATATCTCTGGAATATATAAAATAAAATGCTTTAAACTATTGGTTTGTGATATCTTTATTTTAATTAGCTAACGTATAAAATAACAACACCTAATTAAAAATAATGGAAAACGTGAAATGAAATATTAGACAAAACTAATAGGTCTGGATCCCGCGTATGAAAAAAAAGTTGATTAATAGCAAGCTGAAAATTTGTTAATAGCTTAAGGGTATCTAATCGAATAAACTTTGATATATGGGAACACTGAAACAGGGGTAGTTTTAATTGTGGAACAGGTTAAAAATTTGGAACGGTCACAGCGCGAAAACGGCACATTTATTTTGTCCGACAGAACAGACTTAAACTCTCCGAACAGAGATTAAACTCTCATGAAAAAATCAGACTGCTATTTATTACCTGTCATAATTCCTGTCATTTGACATATTCTACATGTTCCACTCATTAAAACGCCCATTTGGTGATAAATAGCCGTCTGATTTTTGCATGAGAGTTTAATCTCTGTTCGAAGAGTTTAAGTCTGTTCTGTCGGACAAAATAAATGTGCCGTTTTCGTGCTGTGACCGTTCCAAATTTTTAACCTGTTCCACAATTAAAACTACCCCTGTTCCAGTGTTCACACATATCAAAGTTTATTCGACTAGACACCCTTAAGCTATTAACAAATTTTTCAATTGCTATTAATCAACTTTTTTTTCATACGCGGGATCCAGACCTATAATCTAATGATCAATATAATCAAAGATATTTTCGGTTGCATTCAAGAACTGATCAAAAACTCCAGAGAACCGAAATTCATTCACAAATGTGACGGACAGTCTGTTGTTAGGCACCGCAGTCACACTCAGAAGTAAGGGATTTTCCCCATCTATGATAGCTATCAACTCATCTATCGCTGCTGGTTCTTATTCTGTTTAGGGTTGTCGATGCATTGTGAGGCAGTTCAAAGCCTGGTAGTTTTTGGTCAATAGAGATTGATGTACTTCCTGTTTTGAGTCGCTCTCTCATTGTCTTCTCCAGACTATGATGATGCTGAAATGTTTCTTATTGGGACCGTGCAAGTTCAGAAGAGCGACACCTGGTTTCATAGCTCAGCAACATTTTTAGCACTTTTAATTATATTGGCCAATTATATTAGTCCTGTTACTGGATAATTGTTAAGGCCATAGACCGAAAAAAGAATAAGTAGAAAAAGTAAGATTGAGGTTATAATATTAAAAGGTAAACATTGTTGGTATGTAGTAAATAAAATTAATTATTAAAATGCAGTACTACAAGCAAAATACAATTAATTAAATTCACTTTAATAATTTCATATCATATCAATATTTTGGAGCAACATATAATTTTTACAATTTATAACACAATATTTGCGAAATCCCATTTTCTTCAATGACAGAAATAAACCTACGTCAATTTGACAATATGATTTATTTACGAAATATGTTAAGAAACTTGCAAGATTTCTCCGCTAGTCAGGCACGGTCGTTTCTCGTATCTCTCCCAAGTACTTGCACACAGCGAATAGAAGGAGTGGCCTTTAACAATGGAGGATATCTGAAGTGGAGCCTGTTTACTTTTTATATCAAGCTTTTCATAGGAAATGGGTAGTTGATAGTTAACCTTTCTATGTCATCTGAGAAGATAATAACCTCTTTGTCGTTCCAGCAGAAGGATGTGATTCAGAATTGGAAGCCAATAGTGCGGTGTCGGTCTAATTAAACCTGATATCATTCGCATTGTTCGGTTTAATAGAGTATCAAAAATATTCGTGCGTTTTCTATTGAGCCATACCAAGGAATCATATTCAGCTGCCGAGTATACAAGTCCGATAGTGAATGATCTGAGTACGGAGCTTGGGGAACCACATGTTACTGGATAATTGTATAGTTTTTTGGGTTATACTACTTAGCGACTTTAGTTTTGGTGTCGTTCTTTGTAGGGGTTCTTTAAAACTTACAGTTCTATCAAGAGTTACTCCAAGACATTCTGTTGTTAAGTCCGTAGTCTGCTTTTAAAAGTGAAGGGTGAGTTTTTTTGGCTTGGGCACTATTTAGATAGAAACAACAAACTTTGGATTTTGTTGCATTAGCCCGTATCCTCCATTTGCGGAAGTATTTACCCATAATGACAAGGCCATCTGTTAGTATTGTTGATGTAACATTTATGTTATTATGTTTTGCTGCAATGAGCCAGTCGTCAGAGTAGCCAAATTTTTGCGAGGTTGTCCTAGGCAGATTCACTATATATAAATTAAACAGTAATGGCGCCAAAAGATACTTCTGTGGTAATTTATTACTAAGCTTCACTTGCACACTTTTAAAAAACTTTTTATTTTTCTAACAATAAAACATTGAAAACGTTTGTTTTCTGTACTTCCACAAAATTTATTACAACTATGTGACTACAGTTGTTTCGGCAGAGTGTCTTTCTCAAGTGATTTAGATTACTATGGGTTTCCCTTTTTTAAAGTCTTTAACTGAAGAGGTTGACGAGTGGGGAGCTGTTTGTCTCGAGTTGGTAATTCAGAATTATATCTGTATTTTTCAATTTACTAATTTCCATTCAATTTTTGCCCTCGTTACACTTTGACATAATTTCACTCCCATTCGGGTCGTAAAATTAAAACAGTCAAAGTGTCACTCGAGAAAAATTCGATAATTTTAGAGCTCTTGTGCAATTACTACTGATAATTTTTGATAATATCCCGTCGTCAAATATATAACGTCAGATGCCATTCGTTGCTACGAAAAAATACATTAAGTGACATTAATGACAATAACTGTTTTAAAAGTTATAACAGCGATGACTTTCAACCGTCAAATATTTATAGCAACTGTGTGTTTGACTGTAGTAATTTGTACTTAAATAACTTAAAATAAAGTTTTGGTTTTGAACAGTTTTATTCATAAAATAACCGCAGCAAATTGCACTCGATCTCTAAAATTATTATCGAATTGTTTCCCTCGTGCAACTTTGACATATTTTCAATCCGCTTCGGGTCGTGAAATTAAAACTGTCAAAGTGTCACTCGAGAAAAATTCGATAATTTTAGAGCTCCTGTGCAATTATTACTGATAATATAATTTTTGATAATTTCCCGTCGTCAAGTATTTTACGTTAGATGCCCTTCGTTGCTACGCAAAAAATACATTCAGTGACATTAATGACGATTAATGTTTAACAAGTTGTCACAGAGAACAACAAGAAACAGGTTTAGCAAATATACAGGCAAAGATATCAATAAAATATTGGTTAAAATAATTTAAAAAAACAGTTTTTTTTCATTAAATAGTCTTACCAAATTACTCTCGAGCTTGAATTATCGATTTGTTTTGCTCTCGTGACACTTCGACATATTTTCACTCCCCTTCGGGTCGTGAAATTAAAGCTGCCAAAGTGTCACTCGGGATACAAATCGATCATGTTAGAGCTCTCGTGTAATTACTACTGATTATTTAGTCAGAACACTATTCCTGTAGCTTACTTAAATACTTTCCCTTCAATTCAATTTGGTCTTTTACTATTAGTTGCGATAGTTCATTACCTTTATAGCAGTTCGTGAAATTTTTATCATTTCTGTATATGCTATCCAGGTTTCTAAAGCTTGTCGTCTTTGAAATTAATATTGCATGAGATTCTCTTTTAATACTGTATGAAAGAATTCAATAAACAACATTGGAGTATTTTCCCAGTGTAAACTCGAGCAACAGCTAAGTTATTTACCAGTTAGTGTGCTCTCAATAAATCATTGTGATGCCACCAGTTTAGAATGTATGTACAGTTGCACCAACAAATAAACGATTGGTTTAGATTGCCCGTTTATTTTAAAATATAATTCGCAAAAAACTGTCAAATTAAAAACAGAAATTTTAACGATTCTCCCAAAAAATATTAAATATTAACCTTTTTCGAAAGAAAAGAAAAGTGTTCTGTTATTATATTTGATGGTAAAAAATGTAATATTTTTTCGGGAGCATCGTTAAAATTTCTGTTTTTAATTGACAGTTTTTTGACAATTATTGTATTTTAAAATAAACCGGCAATCCAAAACCAAAAATCAATCGTTTATCTCTGGCCAAAAATAAATATTAAATGTGGTTAAAGGTAAATTTAGGTAAAGTAAAACATGATGAACTCATGGAAATTCTGCTAACTGAAAACCTAGATTAGAGATTTAAGTCTAATAACATACCACTATTACAATCAGCGAGCAAAATAGTAAGAATTGAAAAAGAAACATCTGAAGAAATGGAAATGAAGAGAGGAGTCCGGCAAGGCTGCATACTATCACCTCTATTATTTAACGCTTATTCTGAAGAGGTAATGCGAGAAACTCTGGAAGATGAAACAGTCGGCATAAGAGTAAATGGAGTCTTAGTTAACAACATCAGATATGCAGATGATACAGTAATAATAGCCGATAATTTACAAGACCTGCAAAGACTCATGAGTAAAATAGTAAGGTGTACTAGGGAGTACGGACTCTCTTAATATCAAACAGAAGAAGTTTATAAGAATTATTAAAAGCAACCATAATACTAACCAAATCGTGATAGTAGAGGGCCAACAGATCGAAAGAGTAAAAAAGTACACCTACCTAGGAACACTTTTAACAGAAAATAATGACTACACTGCAGAAATCAAAGTCAGAATCAAAAAAGTATGTTCTAATTTTATGAAAATGAAAAAAGTCCTATGTAGCAAAGATTTAACATTAGCTCTTAAAGTACGCCTAACAAAATGTTACGTATACAGTGTTCTATACTGTGCAGTGGAATCATGGACGTTAAATGTAGAGACAATGAGACGACTTAACGGCATTGAAATGTGGACCTATAGAAGAACTATGAGGGTTTCCTGGGTAGATAGAGTTACGAACAACGAAATACTAAGAAGAATAGGTAAAGAGAAGGAAGTATAACTTACAATTAAAGAAAGAACACTACAGTATCTCGGACATGTGATGCGGGGCGAGAAGTATGGCATCCTGCGACTCATAATACAAGGAAAGATAGATGACAGAAGAAGCATCGGAAGAAGACGAATTTCATGGCTGAAGAATCTGCGAGAATGGTTTGGATGCAGCTCAAAACAACTATTTAGAGCATTAGAACTATTTACAACCTCCGTAGCGGAGATGCCCCCTGAAGAAGAAGAAAGGTAAATTTGTAGAATCAGTAGTAAAAATATTGATTTAGTTCGTCTTATAATAATATTACGTAGTTGTACCTACCGATTTAAATTTCAGGCTTTGTACCGGGTGTCCCAATAAGAATGGCTCTCGGCCATATCTCAGGAACCGTTTATAGTAGAGCTTTGAAATAAAAAATTTGATAACAAAAGTTGCCTCAGGAAAAGCCTGGAAATTATTTTCATAATTGTGGGTCCACCGCTAGAGGGCGTAATTGAATATCAAAAATAAAAAAATCTAAATTTTACAAAATTTTCCTAATGAAGGGGCACTGGAAATCCGATTATTGTATTCTTCATCAAATTCTGCGCATATTTGATTTAACAAGTTTAACTCTACCTTTGCAAATAAGAGGTGGGGGTGAGTGGGAACCTTGTTATGAAAAAATGGCTGTAAGTCCGGTTCTGCTAAATCAAATTTTGAAAACTGGGTCTTGTTGAAGACAGATCTTTTTCTTCAATGTAAGCGTGATAATTTTGAACCATGCTAATAAGTAGTAAGCCAGCTGGGAGGCGTTATTTAATTTTTTTCAGAAATCTAGTTTTCTTTGGAAAATATTAAATACAAGTATGCATTTTTAATCATACTTTATAAAATTAGATTCAATTAGCAATAGAATAGCGAAAACAGCATGTCAATACCTTTTCTCTATCTCAAGATATCTCGAGAAACGTGTAAATTTTATATATAACTGTTACTATCACCGGTAAACTAAGTTAATGAAAAGTAGTGTGCTGTGAAAAAAAACAAAACAACATTTTCCAGATGTCAACGTATAAAAATATAATTAATCAAAACAACAATATAAAGAGAAACAATACTACTAAAATTAAATATAATACAGAACAAAAAGAACTACTTAGTGACGACCTAAACATTCAAATTGTTGCCCATCATACACTACTCTAGAATAGATTATCCAGAGAATACTAAACGCCATTCAAAGCATATCGAGAGCAGAAATTGAGACTGCTGTTCAATCTACTCTTGAAAGAGTAAATGTTTGCAACGAAAATGAAGGGCAAAAATTTGAACGTTTATGTCATCACTAAATAGTTGTTTTTATTTCTTTGTAATAGGGCTTTTCAACGCTTCTCATTTGTTTCGAGCCTCTGTCATATGCCGTATAATCCGTGTATAATATTAATATACGAGATATGAACGAGGCTCGAAACAAATGAGAAGCGTTGAAAAGGCCTAATATACGTTGACAGCTGGAAAATGTTTCTTTGCTGTTTCCATAGCACACTACTTTTAATGAATTATTTTGTTTACCGGTGACAGTAACAGTAATGTTTTTAAATTTACACGTTTTGTAAGATATCTCGAGATAGAAAAAAGGTATTAACATGCGGTTTTCGCTGTTCTGTTGCTAATTTTGTCTAATTTTGTAATATGGTATTAAAAATGCATGTTTGTATTTAATATTTTCCAAGGAACACCAGATTTCTGAAAAAAATTAAATAACGCCTTCTAGCTGGCATATTACTCAGTAAGTTGGTTCGAAATCATAACTTTTACATTGACGAAAAAGATCTGTCTTCAACAAGACCAAGTTTGCAAAATTTGATTAAGCAGAACCGGACTCACAGCCAGTTTTTCATAACAAGGTTCCCACTCACCCCCACCTCTTATTTCCAAAGGTAGACCTAAACTTGTCAAATCAAATATGCGTAGAATTTTATGAAGAATACGACGATCGGATTTCCAGTGCCCCTTCATTAGGAAAATTTTGTAAAATTTAGATTTTTTTATTTTTGATATTCAATTACGCCCTCTAGCGGTGGTCCCACAATTATGAAAATAATTTCCAGGCTTTTCCTGAGGCAACTTTTGTTATAAAATTTTTTATTTCAAAGCTCTACTATAAACGGTTCCTGAGATATGACCGAGAGCCATTCTTATTGGGACACCCGGTACAGTTATATATTTGATAGAAATCCTGAAGTAGTTATCCTCACTTAAACATGGTACTGTTTGATGGACTATGAGTATTGAGTAGGTACTCGTATATCTGGTAATCTTCTTTTGCTAGTTTAAGTATATGATATATAATAGTTATGCAACCTACAAAATGGAGCAGTGCATTTTACCATTTTATTATACAAGAAGTCAGTCAGCCAACAGTCCTCGAGAATAACCGATCCACAGGCCTGTCAAAGCACGATCTACAAGTTATTCATAAGTTTAATAACAAATAGACCAGAAACAAAATTAGATTTTTACAGACCTAGGGAACAGGCAGGTTCTAGCACAAACATTGGCCCTAAAGACCACTTCTTAAAAGAATTATAGAAAAATCCAACTGATAAAACTGACCACAGATGTCATAGAGAGCATAGAAGGGCTGAAGTGGCCAGAATAAATGATGCTCGGTGAATCCAAAAGTCTAAAATTTTTTAAGACCACGAGCAGACAGGACAGAGCATCTACATGATGGACAGACGACGTTAAAAGGATCGCTAGTGAAGGAGGCTCAAGACCAACAAATCTGGAGGAAATTAGGGTAGACATATGTTTAAATTTGGACGATGAAGGCTGGATGGTGATGATTATCATCATTTAAATCTTGTGAACGTGAAATCAAAATCGATATGCCAGTCCAAGTAATAAAAGAAAAGGTCTTGCAAGATCAACTCTGATTCAGGTTGAAGAAACAGCAAAATCGATAGAGTTCTTATATAAATATATATCCAAAAATACATCAGGGTAGGCGCGGATCTAGAAATTCATAATAGGAGGGGCCAGACTTACCTCAAACAAATATTACATTTTCCAGATTTAGCCATACGACTCATACTCTAAGAATAAAATACACTATATTTCCCATATACCTACGGTATCAAAAGGATCGATAGACAATTCACGACTATTAATCTCACTGGTCGTTCTTTACCATAGAGATTAACCTTTGTACCATCAATGGGTAGGTACGCATGGATTATCTAGTAAAATATAAATTTTTATCAAAAAACGAAAACACAGCCGAACCATATTCTAGTCCAATCAGAGAGTGCTGCAAGCACCCCTACCGGTTTCGAAACTTATTAGTCTCTCATCAGGAGGCACATATGCTGCTCTCCCTGATCCAACCAAAACAAACCCCAGCGTGCAGTCCCGGATTGCAACGAACGAAATGGCATAGATGCCCTAGCGGCAACTGCTAGTAAAAAGACTAAGTTTTCACTCTAATGGCATATAAAACAACATAATGCTATTCTACACCCCACCAGAATGAAAACAATGGGAACCTTCTCTGGTTACACCTCCGAGGCTTCTACAATTTGCAAGCCATACAGATGCTGAGACTAAGGAAGATGAGGGAATTCTACAATTTACAATTCACGTCCCATCTGCTCAGCGCGGTAAAGTTCCAACGAGAATGGTTCCCTTCATACTCCAAACAGAGTAAATGTAAATCGAAAATGAATAACCATTTTCAATTTCGTTGCAAAACGAAAACACAGCCGAACCATATTCTAGTCCAATCAGAGAGTGCTGCAAGCACCCCTACCGGTTTCGAAACTTATTAGGCTCTCATCAGGAGGCACATATGCTGCTCTCTCTGATCCTTCTTCTTCTTGTAGTGCCTATCCGTTTCGGATGTTGGCGACCATCATGGCAATCTGCACTTTGCACACTGCTGCTCTGAAAAGATTTGTAGTGGTTGTGTTGAACCACGTTCGTAGATTTATCAGCCAGGAAATCCTTCGCCTTCCTGGTCCTCGCTTTCCCTCTACTTTTCCCTGCAAGACCAGTTGCAGCAGTCCATATCTCTCACTGTTCCTCATGATGTGACCGAGGTATTTGATTTTGGCTGTTTTTATTTTGATTAACAGCTCTTTTTCTTTTTTCATTCTCAGCAAAACACCCTCATTAGTAATGTGGTCGGTATAAGATATCTTCAGGATTCGACGATAAAGCCACATCTCAAAAGCCTCAATTTTCTTGCAGGTGGCGTCTGTGAGAGTCCACGACTCAACTCCGTACAACAGTATAGGAAATATGTAACATCGTAGTAATCTGACTTTTATGGGTATCGACAAATCATGACATTTGAACAACTTTGCCATTTTTTGAAATGCAGATCTTGCTTTCTCTATCCTACATTTGATTTCTATAGAATGGTCCCAATTTTCAAATTCTCTGATCCAACCAAAACAAACCCCAGCCTGCAGTCCCGGATTGCAACGAACGAAATGGCATAGATGCCCTAGCGGCAACTGCTAGCAAAAAGACTAAGTTTTCACTCTAATGGCATATAAAACAACATAATGCTTTTCTACACCCCACCAGAATGAAAACAATGGTCAGGGAGAGCAGCATATGTGCCTCCTGATGAGAGACTAATAAGTTTCGAAACCGGTAGGGGTGCTTGCAGCACTCTCTGATTGGACTAGAATATGGTTCTGCTGTGTTTTCGTTTTGCAACGAAATTGAAAATGGTTATTCATTTTTTATTTACATTTACTCTGTGTGGAGTATGAAGGGAACCATTCTCGTTGGAACTTTACCGCGCTGAGCAGATGGGACGTGAATTTTAAATTGTAGAATTCCCTCATCTTCCTTAGTCCCAGCATCCGTATGGCTTGCAAATTGTAGAAGCCTCGGAGGTGTAACCAGAGGAGGTTCCCATTTTTTTTCATTCTGGTGGGGTGTAGAATAGCATTATGTTGTTTTATATGCCATTAGAGTGAAAACTTAGTCTTTTTGCTAGCAGTTGCCGCTAGGGCATCTATGCCATTTCGTTCGTTGCAATCCGGGACTGCACGCTGGGGTTTGTTTTGGTTGGATCAGGGAGAGCTGCATATGTGCCTCCTGATGAGAGACTAATAAGTTTCGAAACCGGTAGGGGTGCTTGCAGCACTCTCTGATTGGACTAGAATATGGTTCGGCTGTGTTTTAGTTTTGCAACGAAATTGAAAATGGTTATTCATTTTTGATTTACATTTACTCTGTGTGAAGTATGAAGGGAACCATTCTCGTTGGAACTTTACCGCGCTGAGCAGATGGGACGTGAATTGTAAATTGTAGAATTCCCTCATCTTCCTTAGTCTCAGCATCCGTATGGCTTGCAAATTGTAGAAGCCTCGGAGGTGTAACTAGAGAAGGTTCCCATTGTTTTCATTCTGGTAGGGTGTAGAATAGCATTATGTTGTTTTATATGCCATTATAGTGAAAACTTAGTCTTTTTTATAAATTTTTATATCTTTATTGTATTGCAAATTTGAAACGTGACTTTTCATGAGATATGGTTTATATCCAGTGTAATGTATTTGCATTTTAAAATATCATTTTTATTATTCTTTGAATTGAGAAAAATATTTCCGTTGTTTATGGTTCCACCGGTACCGAAATGCGCCTGCAGATTATTTTTCAGAGAAGGGTGTTTTATTATTATTAGATTTTATGGCTTCTTTCAATTCTTTGGAAGCAGTTGTAGTGTAATTTGACGTTGTACTGATGGCTTAAAGTTTAGAGTTAACAGATAGGATAAAGACTAAATACAATAGGGGGGTCCATGGACCCGTTTACTCCCTCCTGTATCCGCGCCTGCATCAGGGTAATACAAAATTTTCCAATTGATATTCAATCTAAACTTTATACACAACTATAGCTCTAACTATATACATAAATATACAAATAGTTTCTAAATCAACGATTCTTAAAGAACTTTCTCATAGTTCATGTTACAAAGAGAGTTCTTTTGGCCATATATGTATATATATATATATATATATATATATATATATATATATATATATATATATATAGGTACTAAAAAATGTCGTGGATACGCCTATGTGTTTTCCTACTTATATACTATGCTAATACAAACTAGAATAACACATCCTACGAAAAGAGAAAAAGTATGAAACACAAACTCTCATAATTCTCAATCCCTCGGCTCCCATTTTCTATTGATTTTCTGACATCCATTCAGAGCTCATATCCGAAAACAAATTTAACAAAAAAAAATGATATAAAAACGAGAATGTGTTACCGTCACGGCTTGTCAAGTCCAAACAAGTTTTTTCCAAGTTCATCCCTCATACAAAATTCAATGTTGGCAAGCATGTATTTGTTCCCTCCCCCTTTTCGAATATATTATTATCCGATAGCAGGAGTACTTATGACCAAGTGTTGAAAGAACCGAAAAATTTATCCAAATAAAACGTCCGCCCCACACCAATATAATTTGTATCGATCTTCACACTTTTTCCCTTGAATTTTTGCTCAGTCCTTTTATATTTTTCTAGACAGACACTTTATTATAGAAAACAAAAAATATAGGAGTTTAATAAAAGGAAATTAATAATTTTGAAAACAAAATAAAATAACGAAGAATTTATCTAAAACTTCATAATACCTTGACCAAAACGTGGAGATATACACTCACAGACAAAAATATTGCAAAATACCCCGCACAAACCTTATGGAAATTAGGTCCCAGTGGATTTCGTTCATACTTTGGGAAAATACTCTTTGAAGCATCCTGATAAAAAGTTCTCATGGGCACAACTCAATCGTATGAAGGATTTTCAAGATATAGGGGGTATTCCAATTCCCTGAGTTACTGGTTATCTGGCAACATGTAGGAGTTTAGATTAAGGAAAAGTACTAGCAGTCTAGCATTCTTTCCTAGCTATACAATGGCGACCTTTACTTTGACCTTGACCTTCAACGGACGTCATCTTCTATGGTTTCGAGGGGTTCCGGCATTAAATTGACATAAACAGATTACTCATGGGTTTTTGGGATCGCTAAACACGAATATGTCATCAGAATTGACCTCCGGAGGACGTGGTGGCCAGCGCCACTGCAAGGGACGTCATCTTCTAGAGTTTCAATGGTTTTTGGCATTTAGTTGATGCAAATGAATTACTAGAGGCTTTTTTGAGGTCTCTAAACACGAATATGCCACCAGAACCCACTCCCGGAGCACCTGGTTTCCAAGGTCAATGAAAAGGGCTCCTGAAGTTTCGAGGATCGTTGGTACTACATTAATGCAAACGGATTAGTTAAGGGTTTTGGGGTTGCTGAACACGAATACGTAATCAGCACAGAGACAGGAGCACCTGGTGCCTAAGAGAGTATGTCTTCTGGAGTTTCGGAGAAATCAAATGGAGGAATTAAATGGATTACTCTTAGGTTTCAACTCCAGAAGATAACCTGTCTTAGGCACCAGGTGCTCCTGTGTCTGTGCTAGTCACGAATTCGTGTTCAGCAACCCTGAAAACCTGTAATTAATCCGTTTGCATTAATGTAGTACCAACGACCCTCGAAACTCCAGGAGCGCCTTTCATTGACCTTGGAAATCAGGTGCTCCGGGAGTCGGTTCTGGTGGCATATTCGTATTTAGCGACCTCAAAAATCCCTCCAGTAATTCATTTGCATCAATTAATGCCGAAAACCATCGACACTCTAGAGGATGACGTCCCTTGCAGTGGCCCTCCCCATCACATCCTACGGAGTTCAATTCTGATGGCATATTCGTGTTTAGCAATCCCAAAAACTCAAGAGTAATCTATTTATATCAATTTAATGCCGAAAACCCTCGAAACTCTAGAAGATGACGTCCGTTGAAGGTCAAGGTCAAAGTAAAGGTCGCCATTTTATAGCCAGGAAAAAATCCTAGACTACTAGTACTTTTCCTTGATCCAAACTTCTACATGTTGCCAGATAACCACTAACTCAGGGAATTGGAATACTCAGTAAATCTTATAATTTTCCGAGTCTGTGCCTCTATACCTTGAAAATCCTTCATACGATTGAGTTGTACCCATGAGAACTTTTTATCAGGTTTCTTCAAAGTGTATTTTCCCAAAGTATGAACAAAATCCACTGGGACCTAATTTTCATAAGGTTTGTGCGGGGTACTTTGTTTTTTTAGTTTATTTAGTTTATTTTTTCCCTTCAAAACTATCGTGCTTTTAATTGTCATTGTCAACTAACTTATATATTAAAGAGCTAAAACATATGAAGGGTCAGTGGGAAGAACGATGAATGTCTATCTGAAAGCATTTTCGGTAAAATGAAAAACAAATGAAGTACCTGTCCGTTGGGAGCATTAACTATAATTACAGGTCACGTGTTACACTCTAGCCGTGCGGGGAACGATCTTATGTGTACCTATGTCTTATGTGTAATTTACAAAAACAAGAGATTATTTAAAATTTTACTATTAATTTTGTGCTATTTATCAATACATTATCAGAAATTTGCTATAAATACTATATATGGTAGAAAATGTCTGACAATAACAAATATTGTCCATAAATATAGTTTAGCCATAGAAAAATACGACATGATTTTCAGGCTGACACCCGAAGTATGACGTCGCGATTGTCATATTGTTATCAGTTTGTAAAGAAAGGTTGAAAAACCAGAGTTTTTCAAATCTCAAGCCTTTTTAATTCACATAAATTTGAAATTTTTATTCCTCTGCTGCTTTTTCTACTAAAGTATAGTGTTTTTTATAATGATAAAACCACAATAATTCGGTCTTAAATTTCCATGAAATATAGTCTTTTAGTGAAAAAATTTCACTCCAATGTTTCTCCACATAAATAAACAATTAAAAACGACACAGGTACCGTGATGAGATATTTGACATTACAAACGATCCCTGTCGCTAACAACTTTCGCCACCTTGCGGATAACATTTTTGTTAGAAAGAGAAGCAATACCTTGAACAATAACAAGACGTCGATTTCATTTCTTCTGTGCTGCAATTATTAATTCTTCAATTGAGTTTGAGCTGGTTTCTTTTTGCTCATATACTTCGATTTAGGATATATTATGCATGTTATATGGGGTTTGAATCAGGACGCATTAGTGGCCAGTCTAGACTAGAACCTCAATCCCAACATCCTCAAAATATTGTTTGACTGTTCCTGCGGCATGTTCACGTTCATTAACATGCAGTCTCACAAAGGTATCATACCCAATGAAGCCGATAGAAGTAAAACGTGCTCTTAGAGAATGTTTCGCATATACCAGTTAGCATTCATTCGAATATTCACCTCATTAAGCTCCGTATGACTCTTCTAACCAATGCTACCCCATAGCATATTGGAACCACCACGAAAGCCAATATTGTGTAGAAAATTGCGTTCTGTGAAACGTTATCGAGATCTTTAATATACTCGATCACGTCCATCTGGCTTCCATAATTGTATCCTTTTTCATGTGTTAAAAGAACTCTTCCCTATTGATGTTCATTCAAGTTAAATGGGCTCTTGCAAATTGTAACGGTTGGGTATGCCGTAGGAAATGTCGTGGAATTTTGATAGCCTGTTTTGGATTTGAAACAACCTCTTTAAGTATTTTCTTTACTGTTTTGATACTTGAAGCAACTTGTCTTAAGATCAGTAATTCATTCTTGGATTAGGAGCTGTAACTGTGCGATTTACAAAAGACTAAAGTCTCAAATATTTGTCATCTCTTGGCTTGTTCACCATTTTCGTAATTGACTAGGTGTATATGATCCAGTCAAGTTGTATGGATTAAGTATACGAGAAACAGTCGATTGATGGATACGCACTCTCTGCGAAATATCTTCTTGTCTGCTTCATTAGAATACCATTCATTGACTAGGTGTATATGATCCAGTCAAGTTGTATGGATTAAGTATACGAGAAACAGTCGATTGATGGATACGCACTCTCTGCGAAATATCTTCTTGTCTGCTTCATTAGAATACCATTCATTGGCTAAAAAATAATAATTTTAACATACACTCAATGGCTTCTTCTTCTTAACTCTGGTTAGTCTCTGGCACTTGGTCATAAGACGTTTGCACCACCCTGTTCTTCTCCTTAAACTCTAATAAATTCTGTGGCCCCGGCGAAGGCCAACAGTTATCTTATTGGTAGTTTTAGGATCTGTTCTGGTTCAAATCTCATTTGACCAGTGAATTCCTCTCTTACATCACCTAGCAAACTGCAATGGCATAGTATGTGTACGACAGTATTTTCTTCCATTTCGCACTTTCTGCACCGTAGTTCATTCCTCTTACCTAGTTTGTACAGGTGATTACTTAAAAGGCAATATCCAGTCACCATTTCAGTGACCGTTTTGATCTGTTGTTTATTGAGATTCATCAAACTGTTCGAGAGTTTTTATTAATATTCTTAATTATTTTTTTGACTAAATGGCTTAAATGTGGCATATCAAAAAGGAAACTGCAAAATAAAAAAAATAAAACCCTTCAAATTCAACTAAGATTTCAACAAAACAAGAATCATTGTAAGCCAAAGCACACTTTGCATGCAATAGAATGTTTACGTTAATTCTTTTATTTTAAAAGACTTGGGTGGAATGCATAAAACGTAGTACCTGCTAATGCTTCAAGTACCTACAACATTTTTGAAGATTTTACTATACTTAAAAAGCATTTACTTTCCTCAGTAGCATCTGCTACGATCTACCAGATACATAGAAGAATGTACTACGCTTTTGAAATATTTGCTGGTTTAGTAGTATTTGCTTCAAATAACAAATAACAATTGTTTGCAAATAACAATTTTGTCCATTTTTATCCTCGCGTAATTCTTTTGTCGTTTCGGAATCTCAGTCACTTATTTATACTCATGTATTTTACAATTCGAACATATTGGTACGTAAAAATATGAATTCACAAATCACAAGCACATGGAAAACTAGTTCCATCACGGCCGGTGTAATGCAGACACGGATAGCACTACGCTCTGTAGTAGATACTTCAGGTCAATAGTAGGTACTTCTATTGTATAGTATGTTCTTCTCAACAAAAGCACCTACTTTTATGTAAAAGAAAATTCTACAAAGTAGATAGATACTATTTGTTGAAGCAATAGCATCTACTCCGTTTTATGCATTCCACGTTGGAATGCATAAAACGTAGAACTATTTCCTATAAAGGCCCTTTGCTATGTATTCACAAAACTATGGATACTAGATTGCTTTGTGAAAAGTGCAAAATGTCCTACAAATGTCCATAAGACGTACATTGAATGTACATCTAATCAGGTGTACATTGAAAGCTCTAACAACGTACATTGTATGTTTGTTGCGGACGTTCTATGGACGTCCAATTTTGTGAACTCTGGACGTTCGTTGGACGTCCGTCGGATGTCCGTTGTCCATTGTACCTTAGCGGGACGTCCATTGGACGTTAAAATGTACACAGATGTACGTCAATTGGATGTCCATAAAACGTACTTGTGCTATCTGGGTTTTATTATCCAACATAAGCGAATGAATAAAAAAAACCTGAGTCTATAGTGGGGTTTTAATTTCAGTATTTTATTAATAATAGAATATGCCACAGGGTTTGGTGAACTTTGAGAAAAGAAAACACAGTTCAATTTTTACACCCGATATGCAATGAAAATTTACCTACTTAGCAACAATATTATTACACCCACATTGCTAAAGAATAAGTCTATAACATAATGAATGATAAATTACTTAAATCGGACAACAGGTTTAGAAAATTCGAGACATCAAATATGACCCATTTTTAAGGTGGTGCGTTAATTCTTTGGAGTAGTCTAAGTGTAGGTATGGATTCGACAGCTGAAAGGCAAATATGACCAAGCGACATTTGGCTAACTTTACACTAGAGCGGTTTAAAGTTTGAAATTTTGAAAAAAAATTCATAAAACATGATTTAGTGGTTTTATTGTCATAATTCCAACGAACTTTAAATGCAGTTTAGATACTTTATAAACTACCCCTAGTAGACTATGTATTGTTTTAATAGTTTATGAAATAGTGTCAGTTAGTAATATTTTCTGCTAAATCGCAACCAGGAAAAAGTTACCAACCGACTATATTTTTTTACCTTCAACTGGAAAAAAATACTGAAGGTGACTGATTTTTATTATCAGAACTGGTAAAATTGACTAAACCTGATAAATTTTTGACCGTATTTTAAGAAAAATAACCTATCCGAAAACCATTCGTGTTTTGTGACAGGTAAAATGGTTGAAGTAGAAAACTAAAATATATAATTAACAGTAATTATCATATTAATAACAGGCCTTACTTTGAATCGTTTCGTCTTTATCCAAACGACATGCATGATCAGTGAAATGTATAAATTTCTTATTTGAAATATGTACCTACTGATTTCTTGGCACACTGCTACACTACTTACCAAAAGTAAATCTTTGGTAGATGGCCCTGCGCTTGGTAAAGCTAGGTTTAGGATATTATGTATTTATTTTCAACTATCCATTATATTAATAAAACAATACGATTACGTAGATCCAAAAATAGCATAGCATGTAGCATACTTAAAAGTATAATCACATATGGCAGTGAAGTTTGGCCACTGAAACAAAGAGCGCAGAAAATGTTACTAGTAACAGAAATGGACTTCTGGAGAAGAGCAGCAGGCAAATCAAGAAGAGATCGGATACCGAACGAGAGAATACGAGAAATGATGGGAGTAACACATACAATACTTGATGACATAAAAACAAAACAATTGGTATGGTACGGCCATGTACAGAGAATGCCAGATGACAGGATCCCTAAACAGATTTTGGCATGGACACCACAAGGGAGAAGAAAAAGAGGAAGGCCGAGAAGAAGCTGGAGGGAGGGAATTGAAAAAGAACTAGAGGAAAGAGAAATCCCTCCAGGTCTATGGTTAAACAGAGAAGAATGGCGGTTAGGAGTCGGAAGGCGTCGGAGAACGCTGTAAACCGATAGTAGTAGTAGTAGTAGATCCAAAAATGAGTTATAATAATAAGTAATACCCAATACTAAAAAAATATAGATTTCAACAACTATTCCACAATTCGGAGCACACTGACCGATATTCTGTTATTAACTACAAATTAATGAAACTATGATTTGGATGCGTTCTAAACGGCGGGACAGGTTACGTGCAATAATGATAAGCTTCCTTTAAAAATTTATTTTTTAAAGAAATCTATCTAAACAACAAAAACATTAAAAAAACGGCAGGTAAATTATTACCAAGCGACAAACTCCATCTATTTTAGGTAGAAAGAAAAAACTATTGATCTTGTTTCAGAAAGTTACATCTAGAAATAATTAACTAAACAAAAAATGGTATTTAATTATTGTGCGAAAAAAAGTAATAAATGATAAAAAAAAACATTTTTGGATGGGATAAAATTTCTTAAGCATTTTAAAAACTCTAGATATTGTTTGTAAAAAATCACTAAGCGCTCAAACATTTAAGATACAATCTAACAAAAACTTACTAGCTGCAAAGGATTAAAATGGGATAGGTACCAAATGAAAGTTGTTCTTAAATTTACAAAATTCTAGCCGCTTGGTCGCCGAAAATTGTTAAAAATGTCAATTATTTTAAATTACCAAGCGACAAAAAATTTATCGTAGCCATATGAGGATACAATCAATCGACGCAGAAAAATTTTCTGATTTCAGTGATATATATAATATATATATCTCAATATCGCCCAAATTGGCGTTTGGTAACTTTTGCCTTTCAACCGTCGAATATAGAAATATATAAAATTTTGTGGGTGGTGTTTTCTCTGACGCTCAGTGTATTAATGTTACTGACTAAGGGCATTTTCTAAACTCATTTTTAAAACATTTTTTAATATTAGATAACTGGCTAACATACAGGATACTTATTTTTCAAGCCGAAACCTTGTCAAGGTTATCTATCCTCGGTTCCTCGGTCGGGTCTTGTGCATTGTTTCGCAAACATCTGCTATCGATTGAGAGTCCGGCTTTCTGAACAAAGCACGCCCTAATACCGTACTGGAATATTTCAGAAACTGTTAGCATGTTAGCACATTATTATGTCCTACATTGTTGAAAATTATATTGTATACGTATTGCATTCTTACAAATTATTAGTTTCTATTAAGCAGGATGATTTGTTATAGTAATTAAATTATGTACCTATTCCTAATAAATAGTAGCATGTTTAGTTCCTAAGCCATTACAAATAAAAATAAATAAGTCCAGGAAATAAAATCCATGTTTACTGTCAAGATGTTAAACGCCAAGAGTTCATAACCTAATAATAATCCAGGGTAATAAGGTTTTTTCTATGACACTTCAACAGCCAGTGTACTGAAAACTATTTCCTGAGTAGGATCTGACAGCCATTTTTATTTATAATCAATTTAGTGTCAGAAAACCGCCTTTTTCCTTTTTTTTTCAAATCAATGGAAAACAGTGAAACTTATGTTTTTTTTAGTACAAACATCTTCGAGAGCATGGAAAAATCTTTAAAATGACGTATCATAGAGGTTGATATACTCATTTGTTGTTAAGATAATTGCGAAAATAAGTCCAAATTGCAAAAATATTAATTTTACAATAACTATTGTAAAAATTGGTGTACAGCTTTGAACTTTTTGTCAAATGAGGGTTCGTTGGTGTTTCATAGGTGACAAAAATTTCAAAGCGATTCATTCAATTATTTAAATTTTATTTAAATTATTTATCCCAGAGAGCTTTTTTTGCAATAACATAAGTCAGAAAAAAATGATACTAGAACCATTCTACAGGTGTCAAATAAAAGAGCATGAGCTAAACTTTCAAATTGCTTTTAAAAAAAGTCAGTAAAAGATGCGATTATTAGTAATAAATAATTATGCAAAAGTATCGTCAATCTTTCCTTAAAATCTTTTTATTTTTTTATATAATAAATTATATATTACGTTTATTACACTTTTTTATCAGTTATTTATATACATATTTTATATTACATACATAACATTACTTGGTAGTTGTGAACCTAAAACACGGAAAAAATAGATTTTTTTGAAAAAAAAAATAGTCAAAAAATTTATAAGGAAAGATTGACGATACTTTTTCATAATTATTTATTGCTAATAAACGCATATTTTTTTCATTTTTTTAAACCAACAAGAAAGTTTACCTAATGCTCTTGCATATGACACCCGTAGAATGGTTCTAACATAATTTTTTTCTGACTTATATTATTGTAAAAAAAGCTCTCTGAGATAAACAATTTGAATAAAATTTAAACAATTGAATGAATTGCTTTGAAATTGTGTTATATTAAGCACCAAATAACCCTCATTTGACGAAAATTTTAAAGGTATGCATGCACTAATTTTTACAATAGCTATTGCGAAATTAATTTTTTTGCAATTTCGACTTTCTTCGCAATTATCGAAATAAACGAAAATATCAACCTTTATGATACGCCAGTTTAAAGCTTTTTCCATGCCGTCGAAGATGTTTGTACTAAAAAAACCATAAGTTTCACTGTTTTTCGTTGATTTGAAAAATAAGGAAAAAAATCCGTTTTTTGACAATAAACTATTTATAAATAAAAATGGCCGCCAGATCCTACGCAGGATATAGTTGCAATAGGGAACTTGCACTAAAATTTTTTTTTGCATAAAATTGTTAATTTATGTTTTAAAATGTTATATTCAAAATATTACGTCTTAACAATGAATAGTGTACGTACAACATCTAATCAAAGTTCCGCGCCTAAAATTTCCGTTTTAAACAACTTCAAAAGCGAGACCTGTGGTCTGACGTCACAGGCCAATCGTATTGTTTGTCCGTTCGGGGTGGGCCATTGCATTTAATTCAGTTTGCCCATAGATAAATAATATAGTTGAAATATCTTGTTTTACTCTGTGGCAAAAATGATTTTTTCTGTGACAGGCAATATATTAACATTTTATCTTTGTTGACATATTTATCAAAAAGTTCTTTTTTATGAAAGTTCTTTCTTTGTTCGTTTCTTGTGTTGAAGAACAAAGAAGAAACAAGTAACTTAAAAATAAACAAAACTTTTAGTAATAAAAGTAAGAGTAACTAAAAAGTATTGGTGCTACTATAGTATGCGGTTTACAGTCGGGTTTCTACTATATCTTGCGGTCTACCGAGGGGCGCGGTGTAAGTATAAGCTGAGATGATAAAGATATTAACTTGTAAAATTACAATATTGATTCTTCTTATTTATGCGTATTATTAACTTTGTAAAGAAGGATTTTGTTGCTGCTAATCACCATAATCTTTTCTCAGAAGGCTTTGAACACAATAATGAAAGGCTCCAGTAGGTACTAATAAACATTACAATAAAATATAATCTTTATTATAATGCAAATTACACCGTAATCTTTTCCAGGATATACGAAATCCTTCGATTAGAGGTAGGTAGATCAAACCCACGGGGTAAACCGTATAAGTACTATAATATAATGGTACCAAACTATTGCTATAAACGGTTTAAACATGCTTATTATTAACTCTAACTTATTTGCCTTGACACCTCGCATTTCTCCAATAGAATAGCTTTTACTACTTTTTATAAAAGTTACCACGATGAAGACATCAACGGTAGGTAAGTTAGTCAGATTGACCTTTTGAAAAACCCTCGTCCGTCATATTATGCGTTTTAAACTCTTTACAAGGTAGCACTCAACTTTATCAATTTCAGTTTAAAACTAAGCTGATTGGGCAACTACTTATTACAATATATATGATGAACATAAATAATACCTAGGAATTTTTCATTAAAGACGATTAATATGTAATATACCCCTGATACCTACCTTAATCGCGTTGTTTCCGCCGGTTCACCGTGGCCGGTGACGTCGAACCAATAGAAGGACGTTCAAGAGCCTCCTAAGATATTTGAATTTTATAGCATTTTCAAAACGTCGTAATTATCGTACGGGTTAAAAATATTTGTTTTTTTTTTTCGCATGCAAGCGTTTTAAGATCATGTTACCTTATGTTTTTTAATATCATTTTAATATTTAAAAATAGGTATTACCTGTCGAAAAAACGCGTCAGTAGCCTGGCCGTTGAAGTGTCACGAACAGAGTATATTCTTGTCTCATTACCCTGGCCTATAATGTTTTCAAACTGTTTTCAAGGTAAATATTGTTTTTATATGGGATTAGCCACTGTGGATTGTAATGACAATTATATTTGTATTTAAAAAAGATTTGACGTTAAATTTCCACTTCGGAAATCGTTTCAAAAAGATTAAGAACATTGTGTCTAACTTAACTCAACCTAATTTGTTATTTAAAAATCACTACACACTATCTGCTGCCGGAAATTTTTTCATTGTTTCAAGCTAATTTGGGTCTTCTGAACCCAAAAATCAGATTATTTTGACAGAATATGACAGTTTTAACATATCGAGTAATTTAAAGCAGAGTTAATTACATATAATATCTAATACAATATTATAATAATAAAAATCATCAAACATATCTGCTAAAAAACCTGAACCTTTTCATATAACCTAACCAGCATCGCATTCAAAAGCTGTTATGTAGCGACACCTATACTAAAACAACGTGGAATGAAGTAAACACTTCTGTTGTATATAGGGATAAGGATTTATTAAAATCCTTAAAATTTATCCACGAGGGAGTGGAAGTAAAAAACGTTTTCGGTCAAACTGACCATCATCAATAGGTGTAACAACCTCTAAGTTACATTATTGTTACATTATATATTAAAAAGTAGTCGACATTAAGTCGATGTTTAAAGATTTTAAAGTTCGCGTGAGGATGTACTTCATCCTTGCTCGAGAGGTTAACGACCAACTTAAGGTTCAGTTTTATCAAAGGTATACAGCCAACTACAGGGTTTGCCCATTTTAAAGACCCATAGTAAACTTATAAGATATTCAGTGCACGTAGACAACGATTCAAAATTTATCTACTTGTTCCATAGTAACAGTATATTATTAACATCACTTTATCACTTTTTCTCTTTTCTCGATTATTAGTTTTTATTGTATAGTATTTAAATTATTGTAATCACTAATACATAGATAGTGAAAAATAATCCTTTTAACTAAATTAATTAATACCTAATTCATGCGATTATACAAGTAACTGTTGTCCAAAAATATTTAAAACCTGAACCAAATAGCCATCTCGTTCGTTGCTGACCACGACGTCGCTGTTAACTAATGTTTACATCTAGTGCATATCCTATGCAATAAACTGTGAAATCTTACTTTTCTTTCAAAGGGTTTAATGTATTTTCTTGTGGTTTTCTGGCAAAGGAGTTAAAAGGTCAGTCCGTTTGAAGCCTTAAGCAGCAATGGTCCATCTTGTGAGTGTCTCTTCTCCTTTGATACTTCTGTTCCATCGTTTTGATATCTTGATGATTCATCAATATTTTTTGAGAAACGAGTTAGATGGCTGTGGAGGTGATAAATTTTAAAGTGCTTCTTAAAATGGTTTAGAATGGCGTCTAAATTGCACTAGATCTCGTATTTCGTAATTTTACGATTTATTTTTTCCAAAAAAATGTTCAAATGTGAGTCTGTTTTAAACTGGACTCATTGCACCAATAGACTTAGTTTCCGTCTTCGATTCTGTAAAATGCGAATCTCTTGTAAGTTGCCCTATCTGATGCCCATAAAATAATCCGGCTTTCAATTTGTCTAATAAGTGTAGGCAATTTGCTGGACAAATAATTCAAATTAGAACCATTCTGGTCTAAGGCCTTTAAAGCTTGTTTCATGAGCCCTGCTAGTTTAATATGCATCGGTGGTAAATATTTTCTCTTGTTCGACCAATCCTTCATTAATTACGTTAGCTTATCGTTGAACTAGAGCATCTCTAAAAGGGCGTTTTGTTCTACTCCAGTTCTGGTTCTTATCGCTGCTGTCCCAAAGATACAAAAAACACGGATATTTCCAGTAGTCACCTAAAGTGCTAGTGTTACCTTAAAATAAAGTTCACAATCTTAAGATCAATGCAGATCACCCACTAGTAGTTGATGTTTTAGCACCAGCGATATTGTTTTATATTATTCGTTCATTTTTGAAGAACGGCCAATTCGTATTTATATTCTTCCATATTTATTTTCATTATGTAAGACACCCTTCAAACTTCATTTGAAACTGTCGATAAGCAAACTACAGTGATGTGGTATATCCTCTTATTTACTATTTTTTTCTTATAGTCGTTTTATGTTGTTACATGAAACCATAATATTGTCCTTTTCATGATCATTTTTCAGTGCGTCACAAATGATAGGAAAAAGGGTAAGTCCGTGATAATACACATTTATGACATTTATTCTAACATGACATTTTAGTTAAATCTGACAGTTGTCACATTTTATTTTCAATTTAGAATAAAAACAAATCAAATGTGTTTCTTGCATTTATAAAATGGTATTTTCTTTGATTTGTATAGTCTTATAAATTATACAGATTATATTTGTAATATTATTATCTAATTAAAAAAAATCATTTTTTTTAATTATGGCTCCATCTATCGACAACTAGAATAATCACAGAACTAGAAGTAATCACCGACGTGCCTTTTTTTCTGTCACATACAATTTAATGCGTTAGAAAGAAATCGAAAAACTGTGACGCACTGAAAGATGATCATGAGAAAAAGAATATTATTATTATCTCGCTGAGAAAAAAAAACGTTAAAAGATTTTTTGTTGTTTTACGGATAGTTGACATAAACCAACAAAAACACTTTTTATTCGGAGCTGAAATTATTGACAGACCTGTCCTAGTTTTAATTTTGTTCATTGTAACTTTATTATTTCTCTGCTAATAACATTAATATTGTATACTAGACGCGAATACCCAAAAAAAATATCCAAAGCGTGAGCATTGATTAATAAATATAGGGGGAAGATACGAAACCCTGTGCATTATTTTCTTTCCTTTAAAATCTGCCTGTATAGTGGCGCGCCTAGCGTAAATTTGTTGAAGCTAGCCAAGAACAAGCACTTATTCTACGTGGTTTGTATTCAAAATTTTAATGCACAGTCGCTATCATATTAATCTGTATTAATACCTGTATTAATTTTTTTCTGCAGAAACGTTGAAAATATAAATTGACTATAGAGTTTTTTCACTAGTCTTGACCTCACAAGTAAATACTTTTCGAGTTATTTGCGCGTGGATAAATTCATGTTCCAAAAAAAGTATGTTTCATGAGGAAATGAGTAAGTATTTCGCCAAAAAAAATATTCATAGCAAAAATACAGCTTATAAAAATATGAAAAAAATGTTTTATATATGACATATGAAGTAGACCCAGTAAGAGCAGAGTTGTAGCTAATAAAAAGTAGGTTCTTATTCGTCAAATTCCAAACTGAATATTTCTACGTGAAATAACCAAAAAATTAAGCACTTTTCGGGGAAAACTCATCATAACTGTTTTAAAGTGTTTAAAAACAGCTTTATTTTTTTAAGTTTCTAGTATCAGAAGTAAACAAGTTGCGCACAAAATAAAGTTGATCCGTTTTTTTATAAAAAAAAATCTTAAAAATCACCTCTTAATTAGCATCTCAGATGAAATTAATCAGTAGCGCTTCATAAGTTACTTTACGTATATGTATGCTTATATAGTAAGTTTCATCGGTTCAAAGTGCTTATTTTTGAAAGGTTGTAGTTAAAAGGGCTTCAATGGGTCACTAGTCACGAGTATATGCAAATTTGGAACAGCCATATCTTAACCAATTTTTGTGTTACAGAAAAACAAAATATTCAGAAAAGCAAAACCTTTACACTTTGGGATATTTCGTATCACTGATAATTATAATGTTATTTTGAAAAAAAGGCATTTTTCTTTCAAAACAAAAAAAATTACTGTAAAACTAAATTTACGATAAAACTTACAGATCATGACAAGGCGAAAACGGCGGGTCCGCTGGGAAAAATATTCCCATGAAATTTTTTGGCATAATCACATTCGTGAGACATCCCAGAATAAGGTTCAAGAAGTCGCCCACGTGAAAAGTGGTTCAATTTTTTTTTTAGCAATTTTTTTTTAATCAAAATGCAAAAAATCAATATTTTTGGCTCGGACATTTTTTTTTGTAGGTTTTTTGGACCATTCTGGATAAAAAAGGTCTCTTATTATTTTTCTCTAAAGTTGATCGTTTTCGAGTTATAAGTAATTTAAAATTGAAAAAAACGAAAAATGGTGATTTTCAAGGCTTAATAACTAGGTTAAAAGTTATTATTATGAAAGTCAGAAACTGACTAAATCAAAGTTTAATGCCCCTCCCCCCTACAAGATCCTGAAGAAATTTTTGTCATTATTTTATTACTAAGCTGTTATTTTTAAGTAATAATAATGAGCGCCATGCACGAGGTAGGCGGCCGTAAATGTGAGTGCAAGTAAGATGCACAATTGGACTGCCGGAGTGGCATCTCTCTGGCACTCAGCATTTACGGCCGGCAACCACGTGCATGGCGCTCAATATTATTACTTAAAAATAACAGCTTAGTAATAAAATAATGACAAAAAATCCTTCAGGATCTTGTAGGGGGGCATTAAACTTTGATTTAGTCACTTTCTGGCTTTCATAATAATAACTTTTAACCTAGTTACTAAGCCTTGAAAATTGCCATTTTTCGTTTTTATCAATTTTAAATTGCTTATAACTCGAAAACGATCAACTTTAGAGAAAAATTATAACAGACCTTTTTTTATACAGAATGGTCCAAAAAACCTACAAAAAAATTGTCCGGGCCAAAAATATAGATTTTTGCAATTTGATTAAAAAAAATTGTTAAAAAAAATTTGGCCCACTTTTCACGTGGGCGACTTCTTGAACCTTACTCTTAATATAATAATGTAGGTAATCCTGACTATCTAATATCTCACCTGACAATACAATCCACGGTGGACGCCTACGCAGAAATACAAGGCACCTTTAAGAAGTAAAGTTAATAATAAATAATTCAATAAGTATACTTAGTCACGATTTTCCCCCTAACTCGGAAAATATCGACCGCATGAAAAAACTTGGAAGAAATTGTAGGAAATCGCAACAACTTAAGTCCTTACCATTTTTTCGAAGAGTTTAAAGTGGCCGAGCGGTTTACTTAGTCAATTTTATATTAAGTAAATACCGTTGCAACATCTCCAAACAAAATATACCATCATCAGAAGAGACTGTAATTAACGAAAATACTTACCTAATTTTTTATCGAGATTATGAGGCAAATAAGATAAATGTACAATATCTAAAATCACCCAGTGACTTAAATCAAATTAAAAGACAAATTACAACTACAATTATTCTTGTTAATTTAAAAACGAGTTTAGAAAGTAATACATACAATAATTATTTTAAATATTGCCATTGTTATCGTTGAATGAGAACTCAAATTTAAATACATCAAAAGAAATAAATAATTTTTAGTATAATCCGATCGACCCGACCGACCCGAAATTCCGATAACCAAAGCTACCTGAATACGTCTCATCGTTGTCTCAGGTAAATTCAATCTCGTACCTAGAAAGCTGCTAACGCCATCTATTTCTAAAACCACTGGTGTCGTACATAAACGCTCGTTTAGTTTCGTATCTTCTCCCCTATATTTATTAATCAATGGCGTGAGGTTAAAAAATACTGTTATTCGCAATATTCGATATTTCCATTTTTATATTTTCCACATAAAATCCATTTTTTTGGGTGATGATTATCGTATAAGGTTCATAAACCTCCGAACTTTCGAAAACAACCAACAACGATAATCCCTAATAAAATAAAAGTGATATTATCCCAATTGTGAGACGAAAAACACTCCATTTAGCACAAACGTTGGAATTCAATCCATACCTGGTCGAGTAATTGTCTTGGGTAGCTATACAATCAAGCTAACGATGTTGTCATTGTTTGCAACGTACCACCATTTGCTTGTGGAGAATTCTAACACATGAGTCCCGTGGGATTCCGTTTGTGATTAGAGGGTGAAAGGGCAAAGATGAAGGATTATGTATACACATTAAATGATTTGATGACGGAATTGAGACAATGCTAAGAGAGTGGGAGCTATTTTTAGGATACATGAATAATGCTTGTGTCTTCATTGATTTCAGGTATTTGGGGCGTAACAGATAGTGGTATATAAGGGGAAATCGATTGTTTCGAAATATACGTTTTATTTAAAAATATATTGATTTATTGATTGATTTTTAGTTAATTTTTTATGACATAATTGACACTAAATTAAAAGGTGAAATACTATTAAAAGATGTATTCCTTATATTACTGATTTATGAAAGTGTGCATGCTCCACTTTTGGGGGTTTTAAATCTCCTGACTATTACTTCCACGATTTATGTTTACGACATTCTAATCTTATAATTGCTGTGTATTTACTAATTTTGCCTATACATAATATATTCAAGTCGTTCTTAATAAGGAAACTGGGCCGATGTTTTGTGATTGGATATATAAACTCTAGCTGGCAGTACCTCCCTCTTTTACCCAGACTTAAACAAAACAATATTTCTTGACTTATACTATAAAATTTTTCTATATTTTAACATTTGGAAACCATGGTTTTTTTCACTTAAAAGTATTAAGTCCCATGTCTGAATATTATACAGTATGGAAGGCACTTCATGAAATAAAATTATTTGTGTCCTTGTTTTAAAGAATTATAGAAAACGCTGAGACCGGTCGATTTTTATATACACTGTGTCCGTAAAGTATGGAACAAATTCTTTTTTAGCTAAACAGAGCATTTTAAGAAATAATCCTGAAACACGTGGATTTTTGATTTTAATTTACGGTGTTTTAAAATAATATTCTGATATAGGTACAGGGTGAATTACTTTCGAGTAATGACGTAACCGTCATTTTTTTTTAATGGAACACCCCCATTTTGTCTCAATTTTCGGATTACTCTAGCTGAGCTGATTCTAAAAATGTATCACATATTGATTCAAATTGGTACAGGGTGGACAAAAATACAATAGTTTTGTGTATGCTCATATTATTAAAGTTTAATTAATTTTTGATATTAAATTAAAATATTCAACTAAACAATATCAAAAATTAATTAAAATTAAAATATAATTAAAATATCAAAAATAAAATAAGTATTTTTGAAAATATTGTTAATTTAACTAACGCGTTACTGTATGAACACACACAGATCTATTGTATTTTTGTCCACCCTGTACCAATTTGAATCAACATGTGATACATTTTTGGAATCAGCTCAGCTAGAGTAATCCGAAAATTGAGACAAAATGGGGGTGTTCCATTTAAAAAAAATGACGGTGACGTCATTACTCGAAAGTAATTCACCCTGTATATTAGAATATGATTTTAAAATACGGTAAATTAAAATCAAAAATCGACGTCTTTCAGGATTATTTCTTAAAATGCTCTGTTTAGCTAAAAAAGAATTTGTTCCATACTTTACGGACACAGTGTATATAAATATGTATTTTTTAAATATAAATTTAAATATACAGGATGACTGACGCAAACCGAGCAGAGTCCATAATCCAAAGTAGGTATGGAAACTTCCTATAGCATAAAATTGTTTTTGTCCTTATTTTAGAAGATAATAAAAAAAATGCTACGACCCTATAACTTTTAAATTCTAATGGGCGCTTTATAAACATAAAATAGTCCATGATTCTTAGTTTTAATGAATCCATTGTATATTTTTATGTTATTAGAAGCTACTTTAAAATCTCATCTCAAACCAGTTTACGATGTAGAATGTAGAGTCTATTATGAATAATACAGAGTGAAATTTTAAAATAATTTAAAAACTTTTATAAATAAAAAATATTAAATACAAAACTTGAATAACCTACCAAAATATATTCATACTAAGTTTAGAAAATTCATAGCTAATTTAAAAAACAAAATTTCAAAATTTTGTGTGTTTAATATCTTGACGAAAATTATAGGTACATTATTTCAAAATTTCACCTTGTATTATTCATAACAGACCTTACATAATACACATTTTTGATATAAAATTATTAAGTAGCTTCCAAAAACATAAAAATATACAGGGTGTGTAAGTGTATACTCCTAGGGCTCAGTGGAGGCTGTACTTCAGATAAGGGAAACGCCAATAGCGATAAAAGAATTTATTTATTATAGAACCGACACTAGGGTATTTTACCCCGGGAGAACTTTGAATACTGACTTGTTACTGGTACGCGTTTAGTTGAAGACTCTAATGATACTACATAGTGATTGAAGTTAAAGGCACCTCTGGCCTGGTTGAAGTGATTCTTGAGAATGATTCTAAAATGTCTTATTTCTCGTTGGCAACATGAATTGGGTCATGGGCCACACGACAACAAAGTTAATTAGTCAGCTAATTTAATGTTCATTGCCAAAATATAGTTTATAAATTACGACAAGTAAACAAATGAAATATCCCGCACATTTTTAAATATGATAACAAATTGGTTAATATGATGTACGGGGTGATAAAAATATACTGTTCAATATCGGATATGACTAATGAATGTTTGATATTGGACACAGGGCGTTTGGTTAAAATGAAAGATAATGGACTATGGTAGGCTTGCGTGAACCACCCTGTATATTTAAATTTATGGTTAAATTAGGAAGTTTCCTGGAAAACTTCAAGTCAAAATATGCAGTAATAAAAAAGTGATGTGACTTTATAGACGAGTAGCACTCTTCCAAAAAAAGGCTTATTTCTCGAGATATTGACGACGTTGTGGTGAAGGGATAATTTTAGTGTTACTTTATGCTCTTGATGGCGCTGAAGACGAAAAGAAGATTTATTCTAAATTTTATATGGAGGAATATTATCAAAATCGTAATTGTACCTTAAAAATAAATAAAAATGAAATCACCTTTTTCTTAAAATTAAAAGTTGCATTATTTTTTTTCTATAAAACATTTTATTCTTTGTACCCTATATTTTAACATAAACTTGATTAGGAAGCTAAATTTCAAATTTTGTGACTCAACTTTTGCGATTAACCCTGCTGTCCCGTTCCCATATTAAAGTGTATTACATATAAAATTGATCAGTTTTTGTCCCATTCGAAAATCTCTATTAGTTTAAGAGTTATAGACTGGATAAATAATTAGTCTGGTGCACCCTGTATAACGCTTTTTATGCAGTATCTATACGAAAGTAGGATACGTACTAGTTATACGCACTTTTCTAGTTATATTTTATTATAAATTCCCTCTAATATAAGCGAGCTTGTCACTCTCAGTCTTAAAAGTCACACGCTAAAGACGAACAGGCTGATTGACTTTTATTTTTTTATTCAATTTATTTCTTTCTCAAAACAGAACTTCAGTATAATATGTAATAGAATATATTTATAAAGTTCACCAGATAGTTTATGCTTGCTTTGTAGTCCAGAAAGCCACTGCGCATCCGCTAGGAAAAATATTCTAATTCGGATTTTTTGCACAATCTTACTCAAAAAGGACTCCTTTTAACAAATTTGCATGTTACCAGGACCAGAAGGTGGTCAAAAATTTTTTAAACGTTTTTTTTTTTGTTTTTTTCCTAAAATTATTATTTTTGCATGGAAAAAAATTTTTTTAGGTTTTTTTGGATCATTCCAAACAGAAAAGGTCTTTAGTAACTTTTCTCTAAAAATGATAATTTTTGACATATAAGCGATTAAAAATTGAAAAATTGCGAAAACGGCCATTTTTAACCCTCAAAAACTATGTGAAAAACTGAAAATTTGAATGTTGCCAAGGTAGGTAGATATTCTTTAAACATCGATTGATGAAATCCTGAAGAGTTTTTTGCAATACAATATTCAAAACACCTCTGTTTTTTAATTGCTAATCAAGCGTGCGCAACACTATTTTCCACCGACATTATGGTGCAAATGAAAGGAATAAATTCGTTATTTCGTAAACTGGCGACTATAAGGAAAAATCTTGAAACAGGTCGATTTTTATTTTTAAGTTATGGTATTGTGGCATATATAGTATACTAGTGACGTCATCCGTCTGGGCGTGCTGACGTAATCGATGATTTTTTTAAATGAGAATAGGGGTCGTGTGGTAGCTCATTTGAATGGTTCTTCAATTCTCTATTCAGTAATGTAAACATTTACATAATTATTTATACAGGGTGTCCTTCTACTTCTTTTTTTGTCAAATAATTTAATTTAATAAAAAATTTTTGGACACCCTGTATAAATAATTATGTAAATGTTTATATTACTGAATAGAGAACTGAAGAACCTTTCAAATGAACTAACACATGACCCCTATTCTCATTTAAAAAAATCATCGATTATGTCATCACGTCCAGATGAATGACGTCACTAGTATACCATATATGCCACAATATCATAACTTAAAAATAAAAATCGACCTGTTTCGGGATTTTTTCTTAAAGTCGCCGGTTTACGAAATAACGTATTTATTCCTTTCATTTGCACCATACTGTCGGTGGAAAATAGTGTCGCGCACACTTGATTAGCAATTAAAAAACAAAGGAGTTTTGAATATTGTATTGCAAAAAACTCTTCGGGATTTCATCAATCGATGTTTAAAGAATATCTACCTACCTTGGCAACATTCAAATTTTCAGTTTTTCACATAGTTTTTGAGGGTTAAAAATGGCCGATTTCGCAATTTTTCAATTTTTAATCGCTTACAATATGTCAAAAACTATCATTTTTAGAGAAAAGTCACTAAAGACCTTTTCTGTTTGGAATGATCCAAAAACCCTAAAAAAACTTTTTTCCATGTAAAAAAAATAATTTTAGAATAAAAACAAAAAAAAACGTTTAAAAAATTTTTGACCACCTTTTGGTCCTGGTAACATGAAAATCTGCTAAAAGGAGTCCTTTTTGAGTAAGATTGTGCAAAAAATCCGAATTAGAATATTTTTCCTAGCGGATGCGCAGTGGCTTTCTGAACTATTGTTTATGAAACAACATACATACATAAGCAACTGTATGCAATAATACAAATAGATAATGTCGTTCAAAATAAATACGAGATAATAAATTACAGTTGTTTCCAATTATTTAATTTTGTTATTTCTACTTCTCTTGATGTAGTATACGTTTATGTGTGGCAAAATATATTGTTAGTTAATTTTAAATCATGGTAGAAATATTTATTGCATTGTCTATTTATTTATACGATGTGATGGCGTTTACGACACACACACATACACATAATAGGGCGAGGACTCAACTTTTTGGTACTTCATCTCACCTTTGCATAATAGGCCAGGGTAATAAGACAAAAATATACCCTGTTCGTGACACTCGAGCAGCCAGGGTACTGAAGCGTTTTTTCGACAAGTAATACCTAGAGGAACAAATTGTAACTATTTCCTGCGTAGGATCTGGCGGCCATTTTTATTTATAAACAATTAACTGTCAAAAAATGGCATTTCTCCCTTTTTTTTTCAAATCAATGGAAAACAGTGAAATTTATGATTTTTTAGTACAAATATCTTTGAGATTATGGAAAAAGCTTTAAAATGACATATTACAAAGTTTGATATACAGTGGAACCTCGATAACTCGGATTAATCGGGACCGCGGCCGATCCGGGTTATCGAAAATCCGAGATAGCCGGAGAATATGGTAAAAATTAATAAAATACGGTATCATCATCATCAATGGTGCTACAGCCCTATGAAAGAGCCTCGACCTTCCCAAGTCTATTACGCCAGTCAGTCCTATCCATTGCCAACCGTTGCCAGTTTGCTGCGCCTATTTTTCTCCCATCCTCATCTACACCATCTTTCCATCTAAGTTTTGGCCTACCCCTATTTCTACTTCTTACAGGTTGTGACATAAGGATTCTTCTAGGAGGGTTGTTATGCTGTGATCTTGCTAGATGTCCTGCATATCTTAGTCGTCCTATTCTTATAAGAGATACTACGTCTTTTCCACCAAATATATGTTTATATCTGTGGTATACCTCGTAGTTGCACCTCCTCCTCAAAATACGGTATACTTACAGATAATCTCCGTTAGAATTGAAATAACATGAAATATATTTATAAATATGCGCAGTACCTACACATCAAAATTACTGAAAAAAAAAAACACCAAACACAAACGTAAGCAAACGGAAGCGAACAATACAAGACACACAATACACTCACAACGATGTAATGTTATTTAAGAACAGTGAAAACTAAAGACCATTGTTTATAAAAGAATTTTTTAAATAGTCTTTCCTAAACAATGCTAAGACAGTTTGAAATAAAAAGGAATAGGTACTACAGACAGGTGCCTGTTGTTTCTGCGGCGTGTGCTATGAGTCATTTTTACTATCGACTATCGTATAGTTCAAATTACACACATAGTACACATCTCTCAAATATTATATTACATACATTTTTATTGTTGAATGGTTAGTCTGATAATTAACTATTTTGATGGGAAAGCCACAATTAAATTGAAAAATAATTTTATTAACGTTTCGACGCCCAAATCGGGTCGTTGTCAAAATACAAAATATTGAAAATCAAAATGTTTATCTGATGAAAATCGGTCCGGGTTAGCCGGACTTCCGGGTTATCGGGGGCCGACTTATCGGGGTTCCACTGTACTCATTTATTGTTAATATAATTGCGAAAAAACGTTGGACTTGCAAAAAAAAATATTTTCGCAATAACTGTTGTAAAAATTAGTGTACAGATTTGAAATTTTTGTCAAATGAGGGTTCTTTGGTGCTTAATATGTGATAAAAATTTCAAAGCGATTCATTGAATCTTTTAAATTTTATTCGAATTGTTTATCTCAGAGAGCATTTTTTTTGCAATAACATAAGTCAGAAAAAAATGACGTTAGAACCATTCCACAGGTGTTAAATGGAAGAGCATGAGCTATGTTTTCAACTTGGTTTAAAAAAACCGAATAAAAAATGCATTTATTAGTAATAAATAATTATGCAAAAGTATCGTAAATCTTTCCTTATAAAGTTTTTGGAAAACTTTTTCAAAAAAAATTAACTTTTTTACCCTGTTTTAAGTGCACAGCTGCCAAGTAATGTTATTTATATCATAATTGATAAAAAATTGTAATAAATATATATAATTTCTTATATAACAAAATAAAAAGTTTATAAGGAAAGCTTTACGGTATTTTGCATAATTATTTATTACTAATAAATGCATTTTTATTCACTTTTTTAAACCAAGTTGAAAACATAATTCATGCTCTTTCATCTGGAATCTGTGTAATGGTTCTAACGTAATTTTTTTCTGACTTATGTTATTGCAAAAAAAAATGCTCTCTGGGATAAACAATTTGAATAAAATTTAAACAATTGAAGGAATCGCTTTGAAATTTTTATCACATATTAAGCACTAAGGAACCCTTATGTGACAAAAATTTCAAAGCTGTACACTAATTTTTACAATAGATATTGCGAAATTAATTTTTTTTGCAATTCCGACCTTTTTTCGCAATTATATTAACAAAAAATGAGTATGTCAAACTTTGTGATACGTCATTTTAAAGCTTTTTCCATAATCTCAAAGATATTTGTACTGAAAAAACCATAAGTTTATCTGTTTTCCATTGATTTGAAAAAAAAAGGGAAAAATGCCATTTTTTGACACTTAATTGTTTATAAATAAAAATGGCCGCCAGATCCTACGCAGGAAATAGTTACAATTTGCTCTTATGGATATTACCTGTCGGAAAAACGCTTCAGTACCCTGGCTGCTCGAGTGTCATGGGAAAAACCTTATTACCCTGAACTATAAGAATCTCTTTGGCGAACTATTACAATCTTCTGATAAGTTGGCATATGATGACTTTCTCCCGCTTTCTTCTTTTTATTCGACGGTTTATATTTTTTATGAAATATTTTCCATTTCTAAAGATTTTTAGTATATCATCTATGACAGTTTGTGTACCCTTCAGTTTTGTTTTTGCATTTCAAGAAATTCTTTTTTAAGAGGGCGCAGCTTCTGTTCTTTCAATCCATTACGGTCTGATTGTTTGTGTTTCTGAAAATTTCAAATAACTGTTAAATTAATATTATTCGGATTTTAACTTTTTTTTATCAACAAATCAGCTTTACAATTTTTCAATTTTAGAATATTGTTATATGTGTTTATAAATATATGTATTTTTTTCATATAAACTGTTTCTTATTTATATTTATATTTAGTGTCCCACCTTAAATCTGTGCCAAATCTATAAGTGGCATCTCCAAAAATGTGGTTTTTTTTAATTTTGAAATATTTTTAGATTCAGTTTTTTGCGTGTAATAATTTGATTTTCATTTTAACACCTATAAAATTTCTTAGCATGTATATTGACGCCCATATATTCCAATTAATATTGGTCCTTTTGAAAAGATTTTACAATTCTACGTTTGCACACATTTATAAATAGAACATATTATTAAGTTTCATATACATTTTATTTAAAAAAAAAAGCATAGTATTGAAAGTTCATCCTCTTATTGGAAAGTATTGAAAGTTCTCTCTCAATTGGTTCCATTTTTATTAGTGTAATATTACAACTGATATACTTTAAAAAAGTTACATAAGACAAAGATAAATAGGGGCACTATAATAAAATCATGATTTCAAGTTAAGTAATTGAATAAATTAATAATAATGAATCTAAAAATTTTACATTAAAGTATTAATTTATATAAAAATGCCACAAAGAAAAATAACACCTGCTTTAAGGGGATGGATACGTATTTTCGGCTGCAATGCTATTCAAATGGGGATTCATTTTCTTCGAATTCTGAGAAAACTAATAAGCATTTGTGAAAAATTTAAACGCAGAATGAAAGATTACGTTATTAGCGAGAGCTGGAAGTCACTGAGAACTTCTATGTTTATTTTAATAAGTTACAGGTGTGAAAATCTAAGAGAAAATTTAGTGTGATTTTTAATTTCAACTATCTGATTCAAAATAAACTTTTTATTTATTCTAATGGACTTTTAGCTCTTGGTAATAATTAAGTGTTTCATTCTGCGTTTAAATTTTTCAAACATATTTATTGGCTTTTTCAGGATTCGAAAAAAATTAACACAATGTCCGTGGTAATATTTTTCAAATCTATATTTTTGTCTTACAACTAACTCAGTCGAATAGGATATTGTCAGCATATTGTCAGTCAGACAGTGAGAATTTTAAATATTTGACATGGCATCGGGAATATTTTGAGTTGTTGATTAAATAATATTGATATATAGTGTATTTGATAAATAATTGATTTAAGACGTGAACTTAATAAAAAGTTATTTATTGTGTATTATTTGTGGAAGATCCAAGCAGAGAATACCAAGAAGAATCAGGATAATATATCCTATGATCCAAGTATTTTGTTCCAAAAATCACTTTAACTTTTTCCTCTTTTCTCGATTGAGTATTAGATTTTGTTGTACATATAAATTATTACAATCACTGAATACATAGTTAGTGAAAAAATTATCAGTAGTAATTGCACAAGAGTTCTAAAATTCTATATTAATTTTAGAGATCGAGTGCGATTATTGCGATTATTTCATGAATAAAACTGTTAAGAACCAAAATTTTATTGTAATTTATTTATGTAAGTACAAATTAGTACAATTAAACACACAGTTGTTCTAAATATTTTACGGTTGAAAGTCATCACTTTTATAATTTTTAAAACATTAATTGTCATTAATATCACTGAATGTATTTTTTCATAGCAACGAAGGGCATCTGACGTAATATACTTGACGACGGGAAATTATCAAAAATTATCAATTTAATTTAGATTTCTGTAGCTTTCTATTGGTCAGAATTTCCTGTGAATGAAATAATCACATTTATTAACTGAATTAATAATTTGCAATTATACAAATAACAGTTATCCAAGAACATTCAAAATCCATCTCTTTAAGTTATTGATGACATTTTCAAGTAGAATGACATTCTAGTAATATTTACATATCCATATCAGTGTGAATTTTACTACACGTAATTTGCCGTGTAAAGAATATTTATGCATGAATTTTATTTATTTATGAATATATTTGCGAATTATGTACCCATGGCCTTAAACAAAATTAACTAGTAATAAAGCCAGCAAATATTTCAGTTAAATGCTCAAATATGTTTACGAAATAATATACAAAACTCCACATTATAAACTCCTGGACAAAATTAACGCACCACTCATATTTCTCTCAATAATCTTTATTTATGTATAATTTACTGTACGACAAGTTGCCTATGGACCTTGTTTGACAGTGACAGTTGTTATGTAAGCTAATAATGGTCTTGTTCATAGAGAAATGTCTTGTTTTAACAATAATTTGTATTAAACTCCGTTTAAGACTAAAAGTGAGTTAAACTTTTCATAAAAAGTGCCGATTAAAGCAAAGTGCTTGTGAGAAACAAGCTTTTTATTGGGATATTTTTCATCACATGCAAGTTTGGAAGTTCATTTGCATAAAAATCAAATAAAAAAATGAACCGCCAAAGAAATGTGTCAATGGAGGAAGCAATGCGAGCATCGACTCTCCTAGATGAAGGATATTCAATGCGATACCTAGCAGGTTTGTTAGGAAGACATCATTCCAGCATCAGTCGCAAGGTGAGGCGATATAATGAAACAGGGTCGTACCATCGAAGACCAGGGTAAGGGCGAAAACGTTGCACTAATCAAATTGATGATCGTTTTTTGAGAGAACGTGCTCTCAGAGATAGGAGAGTCACCAGAAATTTGCTAAAAAATGAACTAGCAGATGTTCGAAATGTCGCGATATCGTCTCGAATAGTTAGAAGACGTTTACATGAAGCAGAATTGAGCAACAGGAAACCGGCCAAAAAACCCTGGCCTACCAGAGAACAATATCTAATAAATAATCATATCTTTAATATATTATAATAGGTATCTTTAGTATATAAGGTTTGTTCCAACATAACGAGAAACCGTCCATGTAAAGTTCACCGTCTTGCGCAGTAAACAAAATAGCCCATGTAATGCACCAAATTCAAACACAGAACGCATGGAACGTAATATTTTATAGTAACGCGATCGTTACATTACGGTTCTCGTTGTATTGTAACAAACCTATAATATCTTTAAAATAAAATAATTTAATATAAATTTCAAGTTGTGCCTTTATTTCCAAATAAAATAGTAAATTATTTACTGAAGTATAGATGCACATTTCGCGTACGTCGCTTGTCTCGGTCTCGTACTCATTTTAAAAAGGTAGACTTCCGCACCAAGCGACCGAGACAGAAGACCGCGACAGGCGACAGATAGGCGAGGTCTCCCCACGACTTCTCTCATTGCAATTATATCAGAGTAGTTCTGCAGCCCGCGACCGAGACCAGCGACCAACTATCGTCTAATCGCGACCTATCTGTCGCCTGTCGCGGTCTCCTGTCTCGGTCGCTTGGTGCGGAAGTCTACCTTAAGGAGCTACAGCTCATTTGGTTCCTCAGTCTCGTCTATCGTCTTGTCTATCTGTCGCCTGTCTCGTTCTCCTGTCTCTGTCGCTTGTTGCGGAATGTTACCTGGATTTTATATCTTTTGATATCTTCTTTCATAAAGCGGATATGATTAAAAAACTATTGAAGAATCACTTTCTTGAAACTTAGTCTTTTGGTGTATTCAGTCTTGTTATCGCTTATTTTCTCATTTTTCTTTCTTCTTTTTCTATCGGTTACTAATGGCAAATTTCCTGACGCACTTAAAAGCGCAAGAGTTGTTCCTATACCAAAAAAAAAATGATCCAGGATTGATTTCGAATTATAGACCGGTAGCAGTGCTGAGCGTTTTATCAAAAATTTTTGAAAAGGTTGTATATAATAAAATGGTTTGTTTTCTCGACAAATTCGATATTATATCCTCGCATCAACATGGGTTTAGGTCAAAGAAGTCAACGTTGACTGCTGCATGTCATTTTTTTAATTATATATTGTTATATTTCTATTTGATATGAAAATTAAATTTTAATAATTATAAACAAAATTCAATTTAATATAAAATATTTTCAATTTTCTCAACCACGGGCATATAAATTTAGAACAACCTGTATACAACAAATTGTTATATTTAATTTTAAGAAGTGATTAAATAAGACTCAAGTGAAATCGTTAATAGGTCATTATCGTTGTTCGCGGAAGGATCGATCATTAGCCGATGCTAAATAAGACTAAGTGGAAATAGAGAATAGGTCATTAAAATTTGTATATAGTAGAAAGTAATTTTAGAATGGGAATTAACTATTTTCTTTGAAATCCATTAAGCATATTTAGAAAGTTTAAAAATTGGTTTTGAGGAATACTGCGAATGAGAGTTGGTGGTGGAATTTTGATTTGTGAATCTGGAAGGGATATTTAGAAAGTAGGAGAATGAATGACAAATAGAGATCAGAATGTTTTGAGCTGTCGAGAAGTGAAGTCGAGTAGTAGACGGTAGTGTACGGAGAGTGAGAAAGCCGGTGTAGTTCCGTGAGTGTGGAGTATCTATCGTAGAACGAGAGGTAGGCCAGGTTGAGAGTAAAAGAACCTCCTTGAGCCAAGAGTTCCCGGTAGCTGATTGCAGTTTCGAAAAAGGTAGAACACAGCATCACGACAGAAGCAGGAAACGAGAGCTATACGAGCTAGTTTCAGAGGAGAACATTACTGGAAGCCAGGACGAGGTTTTGATTGCAGCCAAGGATAGCAGGAAACGGGTCTTGTGTGAAGACATTCTCAGTGCACCAGAAAAAGGTCAGTCTCATTTGTTTGGACATGAATGTATGGGTTTTTCGTAGTAAATACCACATTTAAAATTGAAGAAACATAATCAATAATATCAGAAAAGCTTCATCAAACTTAAATAGAATTGTTGCTGATAAATCATAATAGTTAAATGTTAATAAAAACTTTCAATTGGAAATCAAAAGGAAATAAGATTCCCATGTGTAAATGTTATTTTTAAGAATAATAAGATATAGCAAATATTAAGCAGTGATTGCCATTTAAATAAAATAAACAATATTTTGATTACAATTGTAACCCATATGTGTTATTATTTTACTCTTTTCTTTCCTATCCCGATTAGGAACCATTAAGAAATACTTAGAAGCCACGTATGTAAGTAATTAATTTTATAAAAAGCCCTGAGATTGAAAACATATTGATATGTGATCTGGTAAATTAATTAGATTATTATTAAAGCATTGATTAAATTAAATGACATATAAAAATATTATCTCATATCAATAATCAAGATCACAACAACTGTCGTCCAACGTGGAGGGCATTGTAAAGTATTTCTAGTGGCAAATTTGAAGGATAGAAAGAGTAAAGCCGGTATTTGAAAATTTATATGCCTGTGGTAAAAAGTGAGATACTTACATTTGATAACATAAAATTTTAGATCTCTTTAGGTACAAATTTTACATAACTGATTTAATATTTTATTTTTACGATATTTACATTTGATATATTTATTGACAATTTATAATATTTGGGTGAGAAAAAGTCGTCTTGGTAACATACTAGTAAAATTTCATATTTGGCGGGGATAGTACTTTTTGAAAACAAATGTCTGTGACAAGAAGCCAAAGCAAAGACAACAAAAAACAAAAAGAACATTCAGACCAAGAAGAGATTTTAGACACGACAATTATGGCATCAGAACAGCAAGAATTATCAGGAATAGATAAACTATTACAACTGATACAACTCCAGTCACAAAAACTGGATGACAATCAACGAAAAGTGGATCGAAAAATGGATGAAACACAACAAAAATTGGATCAGAAAATGGATGAAACACAGAAAAAAATGGATGAAAATCAACAGGAAACAAAACAAGCCATGGAAGAAAACAACAGAAATATAGAGAGTATTAAGAAGGAAATGGTTAAAAAAATAGAAGAGATTGCAGAAAAGAGCGAGAAACAGGAGTTAGAGATTAAAGAAATCAAAATCAAAATAAAGAAGGTAACGAATTGCCAGAAAAAGGAAATAGAAAATTTGGAAAATAAGTTGGAAAATGCTATTCAAGTAGACAGAGAAGAAGTGGAAAAAAGAATCACAGAAATAGAAAAACAAGTCACCGAAAACAGGACGCAACAGAATGTCGGAGAAAGAAGAGAAATGGTTATACATAGCACAGATGACGTGAAGATAAGGTTTGGCGGGGATGTAAGAAGATTACACCCAGTGCCGTTCATAAATAGCCTGAAAAAGAAAATACAGCACATCGGAAATTTCGAAACAGCAAAAGAAACTATCAGAAACCATCTCAAATATGAAGCAAGCCTATGGTTCGATAGCAAAGAAGAAGAATTCGGCAATTGGCAACAATTTGAACAAAAATTTTTGAATTATTTCTGGGGAAAGGTCCAACAATTGGAAATTAACAAGGAATTGCAAAATGGGAAATACAATGATAGGATGGGTGTATCAGAAAGGACATATGCTTTGCAAATTTACAATAATGCAAAACATTTACAATATAATTACTCATCGGAACAATTAGTCGAACTGATTGCAAGACATTTCGAGGAAACGCTGGAAGACCATATCACATTGCAAAACTACAAAGACATAGATAGTTTATGCCAATTCCTACAAATAAGAGAATCACGTCTAAGAGAAAGAAAATCAAGAAAGTCGCGAGAAGATTACAGGCCCCGAGAAACACAAGATTACAGAGATAGAAATCAAAATAGGAGGGACTATACAAGACGAGATTTTAATCCCAGAAGGGAAAACGAAAATAGAGACAACGGAAGAGGAAATTATGAACAAAGAAATAGGCAATGGAATGAGGACAGAAATCGAGAAACCAGAATAGAAACACCACACGCTCAAATCAAGAAAACAGAAATTATGGTAGACAAAATGAACAGGGATATCGAGAAAACCGAAACAGATCCGACAGACCAAGAGAAAATAGAAGAGAGGTAAATAATACCCAGACAGAAGAATATGACGGAGAGAGAAATTATGACGAAAATATAAACAACAATGAGCAACCGGCGTCTTTTCACGACGGCGCTCACTAAAAACAAAAAAACAAACAGGAATCTTTTGTCACCCCAAGGAGTTTATTAAATTGGCAGGAAACAACGAAAAGAAAAATGGAATTAATTTAAAATTTGTGGATGGATTTATCAACGAGACACCAATTAAAATTATGATAGATACTGGATCGGAAATAACATTGGTCAACATCGCCACTGGGACAGGAAAATGGCGGAAATAGAAAGGTATCTAAATACAATTCCGAGTACAGTAACAAAAGAGACCCCAGAATACATCATGAAGGGTGTACTGCCGATAAGGCCATGGGAAGACCAAGAGCCAAAAGAATATCAACAGGTGATTGAAACCGTACAGAGAAGGTTACGGCGAAGTAACGAAAAATATATCCAAAGACAGGAACAAAATAGAAAAAGAAGACCAGTGACTTTCCAAAAGGGTGAAAAAGTACTCGTGAGGGCATTACGAGTATCAAATCTTCCTGGGGGCATTTGCGCAAAGTTGATGCCTGTTTTCGAAGGCCCGTACATCGTAAATAATGAAAATGGGATAAATAGTTATGAGTTGAGGCACAGGAACTCGGAAAAGATCCGAGGAATTTATAATATTCACGATGTATACAAATATCACGAATAAAAGACAGAATTACATGAAGTAGATAGTAAGTTAGGATATAAGACGTAGATTAAAGTAAGGAAATATACAGGGAGTTGGTTTTGCCTCGAGAAAATTTATTTAAAAATGCAGATAAATTTTATCGAATACAAGGCGGGGATTTGTTATATTTCTATTTGATATGAAAATTAAATTTTAATAATTATAAACAAAATTCAATTTAATATAAAATATTTTCAATTTTCTCAACCACGGGCATATAAATTTAGAACAACCTGTATACAACAAATTGTTATATTTAATTTTAAGAAGTGATTAAATAAGACTCAAGTGAAATCGTTAATAGGTCATTATCGTTGTTCGCGGAAGGATCGATCATTAGCCGATGCTAAATAAGACTAAGTGGAAATAGAGAATAGGTCATTAAAATTTGTATATAGTAGAAAGTAATTTTAGAATGGGAATTAACTATTTTCTTTGAAATCCATTAAGCATATTTAGAAAGTTTAAAAATTGGTTTTGAGGAATACTGCGAATGAGAGTTGGTGGTGGAATTTTGATTTGTGAATCTGGAAGGGATATTTAGAAAGTAGGAGAATGAATGACAAATAGAGATCAGAATGTTTTGAGCTGTCGAGAAGTGAAGTCGAGTAGTAGACGGTAGTGTACGGAGAGTGAGAAAGCCGGTGTAGTTCCGTGAGTGTGGAGTATCTATCGTAGAACGAGAGGTAGGCCAGGTTGAGAGTAAAAGAACCTCCTTGAGCCAAGAGTTCCCGGTAGCTGATTGCAGTTTCGAAAAAGGTAGAACACAGCATCACGACAGAAGCAGGAAACGAGAGCTATACGAGCTAGTTTCAGAGGAGAACATTACTGGAAGCCAGGACGAGGTTTTGATTGCAGCCAAGGATAGCAGGAAACGGGTCTTGTGTGAAGACATTCTCAGTGCACCAGAAAAAGGTCAGTCTCATTTGTTTGGACATGAATGTATGGGTTTTTCGTAGTAAATACCACATTTAAAATTGAAGAAACATAATCAATAATATCAGAAAAGCTTCATCAAACTTAAATAGAATTGTTGCTGATAAATCATAATAGTTAAATGTTAATCAAAACTTTCAATTGGAAATCAAAAGGAAATAAGATTCCCATGTGTAAATGTTATTTTTAAGAATAATAAGATATAGCAAATATTAAGCAGTGATTGCCATTTAAATAAAATAAACAATATTTTGATTACAATTGTAACCCATATGTGTTATTATTTTACTCTTTTCTTTCCTATCCCGATTAGGAACCATTAAGAAATACTTAGAAGCCACGTATGTAAGTAATTAATTTTATAAAAAGCCCTGAGATTGAAAACATATTGATATGTGATCTGGTAAATTAATTAGATTATTATTAAAGCATTGATTAAATTAAATGACATATAAAAATATTATCTCATATCAATAATCAAGATCACAACAATATATATACAGATCTTGACAGGGGAAGGCATGTGGCAGGTCTCTTTTTTGATTTGTCCCGTGCCTTTGATTGTCTGGATTTTAACTTTATCAAAAATAAATTTTACAACCTAGGTTTCAGAGGAGATTTCTTGGACTGGATAGTAGACTATTTGAGCAATAGAAAAATGTTAGTTTCATATCAGAATTCTGCTTCGACAGTTTTCAATATTGATAAAGGAGTCCCTCAAGGATCTGTTTTAGGACCGCTTATATTTATTCTTTTTTTGAATGATCTTCCTGATTACATTAAATCTCGAGTTATTACTATTTACGCAGATGATACTACACTAGCGATCTCTGCGCCTAGTAAAGAGGAACTTATATTATTATCCAACGGTGTTTTTGGGTCATTTGTAGATTGGTCCAAAGCAAATGGATTAATAGTAAACGTTGATAAAACTCAATTTTTATATTTTCATTCCCAAAATGTTCTTAGCAATGTATACTCATTATCATTTAAATTTGACAATATACTTATTTCGTCAGTTACAACAACAAAATTTTTAGGTTTAAATATAGATTGCCGTTTGAGATGGACTGAACAAGTCAATACAATAAATACAAAATTAAATAAATCGTTTTATGCTATTTCTAGAATAAAAGATACTATGCCGATATCAGCACTGATCAATATCTATTACGGCCTTGTTTACAGTCATATGAGTTACAACATACTACTATGGGGAAATTCTATTGACAGCCCTAAAATTTTTGTAACTCAGAAAAAAATTATTCGAAAAATATTCGGGCTAAAATTTCGGGAAACTTGTAAACCAACGTTTATAAAATACAAAATCATGTCATTCTATAGTCTGTACATTTACCACACTCTTCTGTTTGTCAAAGAAAATTTCAATCAATTTGAAACTAATGCTCATCAACATGATTACCATACAAGAAATTGTAATAAGCTCCGAATACCCCAGTTTAAAACATCAAGATTAGAAAATAGTTTTAAATTTATGGGAATGAAATTGTACAATAAACTTCCCGATGAAATTCAGGAGATTGCTAGTTTTAACAGTTACAAAGATAAAATCAAAAATTTATTATTAGCCAAATGCTACTATTCCGTCAAAGAATTCCTTGACGATAGCCTATAAACTACATATTTTACACTATTTTATTTTTTATGTATAAATTGTTTTGTGTATACAAAGTATAAAATGTCTAAAAATGTTAGTCTAAATATGTTATTTTATAATATGTGTTAGGTGTTGAGTACCTATAAAAAATTGTGTAGCTAAACAATGTTAGCTTGTAACAGTTATATTACTGTATATGACCTGTCCTATACATTTGTAAAAATGTCTTTAAAGGATGAATAAATATTTCTATTTCTATTTCTATATATCTCATTCTTTTGTTCATACATATTATATCATTTTCTGTATTTATGTTCTTACTTCAATGAATATTTTTACTTTTAGTTTGTAGTTATATATCAGTTTGTAAAATTGTAAATGTATCTGAAATTCCGTAGTGGATACTTTTATGGGTTTGTCCTGTCTGTATCCCAAATAAAATAAAAAAAAAATAAAAGAAAAGAAACATGGGACGAATTTTTTTGGTAGTCTTTGCAATATTTAAAATTCGTCGTTCCTGGTAAGCATGTAGGTAAACGTTTATATGAACATTTACCAGGTTGTTATTGGTTGTATAATAAGGTTTATTAATTTGTTTATCATATTGGTGTGCCTATCCGTGACGAATACTGGCTATAATCATGACAATCTTCATCTTGTTTTAGCAGCTAAAAAAAAATGCACAGATGTTGCATTAAACCAGCTTCTGAGATTCTTTAACAACGATGTTTTCTTCTTCCTGTACTTGGCTTTCTCGTTAAAATATCTGGATGCACTGCGAATAATGTGTCCGAAGTAATGTAGCTTTCGAAATTTAATGGTGGTCAGTACCTCTTGTTTTTCCTCTCTCTTCTGGGAACCTCCTCATTTGTGACTAGTTCAGTTCACGGGATCTTCAATAATCTCTAATACAACCACATATCAAATGCTTTCAATCCTTTGCAAATATTTTGATTCAAAATGCACTATTTAACACCAAAGGAAGAATAAAAAAGACGTAGAATCGCGAAATTATTACTTTTGTACCGAGAGAGAGAGAGAGAGAGAGAGAGAGAGAGAGAGAGAGAGAGAGAGAGAGAGAGAGAGAGAGAGAGAGAAGTTGTGGCTTTTAAAAAAAGCCCGAAAAAGGCTTCATCCGGTTAAAGGTAGATTTTTAGGCACCCTTATTACACTGGAGTTTAGTTGGCATATAGTTAACCTTCTGTTATCTTCCTTTATTTGTTCAGATCAAACGCAAGAAAATGAAAAACAACTTTCTACGGAAACTTATAGGAAGAAAGTGGGGTGCAAACCCACAGGTCTTAAGGTCAACAGCTGAGGCCTTCCGTTTGTCAGCATAGGGATATGCTTGTTCCTTCTGGGGTAGATCTAGACACGCCCAATCTCACCACTTTGTTAAATGAAACGTATAGAATAATTATCGGTCATATAAAATCTACTCGTCGATACCTACCTAGAGAAAATACCTAGAGAAAATACCCGACGACTGGAAGAAAAGTATAGTATGCCCGATCTATAAAGAAGGAGACAAACTCCAGTGCAAAAACTACCGTGGAATCTCTCTACTATGTACAGCATATAAAGTCCTCACGTATATTATAAACCACCGGCTCCCACCACTAGCACAAAATATTATTGGAGAGTATCAGACGGGCTTCCGACGGGGAAGATCGACACTGGATCAAATATTCACAGTAAAACAGATCTTGAGCAAAGCATGGGAACACGATATTGATGTTCACAACGTGTTTGTAGACTTCAAACAGGCATACGACTCAGTCAAAAGGAACAAACTATACTATATATTGGCTGAATTGGCAATACCACACAAGTTAATAAGACTCATTAAAGCCACAATGGATGAAACTCAGGCATGTGTACGAATACAAAACCACCGGACAGACTTTTTTAACATTTCGCAGGGACTAAAATAGGGAGATGGGCTGGCCCCAACATTGTTTAACCTGGCACTGGAGTATGCGGTTAGGCAAATGCAAACTGGACGAGGAAATCTACTGACCAACTGAACGGTTCAACTGGCCGCTTATGCTGATGATATTAATATTATGAGTAGAACATCAACAGGAGCACAGGAAACATATGCAGAGTTAATAACACAAACAAAAATGCTAGGTCTGGAAATTAACACAGAAAAAACAAAAATAATGACTCAGACAAGAAGAAATATAGTCCCAGAAAACATTATACATGAAGATGACATTGAAACGGTTGAAAAGTTTACATACCGGGAGTAGAAATATATGCCGACGGATCAGAAGATGGAGAAATAAGGAAGAGAGTAACGCAGGCAAATAGAGCTTATTTTGCCCTCTCCCATATATTTCGGTCACAAAGTGTCCACCGAAATACAAAGATGAGAATCTATAAAACCTTAATTCGACCAATAACATGCTATGGCAGTGAAGTCTGGGTGCTGAAAGAAACATCCAAAAACAAACTCGACACATTCGAAAGGAAAGTACTTAGGAGAATACTAGGACCTGTGAGGGAAAACGGAATCTTCAGAAGTCGATACAACAACGAGCTTTATCAAACTTTATAAGGAAACGCCCCTGTCAGACTTCATTAGATTACAAAGATTGCAGTGGGCCGGACATGTGATAAGAATGGGAGAGGATAAGCTACCAAAACGAGCACTGAATGCTAGAATGCAAGGAAAGAGACCGGTTGGGAAGCCACGAAAGCGCTGGGAAGACACAGTAAACAGCGACGCACAAGCCCTTTTAGGAGTCCGTGTATGGAGAAGAGCAGCCACAGACAGACAAGGGTGGAGGCAAAAAATAAAGGAGGCCAAGGCTCAATTTGGGCTGTAGTGCCGTAGAAGAAGAAGAAGAGAGAGAGAGAGAGAGAGAGAGAGAGAGAGAGAGAGAGAGAGAGAGAGAGAGAGAGGGAGAGAGAAGTTGTGGCTTTTAAAAAAAGCCCGAAAAAGGCTTCATCCGGTTAAAGGTAGATTTTTAGGCACCCTTATTACACTGGAGTTTAGTTGGCATATAGTTGACCTTCTGTTATCTTCCTTTATTTGTTCAGATCAAACGCAAGAAAATGAAAAACAACGTTCTACGGAAACTTATAGGAAGAAAGTGGGGTGCAAACCCACAGGTCTTAAGGTCAACAGCTGAGGCCTTCCGTTTGTCAGCAGGGGGATATGCTTGTTCCTTCTGGGGTAGATCTAGACACGCCCAATCTCACCACGGTGTTAAATGAAACGTGTAGAATAATTATCGGTCATATAAAATCTACTCGTCGATACCTACTTTACCGGACAGCTTGGTTCGCATTATCTCCGAACCTTAGATGCGCCTCGAAATATGTGGATAAGTTCAGGCAAGTTTTAGATTAAAGGCACCAATTATACGGGTATGTCGAACCGCCAGCAAGCAGCCGCCTTAAATCAAAGAAAAGATTTATAAGAAACGCCAGCTTCGAGCCACCCAAACTGTTTCCCCTACACCCAGAACAACCTAATGGAATGAACCTGGACTGGAGTACCGAGTGGACACACAACCGTTTACAACCTTAACACAACCCCATTAAATGGGGTATAAAGACATATAACGACCGACTTTGTGAATATGGGGAGGTACAGAATATGGAGCACCTGATATTATTTAGGCTTTGTCCATCACAGTGCTCCCTCGATAATTTATGGCTCGCAAGTACAAAGGGTGTAGACGTAGCCCGATACCAGTCAGGAAAAATGTAGTCGAATCCAGATTCAAAGAAGTATAAGTGTGTTATCTTTTTCTTTCAAATTATCATTAGCTTTGTATTCTTTGCGTTTACATTGTGTCCAAATTGTTGACTGCCGTTCATAAGAGCTTGTTGGTCTTCAAGGTTGTCCGCATATACTAGGGTGTTAATAGTATCTTCAATACCTTGTGTTGTTTCACCGGTAGCATTAGGTAGAACGTATTTTTTAAATTAGTGTAAATCTTCACTAAATAAAATTAACTATGGACCCTAAAATATCCAGGTCATTGATTAGTTGTAATAGCTTGTTTGATATTTGGTATGGACTAGAAGTTCTGAGTGATATTATTGTACCATGAACGTCTGTTTAGTCGTCTTGTAAGATATTGCGAATTCTAGTTCTACCATTAATATTAAGATATATTATACAAATATCTTTATTTCATTTTATAAAGTTAATAGTGCTTTTTCCTTTGTATTAACTCTAACGTAAAATAGTCGTTACTTCTAGCAGTCCATATTTTTCACTGCACCTAATATTTTATTCACATAATTTCATATTATTTTTATAAATTATTATTATTACTAAAACGAAAATAAACCGGTTAATTTATTTAACTTAAACTATTACTTTATTGCTTTCAATAGTTCTGCCAAATTGGCAGAGGCATATTACTTCAACTCTACACTAGATAACCTGATGATAAATTCAACAAGTTTATTGCCCCTTTATTTGGCAAAACTCCAACGACAACTTGTTACCAGTCATGTTTGTTCTGTCCGGTTTCTCAGGTGATCAGGTGTAAAAATATAAATCATATGTGTCCAGTTTACAAGTGGTTTGCAATACAAAATAAGAGAAAAAGTATGTATCTGTATATAAAAACTAAAATAAATAATATTCGGCATACTAAAAACAAGTGTACAGTTGTTGTGTCCGCGAATCCTTACTCGTGCGTCATTATTTAATGCATACGAAATAAGCCGATGATAAGTCGGAAATTGAAATTTACTAAACGCAACAGCAAATGACAGTAAGTGACTTGCTGTTGCGTTTAGTAAATTTCAATTTCCGACTTATCATCGACTTATTTCGTATGCTTTAAATGATGACGCACGGGTAAAGATTCGCGGACTCAACTGTATAAAAGATACAGCACAGAAAATTGTTTAATCCAGTCAATGAGAAATTAAAGTATATCTGAAATTTGAGATATATATGCAGGTAAACTGGCAATTCTCTCAAATTATGTCAACTAAGATCATCGCATAGGAGCCACAGATATCTACTAGTGAAGGTTAAGATACCCAAAATATCCTTACTCCCATAATTTTTATTTTGGATTTTTTTACGTTCTATGTGATTAAAAAAAGACTCAGCTCAATTTTAACACTCCATTGCTTCCCCCTCAACCTGCTCCCGTCAGTCACGTAATTTATTCGTTTTTACTTTTTTTTAGATGGGACGCAATTAATTTAGAAATTTCAAAAAATTCACACTCATAGTTGAGGCTTTTGACGTGGTACTAGGTCTGGTGGCTGAGCTATTGTGCCCTAAGTGCGGGATGTATAATAATATACCATTTTCACTTTATAAATATATTTGAACTTTACAGTGTTCGTTAAACAATTAAACAACAGTATATATGTAAACAATAACTAAGGTATTATTGCTTCATCGTGACTACTCGATTGATCTGAATGTCTCGTCACTTCTTTGGTTCGTTTATATACAACAATAAATCATAAGGTCAATACCGGTCAATGCCGAAACATATTTACATTACTATAAACTATACCTATTATATTTTATTCAATGCTAAGGGTTAACGTACCATGTTACACTTTTATAAAATATGTGTAGGTATCTATTTTATAGACACATAGGTTGAGTGTACCTATATAACCTCAAAGTGCATTTTTTGTGTTGTTCGAAATATGGATATAACTTTTTTTGAAATAGCTGCAGGTCTATTTTTTTATTTTGTGTATTTTATCAGAAACTATATTTATAATTTTTTTCTGATTTTTATGTAAGATGCGCCAACCTCAAAAGTTATAAAAACTGGCTTTTGGAGTTCAAAATAGATCAAGTCAATGTTTTTTTATATCACAAATCTAATTTAAAGTAACTGAGTACTGTAGGACATTCAAAAATTGAAGAAACACCTTCAAACCTCTCGAAAACTTATGTCTTTTTTCGAGGGTGTATTTTGGTAGTCTGAACTCTCACTTTTGCGGTAGCGGGTAGGTACCCCTCTATGATCTCGATAGAGAGTAGACTTACTTCAGGGATTTAGCATCCCTGCCCACGCGAGCTCCTGGTTTTTCGTCCACTTCCTATTTAACCTTCCGAAGACCAACCTTTTTTTATTACACTGATGGCCAAGGGGGGAAAAATGACCCCAGGTCAAAAATATCAAAAATGACAATTAACAAAAAAATTAAGTTTTGCTTTTTTTTATTTATTTTTTTATGGCATGGACTTTGTCATTCAGCCAGTCACAACATGAGTATTAGTGTCATGTGTAGTGTGTATCTTGAGTAAGTGTCTTGTTACTTTGCAAAGTCGACGTCATTAGCGTAAAACTACTTGGAATTACACATAATAGACGGTATTTTACTAAACATCAACTTCAGAATATATTTTTTATTCGCAAAATATAGGGAATTTTTTTTATTTCAAAATATGAGGATATCTAAAATTATATTAAAGTCAAACAAAAAAATAATGAGGTAAAAATTGAAAATTCTTTTCAATTTATTAAAGAAAAACATACGCTGGGGTCACAATTTCCCCCGCTTGGTCATCCGAAGGTTAAAGGAAACCAGACCCTAACCCCAGTATTATCATATACAAACTCCAAATTTCTTCCCTAACATCCCCCACCCACCAACCCATCTGAAAAGCGTAGTGGGTTAAAGCCAAAACTTCCAAAAATCAAAAATGTCGGTTTTAACAGAGATACGGAAGATACCCCAGGTGGGTAGGAAGTTTAGTCCACAGTCCCACACCTAAACGACGGTCTGCATCGAGGATTCTGGTGAAGGCAAGTCGACATTGAAAAAGAAGAACAACAAACAACTCCACATCGCAACATACAACATCCGTTCCATGGCAAAAGACAAAAAACTCTACGAACTAGCAGAGGAATTGAAGAACATGAACTGGGATATAATGAGACTATGGCATTAACGTTAATGGCAAGAAGCTAAACCACCTCAGATTCGCTGACGACATTGTAATTATAGCGAGCTCATTCGAGGAACTGCAAATTATGATGAAGAAACTCGTAGGCAGCTCCCAATACGTCGGCCCAAAAATGACACATAACAAAAAAAAATAATGACAACCACAGATGACCCCAGACGTATAACTATAAATGGCAGTGAGTTAGAAAAAGTCTATAAATATATCTACCTAGGCCAAATCCTAGAACTCGACAAAGAGAACCAAAGTGCGGAAATTACTAAGGGAGCAAGAAAAGCATGGGCAGAATTTGGAAAACTTAGTTGGATACTTAAGAACCGCAAAATACCCCAATACTTGAGGAGCAAAGTGTTCAACAAGTGCATCCTTTCTATCCTGACATATGGATATCAAACCTGGACCCTAACCAAGGCAAATATGAATAAACTAGCCACAACAGAAAGAGCAATGGAAAGAGCAATGTTAGGTATACGACTGTCAGATAAAAAGAGGATCGACCGACTGGGTAAGATCAAAAACAAAGGTCGAGGACATAGGAACAAAAGTTACCAAACTTAAATGGAGTTTCGCATACCACACTGCTGGACAAAAAGACCAACGTTGGAATGCAACAATATAACTTTGCTTTGAATATTCTAAAGAATTAAGTGACTGCAAATTATATAAGACCTGAAGAAAAATCTTGATTTGATATATTTAAAGTCTGTAAGTTCATAAAATGATAAAATATCACGAAAACCCCCTAAAAAATCGGTTTTTTGGATATTTGAAGGAGGTGCACGTTACGAACAAATCTGAAAAAAATTCTAAATATATTTTTTTAATAATGTATAAGAGATATAAAAAGTATTATACTGCAGTCATCTCAAAAAAGTTATACACTTAAAAACAATTTAAAAATACATTTTGTGGCTATTTTCGCTCAACCTACGGGCAACTACGGGCCTATAAAAATCGACATGTTTTATAAAAGCGTCCAATATGTGAGTGTATTTTTGAAATTTTTACTGGTGGAAATAACTACCAATGATATCATTGGTGCTTACTTCAGCTAATTTACTGTTTTGAAAATATGTAAAAAACCCATATTCTTTAGTAAAGAATCGGAAATATGTAGGTAAAAAAACCTTAAACTAGAAAAATAAGAATGCAGAGAACTGTGGATAGAATAAATATAACTCCGAAAAAGCCTTACATAAACGAAAATTATCCTTAAAAAATAACTGATTGCTGATATTTTCTTGTTTAACCCAAATTCCCAAAGTACTTTGTAACATATTCACTTTCAGTTTTTCTTTTGTTCGAACAAACAGATACATGGCTTTTTAATAATATATCTAAAGACAAACAGGCGGCTCAATTTTAAATCTATATATACGACTTTTCCTTCGCCAGATTTTCTAAAAAAGCTAACGTGGTATTTATATCCTTATTTTACTGTTACTGAAGTGACTTCCACGCATTGAAATTGGCGAATTCAAATGAAATGATGTAATACACTCAAAAATTCATGAGCTAAGTATAAAATGGAAAGCATGCGGAAAGAGCTATTCATATTATAAGTATCAAAACATAAAACCATAAAAATTTACCAATGTGATTCTTAAATGTCTTGAATAGTTAGATCCAAAGCAAAAGATGAATCGATATGGTTGTGTGAACATTCTTGTTATTACTTTATAAATCCATTAACACTCTATTGGATTAGAGAGGTCTGTATAAGAGAAGTAGCTTTTAAATACAGATACAGGGTGTTTGGTAAAAAATCGGTCATAGCTTAACCTTAGATTCCTGAGCTTAAAATAGGTCGATTTAAGCTAACTTACGTTAGTACGAAAGTTAATAATTCCTGAAATACAGGGTGTCAAAGTTAAACTTTTATTTTGTTTATTCTTGAATATTTCCTGCCAGGCATGAGCTAATAACATGAAATTTGGTAAGCTGGGCTTTTTGGGACGAGAAATCTAAATTCGCCACCAAGAATATGTATTACTCAGAGGGTACCACATACGTCTTTCAGCGCTCATTTAATATGATAAATTTTATTATCCACCACTCTATATACTTTTTGAATCAAAAATTTTTATTCTCTTAATATTTTTAGTTAAAAATATTAAGAGAATAAAAATGTATTGCTATTGCCCTATGCTATTTATTATGTATACATACACGTAATTTATATACGTACAAAATTTATTTTAGCGAAGTGATAACGGTCGCAAATTCAATACTTTTTCCCCATCCAAAAAGTGCACAACGTCCCTCAAGAAGTTTTCACTTCTAATATTTATTTCGTCTAAGGGATGATGGTCGCGATAACGGTCGATAATTTAATACTTTTTCCAATCCAAAAAGTGCACAACGTCCCTAAAGAAATTTTTAATTTAAAAATTTATTTCGTCGAAGCGATGACGGTCGCTAATTTAATACTTTTTCCCATCCAAAAAGTGCACAACATCCCTAAAGAAATTTTTAATTTAAAAATTTATTTCGTCGAAGCGATGACGGTTGCTAATTTAATACTTTTTCCCCATCCAAAAAGTGCACACCTTCCCGCAAGAAGCTTTCACTTCAAATATTTATTTCGTCGAAGTGATGATGGTCGCGAATTTAATAATTTTTCCCCATCCAAAAAGTGCACAACGTCCCTAAAGAAGTTTTCACTTCAAAAATTTATTTCTCCGAAGCGATGACGATCGCGATGACAGTCGCTAATTCAATACTTTTTCCCCATCTAAAAAGTGCACAACGTCCGTAAAGAAATTTTTACTTCAAAAATTTATTTCGTCGAAGCGATGGCGGTCGCTAATTTAATACTTTTTCCCCATCCAAAAAGCTCACAACGTCCCTCAAGAAGTTTTCACTTTAAAAATGTATTTCTTCGAAGCGATGACGGTCGCGATGACGGTCACCAATTTAATACATTTTCCCATCCAAAAAGTGCACAACATCCCTAACGAAGTTTTCACTTCAATAAAAATATACGTACACAATTTATTTCGTCGAAGAGATGGTCGCGAAATAAATCCTTTTTCCCCATCCAAACATAGGTTTTAAATTTATTGTAAATTTTACAATTTATGTATACATACACATAATATAGATACGTACAAAATTTATTTCGCCGAAGAGATGACGGTCGCGAACTAAATCCTTTTTCCCCATCCTAAAATAGGTTTAAAATTTATTTTAAATTTAAATACTTTTACACAATTTATATATACATACAAATAATATACAGCATAAGTGATGACGGTCGCCATGACAGTCGCGATGACGGTCGCGAATACAATGCTTTTTCCCCTATCCAAAAATCGCACAACGTCCCTAAAGAAGTTTTCATTTCAAAAATTGCTTCGAGACAGAATTGCATATAACTAAGCAAACAGCAGTAAACAATGAACACAACGAGCAAACAAGAAACAAAATTTTAAACCAGAACCTGCGTAAGAATGCCCTGAAATAAGTCTTTTCGCCACCATAGAAAAAACCCAGTACCTTCTGTTCGAATAAATATAGAGGCAAGATTTATATATGTATGAATATGTATTTGTATGAATATTGTATGTGGGGTTTATACAAGGTTCAGTATTGGGTCCTCTACTTCTCTTTATTTTTATTAATGACATCACTAGTTTAAAAATCGATGGAAAAATTTGTCTTCTTGCTGATGATACCAGTATCATTTGGAACAACTCAAATATCACAACCCTTCATTCTACTATAATTTCTGATCTACTCACAATAAAAACCTGGTCCGACTCTAATTTACTCTCTGTTAACGTAGATAAAACAGTAGCATTATCCTATAAAGGAGCTCTTCAACCATTTACCTCTTAATAACCGCCAGATCAGTATCATTGATTCTGTAAAATTTCTTGGTATTTTTTTATATAGCAACCTTAAATGGTCCCTTCATATCGATATGAGCAAGAAACTATCCTCAGCTTGCTATCCAATAAGATCTGTTTCGAAGAAAATCAATTTAGCCTCTTCCAAAATAACATAATATTCTTCTTTGTTCGAGTCGTATCTTCGATATGGTCTTCCTTTTTGGGGTTTTGGTACAGCTGCCCAATCCGACATTATTTTTAAATTACAAAAATGGCAAAAATTGCAAAAAAGACATCTGTTTGACCTCAGAAGAACCACACATTGCAGAAGCTACTTCAAGGATCACAGGATTTTAACACTACCTTCTTTATATATTTTATAAACTGTTCGCTTAATTCGTAAACATCTATAATATGTCTTTCCAGCAAGACCTAGTCGTGACTATTCCACCAGAAATTCTACCTTTGACATCTATTTACCGATCCGATCCACTGAAATAATAAAGGAATCTATACTGTATTCCGCAAAAAAACTATACAATTATCTGCTTCTACAACTTAAATCTCCCACATCTTTCCCCAAGTTCTGTAAAATGACAAAAGCCTATCTAGTTAAAAGACCATATTATTCAGTAGCAGAGTTTCTTAGCCAATAACTAAGAAATTACAGTATTCTTATGTATAAATGGAATTTTTAATCTATACAGAGTGTCCCAGACTAATTTAGCCAGGCTATATCTCTTAAACGAATAGAGATTTTCGAATGGGACAAAAACTAATCTATTCCATTTGTAATACACTGTAATATGGCGTAGAAAAAATCATCACCTAAATATTCATACCTTAGTTACAACCCCTAACTTTAATTTTTTTAATAGCACCCTGTACATTTTTTTATATTTTTGGATGTGGTCTTCAATCGTCTATTCAACACATTTTTTAAAAATAAAATCGGTTAGTACGTAATCAAGAAAAATATCAGTTTATTTTTGATAATTATGTGTCCCAGACTAATTTATCCAGGCTATATTTCTTAAACGAATAAAGATTTTCGAATGGGACAAAAACTAATCTATTCCATTTGTAATACACTTTAATATTGCTTAGAAAAAATCATCCCCTAAATATTCATCCCTTAGTTACAACCCCTAACTTTAATTTTTTTAATAGCACCCTGTAACTAGGGGATGAATATGTAGGGGATGATTTTTTTTTCTACACCATATTAAAGTGTATTACAAATGGAATAGATCAGTTTTTGTCCCATTCGAAAATCTTTATTCGTTTAAGAAATATAGCCTGGAAAAATTAGTCTGGGCCACATAATTATTAACAAAAATAAACTGATATTTTCTTGATTATTTACTAACCTATTTTATTTTTGAAAAATGTGTTGAATAGACGATCAAAGACCACATCCAAAACTATAAAAAATGTACAGGGTGCTATTAAAAAATTAAAGTTAGGGGTTGTAACTAAGGGATGAATATTTAGGAGATGATTTTTTCTACGCCATATACAGTTTATTACAAATAGAATAGATCTGTTTTTGTCCCATTTGAAAATCTCTATTCGTTTAAGAGATATAGCCTGGCTAAATTAGTCTGGGACACCCTGTATTTGAGTGTCATATGCAGCAGCTTTACTTAACTTATTAATTTCATTAAGGTGGATTATGCAATTTGCATTTTTTTTTTAATTTTGCAATAGATTGTTATTGTTTTTTTTACTTCATTATTTTTTATTTATATTGACGATTTATATAATTTTAGTAAATTGTGTTTATTATTGTTTTTATTTATAAATCTGTGTAAGATTTGTCTATAAAATTATAAAAATTTTCCATGACAGTAAAGTATATTTCTGTTCTATCATATTTTAAAGAAAATGGCCCATTACATAAAAACGAAAAAAATAACACCAAGTGTCACAACAAACAACTACTTAAGAAAATAATATATTATCTAAGAAAATCAAAAGAAAAAAGCACACATACTGTGGGATTACAGACTTAATATGTGGTGACTTAATATGTGGTGACAAACATATCAGCAGAATATGGGAAGAATATTATTAAACAATGCTATTCACTACGGAGGAAGCACACCGCGATGAAGAAGTAAGACCAATAATACAAGGTAATGAAGTAATGACAAAGTAGAAATTCCCACAGAAGAAGAAGTACTAAAAGAAATTTAAAACTTCCGAAACGGAAAAGCAGCAGGAGCAGATGAAACAGCAGTGAAATTATTAAAATACGGGGGAAGAGAATTACATAAAGAAATAATCCAGCTAATACAACAAATACGAACACAAAACAGAATACCAGATGAGTGGAACAGAGGTATAATAGTACCTATATTATAAAAAAGGAGATCGGGAAGAGTGCGAGAATTACAGAGCAATAACTTTATTGAACACCGCATATAAAATTCTAGCAAACATCATAAACATGAGAGTTAAAGTTGTTCTGAAGCTATTTTCTGGTGGCATTTTTATAATCAATTACTTTTAATGGGAAATAAGCAACAATTTTACCAAAAAAAAAATGATTTCATTAATTTTATTAACGTTTCGATGCCCAAGTCGGGTGTCGTTGTCAAAATACAAAATAATAAATTATTTTGACAAAGACACTCGACTTGGGCGTCGAAACGTTAATAAAATCATGTTTTTGGTAAAATTGTGGCTTATTTCCCATTAAAAGTAATTTATGAGACTTATAGTATGCGCTGAACGCATATTAGGAGAATACCTAAACGGGTTCAGACCGGGAAGATCGACAATTAACTCCATACATACAGTGGATCAAGTAATCCAAAAATCTAGAGAATACAACAGAGAAATACACCTAATATTCATTGATTTCAAAAGCACTTTTGACACAATTAACCGGCTGAAAATGATGAAGGAGCTAGAGAACCTTGGAAACCCAGAAAAATTAAGACATATTATGCTAACAGTGAGCCTAAAGAACACCACAGCAAAGATCAGCTTCAACGGAACAACTTCTAACGAAATAAATATAAACAAAGGCGTGAAACAAGGTGACTCTATCTCACCGACACTATTTAACCTGATGTTGGAAGTAATAATATGGAGGACAAACTTTGCAAGTTAAAACATTATTCCAGATCAACTTCAACTAGTAGCATATGCAGACGATCTAGTCACAATAACGAAGACGAAGATGACACTTATAAAAGCCGTTGAAAAATTAGATTAGGAAGCAAAGAGAATAACTGCCGTGCTAAGCCCAAAGGCGGTAACTGATTTTTTATCGAAAATGAGATTTTTGTATTTTTAGGTAGAATAGTGTATTTAGTATATATTTATAAAGTCTTTGGAGTTGTAGAAGCATTATATTTTAAATAAAATTGCAATTTTGTTAGCGGTATCTACACTTTTCAGTTAAAATACTAAGCCATTTGGCGGTAAATGTTAAATACTATGGCGTTTTGACGGTATCTGCTACAGTTGCCTTCCATATACCTTAGCATATTGCAATTACCGCTAATCTACTTTAAAGAATGCTACGCCTACATTTACAAACCGCCAAATCGCCTTAGTATTACGAAGTAAATTCGGCCTAACTTTACAAAGTTAAATTATTGTGTTAGTTAAAACAGTTGTGTTAGTAAAAGAAATAATTAGCGAGGATGATGAGAACTTTTCGAGATTATTATATCTATTGAAATGCATTTTCATTTGTGTTTATAGTGTTTCAAGGATTAACCAATTATGTTGTCCTAAACAATATGACTCTGCTCCAAGTGGATGATTTATATCTTGAATTAGGCAGTAAGAGATTTTCACATTTAAAAATATTCCTTTTTTTGTTAGGTTTTATAAACTTAATAATATATCCACACGCTGTCCACAAGCATTTTTAGAAAAAGAGACTTAAAATATTTTGTTTTTTTAGAAAATCAAGTAGAGTCGAGTAAGAGTTGTGAAACACTAGGTGAAACCACTGAAGACAATATTATAGAAAGAGGACAATTTATTGTAATGTAATTACAAGAGGTGAGAAAAAATTATGTTCAGCCTATACAGGCGCAAGGTTTGTTTCATACTTAAAGTTTTCTGTAATTAACCCATTGTTGGTCGTACATGGGATTAGCAGTTCCATTGATTGTATTTTTTTTTTGTTTAAATACAAGCTATTATCATTGTTTAACTAGACAATATCTAGTAGTCTAGTTATACAATCATCATTCTCTTTGCCTTATCCCTATGCGGGGTCGGCTTCCCTAATTGCATTTCTCCACACAATTCTATCTTGGGCCATGTCAATGTTAATCCCCTTTACCAACATGTCCTGCCTTATCGTCTCCCCCCAGGTCTTCTTTGGTCTTCCTCTCCTACTCCTTCCAGGAATCTGCACTTCAGCTATTCTTCGTATTGGGTGGTTAACGTCTCGACGTTGAACATGACCAAACCATCTTAACCTATGCTCTCTCATTTTGGTATCAATTGGTGCCACACCTAGACTTCCCCTAATATACTCATTTCTAATTTTATCCTTCTTTGTCACTCCACTCATCCATCTAAGCATTCTCATTTCCGCCACATGCATTCGCTGTTCCTCTTTCTTTTTCACTGCCCAACATTCAGTTCCGTACATCATAGCTGGTCTTATGGCTGTTTTATAGAATTTTCCCTTCAGCTTCATTGGAATTTTTCTGTCACACAACACACCACTCGCTTCTTTCCACTTCATCTATCCAGCCCTAATTCTACTGCATGCATCTCCATCTATTTCTCCATTGCTCTGTAATACCGATCCTAGGTACTTAAAACTATTGCTTTTTACAATCATTTCACCATCCAAAGATACCATTTTATTTGTAGTAGCTCCATCTTTAAATGAACATTCCAAATACTCTGTTTTTGTCCTACTAAGTTTTAAACCTTTTTCCTCCAGAGCTTGTCTCCACTGTTCCAGTTTTTGTTCTAAGTCTCTTTCACTATTTCCTACTAACACGACATCATCAGCATACATTAAGCACCATGGAATGTTACCCTGTATTTTCGCTGTTACCTGGTCCAAAACTAATGAGAATAAATACGGACTAAGCACAGAACCTTGATGCAATCCTACTTTAACATGAAATTTATCAGTCTCTCCCACACCTGTCCTAACACTAGTCGTTACTCCCTCATACATATCCCTCACAATCTTTACATATTCACCAGGGACTCCTTTCTTATTGAGTGCCCACCACAGAATCTCTCGAGGAACTCTATCATATGCTTTCTCAAGATCAATGAATACCATATGAGCGTTTGTTTCTTTACTCCTGTATTTTTCGATCAAATGCCTTATAATGAAAATTGCATCTGTTGTTGATCTACCCTGCATAAAGCCAAATTGATTCTCGGATATTTCGGTCTCTTCACGTATCCGTCTACCAATTACTCTTTCCCATATTTTCATGGTGTGGCTAAGCAGTTTTATAGCCCTGTAGTTTGTACATTGTTGTATATCTCCCTTGTTTTTGTAAACAGGTACCAGTATACTGCTTCTCCATTCGTCTGGCATTTGTCCAACTTCCATAATTCTATTAAATAGACCTGCTAGCCACCTTGCTCCTGTCTCTCCCAATGCTCTCCATACTTCCCCAGGAATATCATCTGGTCCTACCGCTTTTCCTTTCTTTATTTTTTGAAGCGCTTGAGCCACTTCCTCGTTGGTTATTTTGGTGACCATTGCTGCTACTGTCTCCGTTGACTCTACAGGCTGTCTGTCAAATTCTTCATTTAATAAGCTGTCAAAGTATTTTCTCCATCTCTTTTTGACATCCCTTTCGTGAACTAGTATTTTATTATTTTCATCTCGGATACATCTAATCTGATTAAAGTCTTTTGCTTTCTTTGCTCTCTGTTTGGCTATTTTATATATCTTCGTTTCGCCTTCCCTGGTATCAAGTTGATCGTATAGGTTTGAATACGCTTCTGCTTTAGCTTTTGCTACTGCTACTTTCGCTTCCTTTTTGGCGACCATATAGTTTTGAAGATCTATGTCCGATCTGGTTTCTTGCCACTTTTTATATAATTTTCTCTTCTCTTTTATTTTTCCTTGTACTTCATTTGACCACCACCAAGTCTCTTTATCCTCAAACTTCTTTCCTGACGTTTTCCCAAGTATTTCAATAGCCGTCTCTCTAATAATATTGGCCATTCTTCCCCAAATTGTATTAGGGCTTCCTTTCATGTTCCAACATATTTTTCCTACTATTCTTTCCCTGAATAGACCTTCCTTCTCATCTTTTTTAGCATCCACCACTTGATTTTTTGTGGTCCTCTACGATATTTTTGTTTAATATCGCTTTTTACTTCGATGTCCAGAACAAGCAGCTTATGTTGTTGGCTTACTGTCTCACTAACTATTACCTTGCAGTCCTTGCATTCACGTATGTCTTCTTTCCTTTACATGAACTAGTCTATTTGGGATTGATATTGTCCACTTTTGTAGGTAATAAGTTGAGTTTCTCTCTTTTTAAAGAATGTGTTAACAATCGCCATATCCAATGCTGTTGCTAATTGTATCATGTCATCTCCAGCTTCATTTCTAGTTCCAAAGCCTAATCCCCCATGTATTGTTTCATATCCTGTCTTGGCTTGGCCCACATATGCATTGAAATCACCTCCTATTATAACTTTCTCCTCCGCTGGAATATCACTCAGTACGTCTCCTAATTGATCATAGAAAGCTCTTCTTTCATTCTCACCCAGACCTGTTTGAGAAGCATACACACACACAACATTCAATACCTCTTTATCAATTACAAATTTCACTGACATCATTCTATCACTCGTTCTTACAACTTCTACTACGTTATCTTTTATTTCACTATCAGCAATTATACCAACTCCATTTCTAGTGTTACTACTCCCTACATACCACAATTTATATCCATCACCTAGTTCTTTCGCCCTTTGTCCTTTCCACCTAGTTTCCTGAATACAAGCAATTTGAACTCTTCTTCGTTTGAGCGCATCCACTAACTCCAGACTCTTACCTGTAAGACTACCAAGATTCCAAGACCCTATCCTGATTTTTCTAACCTGCAATGGTGTTCCCCCTGAGATAGTCCTCACCCGGAGATCCGAATGGAGGCTCATTTTACTTCCGGAACATTTTACCTCAGGAGATGCCATCATTTCAGTATAAGTTTTTATTTCGTTTGGAGAAGGTCTTTTCATTATTATGGCCTGAAAAGATTTTTGGATATTTGATGCCTGAATGCCTTTTCTATCAGCACCATACCCTGCCCTGTCCTGCACGTTTAGCCAATACACCACCAATGCAACCAAAGTGCAGTATTACCCCACACCCGCCTGCATTTTTCTGTATAGGCCAGGATCCCTACTGTAAGGACTGTCCTATAAGCCAATGTATTGTTGCCCGTATCCCGCCACTAGGAGGCACGTACTTCATTCGGGATACCGTTATACAATGCTATACAATGCTAAGCCTAGTTATACAATGCTATTATAAATAGGTAAAAGACAATGTGATCATATTTTAATCATAACATATAACTAGTTTGTACAATATAACTAATAAAATGTTAAAATTTGCCCTAATTACATTAAGTAATGGTATTTTAATACCCAATATGATATTGTGAAATACCCAATAATATAACAATGCATAATAATATTAGGGTAGGTGTCGGCTATCATAAAAATGTTAAAGCTCTATAATAACATGTCATAAATAAATAGCGAACCTTTGTCGCTAAGAATATAAATAGCTGAAAATAGAAAGTGAAAAGTATGGTTTACAATCACATTCACAGTTCAAGAATTCTTTAAAACGCTTAACATCAGCAGATAACAATCTGAAGGGATTCTGTTTTTTCCTAGTATAAGTACAGTTTCGCCTAAATTATTAGACGCACTATAAAAGATTTTATAAATAATGGTAATTATGAGGTAATACCATTGTAATACTAAATAGTTTTTTCGGTATGTACCAGACACAAGGTATGTTGTTCGGTTGTCTATTTAATTGTCTATATTGAATCACAAATGGAACATTATTATTAATGAACCAATATGTATTTATTGACTCTTGAAAGAAAACAGATATAACGACAACTAAATATTGTCAATTTGTTGTTGTCATATCGTGGCTCAACAAAATAATAACATTTAATAATACTTTAATTCTTTCAATTTAATAAACTTTAATATACAGAAAAGCTTTTTATTTCATATCAATCACAACTGTAAACCACATACCGCTAATAGGCTTAGTATTATAGTAAGTTTTGATAAATCGTTTTAGCGGTATCTACCTCTTTTTATATAAAACTTTGTTTTAAAATATAATTAATGGTTCCCTTAATAAACTGGGGCATATATCCATGCATTAAATCTATTAGCTAGTCCATAAATCCCTAAAGGGCCAAAATTGTAGCATTTAATTTTGAAATCGATTTTGCCACCATTTTTTCAAATGTTAGTTACCGCCTTTGGGCCTAGCACGGCAGATAGATAAACTAGCACAAATCAAAATACATGACGCTAGGGAAGGACGACACAACAAATCAGAAATATCTAATAACACAGAACCATAAATTTGAAACAGTTTGAAACTGTATCCACCTTTAGCTACCTGGGAGCAACAATAGGGAAAACTGGAAAAGAGAGAACAGAGGGAAGAATTCTGAAAAGCAAAGAAGCATAATATGGAATGAATAGAAATCTGCTGAGAAGCAAGACTCTTAGCAAGAGAACCAAGATGCACATATATAAGACCTTAATAAGACCTGTTGTTACATATGGTATGGAAACAACAACGATTAACAGGAAAAAAGAAGACAGTCTTCTGAAATTTGAAAGAAGAATAATGAGAACAATACTGGGCCACAATGTAACAAGAGAGGGAGAAATACAAATAAAAACAAATGCCGAAATTGAAGAAGAATTAAAGAAAAAAACATAGTCAGATACATAAAATCGCTTCGCTTAGAATGGATAGGACATATACAAAGACGTCCACAATGAGATATGTTGAGAAGGATAACTAACTAGATACCACTATGGCCCAGGTGTAGAGGAAGACCCATAAGAAGGTGGCTGGATGATGTAGAAGAAGACATAAGAGCAATGAATGCGAAAGACTGGAAAGTACAGTGCAAGGACAGGAAGTAATTGAAAAAAATCACGAGAACAGCAAAGACACACAGCAGGCTATAAACTGACAAAGGACTAATCCACCTCACCCGAGAATGGGATTTTAAACGACATGGCGTTAGCTAAAATCCCTAGGGATTGCGATGCTTAATGAATAAATAAATGTGGGGATTGCCCAAAAACTTACATTGGCCGAACCGGTAGAGCCTTTAACAAACGTATAGCAAAACAATAGAGTGTTTTCAAAAATATAAAAACATATTCTACATACACCGAGAGAACAATTTCTTTTCTCCTAAAACACCGATTTCTTTGAGCAATATTTCTTAAAAGTTAACATATCCTATTAACTTAAACATACCGGTTCACATATAAAGAAACGAGTTTTTTAAACACAACTCAATAATTTCTTACAGATAATTTCTTCACTACTAAGAAATGCATTAATGGTTACATTTAATTTTCTTATCCTAAAGTTTTTATTTCTTAAATTGAAAACTACAAATATTTTGCAGTATAACAAATATAATGTTAAGTTAATTCATATTTATATTTGTGAACAAGAAATTTTCTTGTAATCAAATAAATATTTTAAACCACAAGAAATAATTCTTCAGAAATACCCTCTGTAGTAACTGTGGTTATAAAATAAAAACTTTGTCATTAATGCCGAAATGTTACTTGCAAAGAGATTTTCTTCCACAAAAGAATTGCGCAGATTAACTATTTATGATTTAGTCGTCAGTGTTTGTCAAGATGGCGTGATATGTTCATGTTCATATAGATGGATGTTGGATTTATTGGTGTACTTTAAAAATTAACGGATATTTTGAAGGTACGTACATATATAGGTATTAAATAAAAGTAAATTGAGTAATTTAAGATGTAATAATAATATTGTTGCGTATCCGAATGGTTAAAAAAGAAACAAAATAGTATCTTTATATGTTTTTTTAGGTATAATGATGGACGACTCTGAAATAAAGGAGCTTATTATTCTAACTGGGAAATATGCCACAATTTAAAGCTGGGACAGAATGATATAATGTATAGCTTCAGAACAATATTAAGAAAGGAGTTATTAACCAACTGCTGGGCCTTCCAGAAATGGTAGAACTTCATACATGTAGGTAAGTACCATTTTAAAAATGTGTATACTTATGTATCAACTATAATAGGTTTCTTCAATGTATCGTCTTCTATAAAAATATACAATACAACGCTATATCAAACATGGCGGGTGCAACGCTGAGGATTTGTTCTGTTAATTGATTTGAGATAAAGAAATCAGTTAGTCTAAAAGAAATATATGTTTATGGTTAAGAAATGTTATTGCCGAAAACCGTGAATTAGTTAATATGTATTAAATGACTTAGATGTAACCTAATAATACTTTCCCGTAATAAAATTTCTTAATGATTAGGTATGCTGTCTCTTTCTGATTATAAAAATTAAGAAAATTACATTTTATTATGTCTGCTTCAATGTTTTACATTGGTTGTATTTTCCCTCTTCTTTTAGCTAAACAATGTTTATTGTGTGACTTAATACTATACAGATAAATAATTAATATTTCATTAACAAAAAGAAAAAAATAAACAAAAATGTGTAGGTTAAATAATGCCATGTTTAAACTAAATGTGATTGATTATTATTAGTATTAATAGTTCTTATGTGGGGCCGTGTATTTGTTTTTTTTTGGATTTCCTAAATTTCTCAACATACATATCTATATCATTATAAAAAAATTTTTATTAAAGTAAGTTTACTCTTTCTACATAACGATTTTGTTTTAGTGAATTGCTGATATACAAAGTGCTATTAACAAAAGAAGGAACATTTGAGGAAGTTGGATTTGCCTCTCCATCCTTTTATTGTTGTGTAGAAGATAGTAGAAGCCAGTGGTTTAAGAGTGGAGAAAATATTTGTATGTAATAATAACGTTTTATATCTTGTTTTATTAATAAATAATGATTTTACCTTAACACAATGATTTATTTCGCCGTATGTAATATCACTTTATTTTCAAGGAATATTAACTTAACTCTAAATATACGTTTATCTCTGCGAAATATATTTCTTAACATTAAATAAATTAATTATTAATAGTAAAATAATAATAATCCTTACTAAGAAATATTATTGCTCAGAAAGAATAGTTTTCTAATATGTAAAAAATATATTTTTATGACTAATAAAATTAATTAACATCAAGTGTAATTTCTTTCTGATAAATAGGTTTGAAATTTGCCAGAAAGTGATAGTTCAATCATGTTTAAGGTATATTTCTTTGGCTATAGTAGAATTTATTTGAAATATTTTAGAAAATTATATCTTACATACAAAGATATATTTCTTAGGCAATATGCCAAGTCGATCTTTCTTAAATATTAATAAAGTTTCTTTATGTCAAGAATTTTTTTCTCTCGGTGTACGCTTATCACCTTCTAGATGATAAACATTCTTTTAATGACCAATTTTAAGTTCTCCTTATTTAAAATAAAGTCCTTAAGTTATCTTTTGGAATTACTGAAAATTATTAAACTAAAAAATCCAGATATAATTATAAATGACCAAATGGAGACAAAACCTCTATCTCGATTTATTCGATTAAAGACTATAAAGTGGTAACGCATAGTAAAAATTCATCATTTGAGAAAGGCAATGTGCCGGAACAGCTGTAGTGAACATAATTTGTAATACATTTTAAAAGTTTTTAGGACTTTATTTTTCGATAAACATTTTATCTTTAATACTTAAAATCGCACATTTAAAATAAAGCGTTTTACAAGGGTGCAATTCAGATGTTTATAATAATTGTTCAAAGGCCTGTTGTTTTATTAGTAATAAAGGTATACTTTTATTTTAATCTGGGATTATTTGCCGTTTAAATTACTTTTTCTTATTAATATTAATTGATTTTCTAAATCTCTTCGTCGAACACCAAGCCGTAAAAATCCTAATTAAGTTAAAATTTTAAAACGTTTCAAAATATTTGAGGGATCAGGCGAAGGAAAAGTTTCTTTTCCGTGTAAAATAACTCTCTCCCGAGAGAATTTTATGTCGAAGAATCTGAGTTCAGATTAATTTTATTTCCGATGCGAAATCAGCATTTTTATTGTTTTCCTGATACTCCAAAAGGAACGACTTTTTTTCAGAGCAATAAAAATGTATATTTTTATATTTAAGCGCCGCAATAAATCATAACATTTTTCCAACATGGGGCGCCGTTACCGAGAACATTATATTGCTTTTAAGGTTAGTCTAAGCACCTATTCCTTACGTTTCATACTCTAAGTTTTACCATATAATAAGGCAGTAAAATATTTTACGTTGCTCTTTTTTGTATTCATTTATATACATCCAAATATATTAAGAAGTTTTTACGACTAATGATATGGTTTTTTCTGGTTGTCCTTTGTTCTTCTTTATTGTAAAAATATTTTTCTTATACCTTTTTTTCTTCTGATATATTTATTTTTTATACGCTTTTATTTAGTTCAATCGTTTGCGTTAAATCTTTAGGGGTTCATTTTACTGCCTTTTCTTTAATGGAAATGCATGAAATTTTGCAGACATATGAATTCGCGGGAACAATACACGAATAGCAGATCAAAAAAAATTTTTTTGTGGTTATGAATTGTTTAAATAAAAAAAAATTTAATGGAAAATGCCTAAATTCTCTTGTTTTTTACAATGTAGAAACTTGAAACTTTTACAGATTGTAGCCAATTATATGAACTATACATAATTTAACTTTTTACGTTATTTGTTTACGTATGCTTCATACAGAGTCGGTATTTTCTTATCGATGGTATGGGCCTTTAATAAGAGCAACAAAGAGACATGCATTTATTATACATTTAAAACGGGTTAGAAAATATTGGGCGGCCGAAGTAGGAAGGGTCACCAAAAAATTTCGCGTTGTAGGTATGGCTTTGTCAGACAGCGTTGCCGAATTTGGAAATTATCACAAGAAAATATTAAAGTAGAAAAAATAATATAGTTAACTTTTTGTAAACAGATATAATAAACAAATTATTTAAAAATAACAAAATATTGTTTTCACCCATTTTAAAAAAAAATGTGAAAACGTTGAATTATAATTCAACGTTTATTTTTTTACTTATATTTTTCTTTTAAATAATTTGTTTAGTAGATGTACTTATTTGTTCACAAAAAATAATATAGGTACAGTAATGAGTGCGCTATTAAGAACCGGCAAAATAACACAAAAGATGGAAAGCATAATACGTTGTGATAATAAAAAAAGATGAAACTAATAGAGATGTAAAATTATCGATAGGAACCTATAAATTTACACAACATTACATAGTTTCGCACCTTTAGACATATCTGAGGAGTATAACAAATCTAACCGTGACAGGAGAATTTTATAAAATTCTAAATGTTTTCTGTCACAGACGTCTAAAGGAGGGAAACTATGTAGGTATCTGATGTAATGTAAACTTATAGGTTCCTATCGATAATTTTACACATCTACTAGTTTCATCCCTTTTTATTACACAACGTATTAAGTTTTCCATCTTTTGCGTTATTTTGCCGGTTATTAGCGCGCTCATCACTGTATTATTTTTCTTTTCTACTTTGATGGATAATTACGCATGTCTGTCTCTCTCTCAGAGACTTTGTAAACACAACTTTTCCGTCATTAGATAAGACAGGACAAATGAGCTGTCGAATGAAAGTTCATTACCCAACGATCTTATTAAGGTGAGAAATTTGACCTTGCACTTCCAGTTTTAGAGTTGAAACTTGAAGTACTATTTTAAAGTCGCCCAATAAATATTATAAACGACTTATTATTGGACGCGCTTTAGCAAGACGAAAACCATTATACTTTTCCGGCTTTGTGCAAGTCTGTTCATCCGTCTGTCTATCGAATATAACTCCTACATTATTAAAACACTCAACTCCGGTAGCAAGATAATATAGCAGGAGACCTGAAAGCTACGGGCGTAGAGAACTGGACAGAGATTTTCTAAGACAGAGAAGAGTGAAGGCATGCTGTCGAGTGGGCTAAAACGCACGAAGGGTTGTAACGCCACGTAGTACGTAGTAAGTATGAGGTGTCAAATTAAGGATGGTATTAAAGCTGAGAAATTGGACTTCACACTTCCGGTTGCAGAGTTGAAACTGGAAGTAGTGTTTTAAAGCCGCCGAAATAGTACAAGCGACATATTATTCGATACGCTTTAGCAATACGAAGACAAGGTATCAAATTAGATCTTATAACCCAAAGATAGTATCAGTTGCAACCGGAAGTACTGTTTTAAAATCACCGAAATAGTACAATACATTTGTTTTCGTCTTGCTAAAGCGTGTTAAATAATACATTGCTTATATTAATTTGGCGTCATTAAAACCGTACTCCCGGTTGTAACTCTATAAATGGAAGTCCGAGGTCAAATTTCTTACTTCTAATGCCATTTTTGGGTTATAAGCTCTCATTCGACACATCATTTGTCATTCTATTTTTTTGTCGGACGGACTGACTTGACTAATACCGGAAGCATCTTGCTACGGCGCGTCGAATAATATGTCGCTTGTACTATTTTGGCGACTTTAAAATACATAGTACTTGTGCGATCAAGTTTCTCACTTCAATAACATCCTTGGGTTAAGAGCTTTCACTCTTACACCTCATTTGTCCTTCTGTCTGATCTTATGACGGAAAAGTTGTGTTTACAAAGTCTCTGGGACAGAAAAACTTGCATAATTAAAGTAGAAAACATATTATATTCATTTTTGTTAACAAATAGTGTAGGTACCAACCAAATTATTTAAAAGAAAAAACTAATAAAAAAATAAACGTTGAAATATAATTCAACGTTTTCACATTTTTTAAAATTGGCGAAAACAATATTTTTTTTACTTAAGTTTTTTTCTTTTAACTAATTTGTTTATTATATCTGTTTACAAAATTTAAATATATTATTTTTCTATTTTAATATTTTCTTTTGATAATTTCCAACTTTGGCAACACTGTCTGACAAAGCCATTACCTACGACCCGAAATTTTTTGGTGACCCTTCCCAGTTCCGCCACGTTCGACCGTCCCACATCTTCTAACCCGTTTTAAATGTATAATAAATACATGTCTCTTTGTTGCTCTTATTAAAGGCACATACTATCGATAAGAAAATACCGACTCTGTATATAAACAGTAAAGTTTTAAATTTATCCAGTTTCTGTCCGATTCCTATCCAGTTTTCAGCGAAAAAAAGTTATAGTACCGCAGAGGGACGAATGCTGCCCTTAGTATTGTCGTGGGCTTCGACTGTCCAGCTTACGTTTCATTGAGCCGCGTGCTATCATTAAGGTACGTAACCATACAAGGGTGAACCCCGCTCGGTGTAGCTGCTCAAATGGATACAGCATCCGCTCCCTTACACATATAAACCGCAAACCGGTTGAAACGAAGAGTGTACGCGCCAAGCGACGATCACCGACGTATCCACTAAGTGGAGCTACTACACCGAGCGAGGTTTACCCTTGTATGGATACGTACCTTTAGACGGATTGCGCATCGAAGGACTGCATTGCGAGAAATTAACAGCGTCTACACCGTGCAATAGTAAAGTATTACAAGAGATGGAAATACTGCGAAAACTGTAATAGTCGTAAATAATGATTTAGATTTAAGAAATGTATGAAGAAATTACAGAAAATGTATAATGTATGTATCAAAAGTTAAAATAAATGCAGAAAAGGTATCTGTCATATACCTACATCTTTTTTTTAAAACATGACAATATATTTTAATGTCTGAAAAGTGTAAGACTAAAAAGTAAAAAATAAAGAAATATGAAAAAAAAATTAAGAAACGCTTTTATTTAGTTATGAGTGACTAAAAGTTAAAATATAAAAAAATAAACTAAAAAGCAAAAAATAAAAAAATCAGACTCGACGGATTATTCGAAAAAAAGTTAGTTAAAAAAATGAAAAAATCTCACACATTCGTTAAAGAAAAGCGTGGGGCGCGTCTTCATCGAATAAATGGTTTTCGCCCCACGTTTTTCTATAAAGGATGTGTTCGATTTTTTCATTTTTTTAACGAAAGTTTTTTTCGAATAATCCGTCGAGTTTGATTTTTTTAATTTTTTTGCTTTTTGGTTGATTTTTTTATATTTTAAATTTTAGTCACTCATAACTAAATAAAAGCGTTTCTTAAAATTATTTTTCATATTGTTTTATTAGAGAAACACCCTAGATATTGGTTAAAAAACATATTCCAAAAGAAGCAAATGTTAGGATCAAAAAAATTAATTGTTAAGCTAATTATTTTCACCCTATCTATATACAGCATACCCATAAAGAAAACTTGATTATGTTTATATAGGTTTAAGCCACAATTACATATTTGTGTAATGAAAATTAAACTAATGTTTGACGTTTTGATTTCCACTACGGAAATCGTTCTCAAAAAAGATTAAAAAAGAAATTCTGGGAAGGTGTTGTATAACCTAGTCTTATTACGTTCTGTTATGTACACTTGAGTCCACGAGTCTTTACTCGAGCGTCAATAATACCTGGCAAGATAAAACACATACTTTTTATCTAGCATCATTCTCATCCACACATGAAACTAATGACAAACCAGCTGCCGCCTGTTATTAAGTAAAAACACATATGTTATTTTTATGATCGATCTATACTCAGTACATTGAAAATAGATAGGTACAAAAAGACGATTGGGGATATTTTCACATATTTTAAGTACAATTTCTGACGTTTTGGTTTGTTTACTTTTGTGGCTGACAGTTTGATAATTTTTTTGCTGTTATTTTGTCGAATTTTGGAATTTTGAAATTTTTTATAGAATACAAACAGTTGTTTTCACAACTAATTTTATATTGGAGTTTGAAATTTCGTGGTAAAATGTTATTTTACGATTAATTTTGACAACGTACAAAGCTAACGACACAGTTAAGGAATGTTTGTGTTTAATGTTCCGCCAAAGTGAATAAAATAACAAAAAAATATGTTATTGAATTTTTTTTAAATTGTTTAATTATATTTTTTTTTATTTAGCTAATGTTTCGACAACTAATGGCTGCCATTGGCATGGTAGGTACGGTGAATTTTTGCAGTTGGGTACCTAGTGTCATGTGTAGTGTGTGTGTTGAGTAAGTGTCTTGTTAGTTTGCAAAGTCGATGTAATTATCTTGGCAAAGAGATGCTAATTGTATCCGAACGTCTGCGTTCCCTCCGGTGAAATTGTTTATGTATTTATTCATCAATCATAATAAAAGAATTTATTAAGCTACTTCAAATGTAGCTGTTATTATGCACCAAAATTTTAAAGCAAAACTTAAATTTGACATTCTATTTATTTTATAACGTTAAATTTTATACTATAACCCGTGATCGGAACAATACTTCTGTCACTTGCTGTTGCGTTTATTAAATTTCCGACTTATTTCGTATGCTTTAAATGATGACGCACGGGTAAAGACTCGTGGACTCAACTGTATGCCTTTTTTAAAATTGACATACTTGGCCAATATCTTGTAGGCCACTGCATGTGTGTAGTTCAAACAAAAATTGAGGCTGGTGTTATTACCCTAGGCATATTAAGTTCTGACTGGTTTTATCTGTTAATTTGTGTTAATTCTGTAATCCGTGTCGAAGGTCTTATTGTGTAACTTAAGTTTTTTAAGTTTTGTAACATAGATTTATGGTAGTGTATTGCGTGTTGCTTATTTATTGTGAATGAGATTGTAGACGACTTGTTCTCCGCATTCCTTTACTCCGCTATTATTGGTATATTCTTGTTATTGACGTCTTTTAGTATTGGTAACCAAAGTCTGTTACATGCTGCTGATATGTTTGCTACACATTTTTCTTCTTGAATAAAATTCAAAATAACATTCTAAAGGTCCACATCAGTACAAATTTGTGCGCGTGCGGGTATTTTAAAATACAAAAAAATATTTTCAGCACAAATCTAAAGCTGGTCAAGTATATTTACGACGTAAATATTTATTTTGTGTGTTGAACCGCCGAATCCTCTTAGCGACAAGTGAATAATCAAGTCCACATTAACACTGCTGTGCGGCGAAAATTTCTTTGAAGTCAACTGAAAAACCGACAGCATGACGGATAGCGTGCGTTGTTCGTCACGAAAATATTTTTGCGTTAATCCATGCGGCTCACAGTCCACATCGACAAAAAGTTCAACGCACACGAGCAAATTTGTGTCAAATACAACGTACAATATAAATTTTTATTAATGTGAATCCGCCCTTGGGAGAGCAAAAAAATAAAGAAAAACTTAACATGCATAATATATTTTATTTATTTAAATGGCCCGTTTTAAAATCTGTAATATAGAGCTAGTTCCCGCCGTTTAAAGGAACACGTATATTTAACACTAAATGGGGGTCCAAGACGTGGGCTCTTATTAGAAACCGTGTCTTCTAGTATACTGGACGTTGGCAGTCAACTTGTTAACAAAGCACTTAATTGTGATTTGTTCCGCCAATCACGAAACAAGGTCGCTTCTCACACATCAACCATTTATTTGTCGCAGTTCCTCGGCAAATAACAAACACTTATCATGCTCTACAAGGCATATTTTCCTTAAATAAAGAAATCTTCCAAAATGCTTTCTATAAATCATTAAAATGATTACACAAACTTCCATTTTAAATAAATTATGATGATTATTTCATTCATAGGAGATTCTGACCAATAGAAAGCTACAGAAATCTAAATTAAATCGATTATTTTTTGATGATTTTAACTTTCAATCGTATAGTAAGATATTTGATCACGTGTTTAATTCTGTCCAATCAGATTAAAATTATACTGAGAATTATCTACTGTAGAAAATTACCGATAGAATTTTTTTAAGTAGATTGTTTCTGTTTAATGGCAACCAGTTTCCTAGTTTTGACAACTGTCACATTTAAGAAAATATCCATAATATACGTATAAAAAAATAATCTTACGAATATCACACGACAGTAAGAATAAATAAGAAAATAATGCTTCATTTTTACTCAAATTTGTTGTCATTGTGCAATAGCCACTCGAGCCCTGCGGGCTCTCGTGTCTATTGCCAAACAACAAATTTTCGAAAAACTGTCGCATTATTTTCAATTTATTCTCACTCTCTTGTGATATTATACCCCATAATTTTTGATAATTTCCCGTCGTCAAGTATATACGTCAGATACCCTTCGCTGCTACGAAAACATACATTCAGTGACATTAATGACAATTAATGTTTTAAAAATTATAAAAGTGATGACTTTCAACCGTGAAATATTTATAACAACTGTGTGTTTAATTGTATCTACTAATTTGTACACTTACATAAATAAATTACAATAAAATTTTGGTTTTGAACAGTTTTATTCATGAAATAATCGCAACAAATTGCACTCGATCTCTAAAATTAATATAGAATTTTTGCCCTCGTGACACTTTGAAATAATTTCACTCGCCTTCGGCTTGTGAAATTAAAACTGTCAAAGTGACGCTCGGGAAAAATTCAATAATTTTAGAGCTCTTGTGCAATTACTACTGTTAATTTGAGAATAACACAGCGTCATTCTGATATTTCGCAATTAATTCATGGATACAGGAACCAAATAATTTTAAGGTATTCTGGGGGAGAACTGTCAAAATAACTGTCAAAGTCAGATTGTAATTAATTTACTTCCAGATTTATATAAAATTGTGTACGAAATCATCATCATCAACCCGCACGCGTCCACTGCTGGACATAGGTCTCCCTCAGCTGTTTCCATCTTTCTGTATTTTGTGCGGTTTGCATCCAGTTGCCGACAATACGTTTCAGATCGTCAGCCCATCTGGTTGGTGGTCGTCCTCTGCTCCGTAGTGCTTCTTCTCGTGGCCTCCACTCGACAATACGTTTTGTCCATCAGTTGTCTGACAATCTGTTGACGTGTCCTGCCCAATTCCACTTGAGCGACGCGATTCTTTCGACGGCGTCCGCTGTTTTTGTTCTACGACGTATTTCTTCGTTTGGGATTCGGTCCCTCAGGGAGACACCCAACATCTGGCGCTCCATAGCCCTTTGAGTTATGCGAATCTTGTTCACTACCTTTTTTGTGAGTGTTAATGTTTCCGCTCCATAAGTGAGTACAGGCAATACACACTGGTCAAAGATTTTCCTTTTCAGGCATATGGGTAAGTCCGATTTAAATACATAGCTCAGTTTACCAAACGCTCTCCAGGCTAATCCTATGCGACGTGGGAGCTCGCACGTCTGGTTATCTCTTCCCAATCGAATTTCATGTCCCAAGTACTTATAAGATGCAGTCTGCTCAATATTCATTCCATCAAGAACAATATTACGACTTAGCACCAGATTAGTCATTATTTGCGTCTTGTTGATGTTAATCTTTAGTCCGACATCTAAGGAAGCGTGATATAACTTGTTCAACATTATTATTGTATCATCCATACGATCGGCTATAAGGACGATGTCATCTGCGAATCTCAAATGACTGAGCTTCTCTCCATTTATGTTGATACCATATTCGTTCAGATCTGCCTTCTTAAAACTGTGTTCTAAAAGGGTTGTGAACTACTTTGGTGAGATGGTGTCTCCTTGCCGTACTCCTCGCTGTATACAGAATTTATTTGTTTGTTGATCAGATAGTCTTACGCTAGCCGTTGCGTTGTGGTAGATATATTTTATCATGTTAGTATAGCGATAATCTATTCGGCATTCTGTCAATGCTTTTAACATTTTCTGCTGGTTTATGGTATCGAACACTTTCTCGTAATCCACGAATATCAGTGCCAATGGTTTGTTGTATTCCGCAGACTTCTCGATCAAGTTTTTTATTACCAGTAAGTGGTCGTTAGTGCTGTATCCGGATCTGAAGCCAGCTTGTTCTCTAGGCTGATAGAAGTCTAACTTAGCCTCCAGTCTCTTTTTGATAATTTTTGTGAAAGTTTATATATGTGTGATAGCAGACTGATAGGACGGTAGTTTTTTAGATCAGTTATGTCACCTTTCTTGTGCAATAAAACAATGACTGCATTGTTCCATTGAGAAGGCGTTTTTCCTTGGTAAATGCATTCGGTGAAAAGTTTGGCCAAAACCTGGATAATTTTATTTCCACCTTGTTTGATTGCCTCGATCACTACTCCGTCATCGCCAGGGGATTTATTATTTTTCATTCCTGAAGGTGTCTTTTTAACTTCGTATGGTGTTACTTCTGGCATTAATTCTGATCCCTGGTTTGTGATTTTGGACAGGAGCTGATCTTGCCTTGCGTTGGTGCTCTCATACATTTCGCGATAAAACGATTCGACACGACAACCTTAAGGATTTAGGCTCTATCCGCAGCAATGCTGTTGTCTTTATTTCTTATTCTGTACATATTTTTGTTGCCAATGTTATTCGTATTTCGCCGCAAGACTTTTAAACTTTTGTTTTCTTGAATTATTTGAGTTATTTTCTCTTATGTCTTTTCGGATTGACCGGTGGATATATTTATTTAATTTCTTCAGTGTTGTGTAGTTGGAGTCGTATTTTTCCGTCAGTTGTCTTCTTTTACTTATTAACTCTTTGGTATTTTGGCTCAATTTTTCTTTATGGGTCACGACCGTCGGGCAGCACTCCCTTTCGGTTTCTTTAAGTGCCTCCGTTATGAGATTATTTGCTAGTTCGATGTCTTCTATTTCGTTTTCTAAGTCTTATATACGTCTGGTTAGTATATCTTCATAGAGGTCGTTGTTTTCTGGGCGAATCCATTTCTTCTTTCGTGTTTTGAAGATCATCTTTGTTCTTTCCAAGTTGACATTTAATTGTATCCTTGCTCGGATTAGTCTGTGGTCGCTTCCTATCGAAAATTTATTAAGTACTTCAATATCTTTAATTATTTCTTTTCTGTTCGTTATGATAAAATCTATCTCATTTTTGACACTGCCATCTGGGCTTATCCATGTCCATTTACGCTGAGGCTTTTTATCGAAAAAAGAGTTCATCACGGATAAATTTTCCTGGTGTAAGAAGTTAAGCAGTCTTTGCCCACGTTCATTTCTTTCGCCGTAGCCATACTTGCCCATTGCTACTTCTGCATCATCTTGTTTAAAGCCCATTTTCGCGTTAAAGTCGCCCATAACTATTGTGTAGTATGCTGGTGTAGTATGTAATGCTGCTTGTAGGTCGTCATAAAATATTTCAGTTTCTTTATCCGAGTGGCTAGTTGTTGGAGCATACGTCTGGATTGTCTAAAGGTTATATCTTGCATTTAGTTTGAAGATGAGGTACACAATCCTGGGACTTTTGCTGTTAATTTTAGTTATATTTTGGGCGTGCTTTCTATTAGTCCAGAGAAATAAGAGTTTTCTCGTGACACATCCCCCTCCAGGCCGAAACCAAATTTTTTGAGTAGTATGGACATCTATATTATTCACCTATATGTTTCCTGCAGCCGATTTTGATGATATACATAGTTATAAACAAATGAAGATCGGAAAACGGTAAATTATCGCTTTTTTCGTCTATTACCAAAAAGTTAAGCACTTTAAACAAATTTGAGAGTAAGAAACTCATAAATTGTATAAAAAATTTCAATATGGCATTCGCTGAATATGTCCATCCTTATTGGTTGCTTAGAAAATTGCAAAATAAATCATAAATTTGGAGTTTTTATAAATATTCATAACTTAGGTAAAAATTAACTTAGAATCTTCTTATTACACGGAATGCCGAGACTTCTTGTACTTAAATTATATTTTAAATTTCAGAGCAATTGGTCAAATAGTTTAAAAGTTATTTAATTTGTTTATCAAAATTTATTTTTTTTGCAACACTATAAGTCAGAAAATTACAAGGTTACAATAATACTTCAGACAGTTTATGAAAGAAGAACATTTATACTATTACCTTAATTAAAAATAAATGACAAAAAATAATTTTAAACAGTGTAAAATTATTTTGCAAAAACATGTCGATTTTTTGCTTACTTAAAAAAAATTAGAATAACTTTTTAACTGTTACCCATAGAAAAATTATTTTTTCACATTTAGAAAGACTGAACTTTTATACACATTTAGAAAGAAAAACAACTGTTCTAGGACATTTAGGGACAAAGTTAGCCCCCCCATTTTTTTAATTCACATGTTTTTGCAAAATTATTTTGCAATATTTATCATTATTTTTTGTCATTTTTTTTAAATTAAATAAATACTGTAAATTTTCTTCTTTCATAAACTTTCCAAAATATTACTGTAACTTCATCATTTTCTGACTTACAGTGTTGCAAAAAAAATTAATTTTGGATAAACAAATTAAATAACTTTTAAACTATTTGACCAATTGCTTTGAAATTTAGGTTATGATTTAAGCACCATAAGTCTCAGCATTCCGTGTAATAAGAAGGTTCTAAGTTAATTTTTACATAAGTTATGAATATTTATAAAAACTCAAAATTTATGATTTATTTGGTAATTTTCTAAGCAACCAATAAGGATACACATATTCAGCGAACGCCATATTGAAGTTTTTTATACGGTTTATGAGTGTATTACTCTCAAATTTGTTTAAAATGCCCAATTTTTTAGTAATAGACGAAAAAAGCGAAAATTTACCGTTTTTTGATCTTCATTTGTTTATAACTATGTATATCATCAAAATCGGCTGCAGGAAACATATAGGTTATTACTGTAGATGACCATATTACTCGAAAAATTTGGTTTCGGCCTGGAGGGGGTTGTGTCACCAACACGATATTTTTTTCCCTTATTTCTCTGAACTATATGTATAATGAATCCTACTCCACCATTTGAAGTGTCTTCTTCTCCTCTAAAATGAAATAAGTGCTCCGATTTAAAGGTAATTTGAGCTTCTCCTCTTCGTCTGATTTCACTGAGGCCGATGATGTCCCATTTTATTGTTTTCAGTTCTTCCTCCAGTTCCACCATCTTCTGGTCCGATATAAGGGTTCTAAGATTATATGCGGTGATATGCATTTGTCGTTCTTTGTGGTAGCCTGATCTTTTCCAGGGATTCTTAGCACCCTCTGCTCCAACCCTTTTCCACTCGCTGCCTTGGCTGGAGGTGTTGGAGCCGCCGGAGACTGAGGACCGTTCAGTAGTTTCATCTTTCATGGAAATTTGCCTTTGAGGTTTTAGCCATTAAAACGCCACGCTTGGCTAGTGCGTGTTGGCGAGTTGGTTAGGATGTGGAAGGAGGAAATGGTGAAGATGGGAATGCTTTGGGTTTGGACATGGTTTCCCCGGTAAAGAGATGTTGGGGAAATCCACGAGCTCGCGTAGGGCAGGTGTGCTATTCCTGAAGTAGATCTATTCCCTACCGGGATCGCAGAGAAGTATCTACCCGCTACCACATCTACCCGTGTTCGAAATATATTAAATAAATGCATGAATATTATACCAGTTGAACACTCTAGTTACAGTGACTTTCTACGGAAAAAAGCACAACTGTGAGTATTACACATTCATCGTAACAAGTACGTTTTTATCGGCAGCTCATTGTCGTTTCGTTCTTGTGAAAATAGTATCATCTCCAAATAATTTATAGCGAGGTATGAAAAATATATATAAAAATGGATAAAGATTCTGTTGGACTTAATTATTCTAATAATAATCAACCAAGTTCATATTTTATTCCAATGCTGTAACCTCATTAAAATACCCAACAAAAAATCAAGCCGTTGTTCTATCTGCTCTAAATGGAGTCAAAATACACGACTACAGTGCTAGTCAAAAGTCCGTACCCCCCCTCTTATCTTTTGAACGGTTATACATATAATAGTGAAATTTGGAGGGAGGAAATAAACGGACGTAAGCTTCTTAACTAGCAATGACAGGTGACGTAATAGTGACAGATGACGTTACAGAGCCACTGTGACCGATAACTTTAAATGGGACCTTATGGCAAGTGATACCTCGTTTGAATGGTATTCAAAATACCTATTCAGTCATACTAAATTTTTGGGTTTTAGTTGATCTTGATTTTGGTGAATAAATTAAATAAATATAATATTGTAGTTTCGCATTTAATTGATAAAAATTCAAATGTCCGCCTATGGTTTTTTTTGTAAAAAAAGTTGACGTTTTTCAATTATCTAGTAGTTTTTAGGTCAACGTCAACCTTTCTGACAAGTAATCATATGCGGAATTTTGAATTTTGATTAATTAAATGCGAAACTACAATTTTATGTTTATTTCATTTATTCATTAAAATTAGCTTAAACTCAAACAAAATTAGTATGGCTGAATAGGTATTTTCAATACCTTTCAAACGAGGTATCACTTGCCATAAGGTCCCATTTAAAATTATCTGTCACAGTGGCACTGTAAAGTCATCTGTCATAATTACGTCACCTGTCATGACTAGTTAAGAAGCCTACGTCCGTTTATTTCCTTCTTCCAAATTTCACTATTATAGGTATAACCGTTCAAAAGATACGAGGGGGGGTACCGACTTTTGACTAGCAGTGTATATTATTGCAATAGGAAATCCAGTACAACCCAAAAATGTATTATTTGTATCTTGCATCTCTAACAACAGAATTTGTGTCTATCATGCAAATACTGAAGTCGTCAATACATTGCTAAAATCACACACATCGTTACCCATCAACAATACCGTAGTCGAAATAAGACGTTTAATTAATCCTGCCACAAGACTGATCATTTCGAATGTTTCTCCCACTGGGCCCACTATACCAAATTGAATACTAGAAGATGAGTTGAAAAAATTGGGGCTTTATGCAGTATCTCAGATAACGTTTCTGCGAGTTGGAGTACCGGATATTGCTTATAACCACGTATTAAGTTTCCGTCGTCAAATTTTTATCACTCCTAATGAAAATATAAGTCTACCAGACTTCATTATAATATAAAATTAACATGAAGTAAAACTCCCTAGTGTAGTTGGTATATTAATTAAATATATTAATTAAATATACCAACTACACTAGGGAGTTTTACTTCATGTTAATTTTATTTAACTAGATGGTATACAGCCAACCTTCGGGTATTATCCCGTTTTATTTTTCATTATAATATCTTTCGACAACACCAACAATCGAATATATCTATCCAGAGACAATTTAAACCGCTCTAAGTGCATGACAAAAGGTCATCGTCATATATTGTCATAGGTCATAGATTGTCCGGTTTTATCGCAAGCAATACCATGTGAAACAACCATTGAATCTGAACCTAGAATACCACTATTAACCAAACCCCAACCAACGAGAACGGCAGCTGGAACTTCTAATAACCATACTACTAATGTTCTAATTACATCACACAAGACAATTACAATAAAACAACTAGAAATAATAACACCACTATTTTAAACACTGATTCCCCTCATCAAAAAACAAAAAGACAAATATCTGCTGACTCTCCTGACACTCCTGAAAATCCAGACGCCCCAACTATTTTTTTCAAACCAAAGAATCCAGTTAAGCGTCCAAAAGTCTCACAACATGATATTCTTAAACCACTGGAATCTATTAAAGGTAAATAGGCTATTGATTATATTCAAAATAAGATAACTAAAAGGAACTACAACGTTAATGGGGTTTTATTATTTCATATGGTCAATGGACATTTATATATATGAAAAAACCGCGGAGTGCTACCATTTAAAGGGGTGCGTTTTTGAGAAATGAGTGAATTAGTCCCTGGGCACAGGTTACATTAGGGTGAGTTCTATGCACTTTTGGTACAAACATACCTACATAAAAATTGTTCCTGGTTAAATTTCCTATCTACATATCACTTTTTAAAGTCAATGATACTTTTTTTTACAAAAATATATTCAAAAGAAAAAGCACAAAGAAATCCAAAAAAAAGAAATTTTGTTTTTTGTCCCATAACTTTTGTCCACGAGGATATAGGTATAGACATTACTTTACAGAAAAAAAACCTACATATTTCTTCTTTAGTATGTTGTTTAGTAGAGGTAATTAGGATTTATAGTTTTCGAAATATGATTTTTGAAGTTCGCCACTCACAGCAATTTTGGGCAATTTTCCTTGTTATTTCGCAAATATTGTTCTGTAACTTTTTTCTACGCAACTATAGGTATATGCAATGGTACACGTAATAGAAATAGAAATGAATTACCTTTAAAATGGTCTACTGTATAACGTTGTACAACTTTTTCTTTTCGAAAGAGATTATGGTTTTTCAAGGTTTTATACTTTTAACGATTTTTTATAATATAATATAAAAATAAAATAATATTATTACATAATATATTATATATTATATAATACCTAATATAAAAAAATATCATTTTTTACATTTTTTACGATTATTTTTGAAATTTCTCATTCTAACTTTTTTTCTCCTACATTTAGGTATATAATAAAAAAGCTTATTTTGTTTATTTTAAAATGGTGTAATACAAAAAATTCTAGGATTATTTTTGAATAAGATATTATTTTTTAAAATGTAATAAGTACTTGCAACGATTTTTGATTTTAGGATTATTTTTTAAATTTCTCATTATAACTTTTTTTCTTGTACATGAATATACTATATATTGCTCAATAAAGAGGGCTTATTTTCTGTTCTTTAAAATGGTGTATCATCTATATTTAAATAATGGAAACCGAGTGATTTTTTGATATTATTTACATGTATTATTTAAAATTATTTCCTTTACAAAAATTACATAAACATTAGTCTTAGAAAACATCACTTTAGTTAAAATTATTTAAACGTTGACATTTAAAAAATTTTCAAAATCAAAGTCTATCTCTTCGTAAGCATTAGCCTTCAATATCTTCCTCTGACACCTCAGTTATCTTAGAGTTCCCACAATTAGTACCCATGCACATGCACCCTTTGCAGAGTATTGAACAAATAATTCCTATCTTCCTACAACCGCAGTTTTTTGTACATCCTTTGGTACATTTACATGCTATTTTTTCAAGCAAAGCTTGTGGTACAGGAGCTTTGACAGTAAATATTGGAGTTAATCCATATTTTGAAGTTTGCCCGGCCGAGTCAAGTGGATCCAAAGGATTACCTATAAAAAATAAGATTCAATCATAACACACAATCAAATAAAAAAGTTGTAATGAGAAATTTAAAAAATAATCCTTTAATCAAAAATCGATGCAAGTACTTATTACATTTTGAAAAAACCATATCTTATTCAAAAATAATCCTAGAATTTTTTATAATACACCATTTTAAAGCAAGCAGAATAAGCTTTCTTTTTTATTATATAATATATACCTAAATGTAGAAAAAAAAGTTATAATGGGAAATTTAAAAAATAATCGTAAAAAATATAAAAACTCGTTAAAAGTATAAAACCTTGAAAAAGATACCCTCTTTAAAAGAAGTCGTACAACATTATACAGTAGAACATTTTAAAGGTAATTGGTTTCTATTCCTCATACATGTACCATTCCATATGCCTAAAGTTGCGTAGAAATAAGTTACAGAACAATATTTGCTAAATAACAAGGAAAATTGCCCAAAATTGCTGTGAGTGGCCAACTTGGAAAAATCATATTTCGAAAACTGTAAATCCTAATGACCTCTAAAAAACATCATTTTAAAGAGAAAATATGTAAGTTTGTTTCTGTGAAGCAATGTCTATACCTATATCTCCGTGAACAAAAGTTATGGGACAAAAAACAAAATTTCTTTCTTTTGGGTTTCTTTGTGCTTTTTCTTTTGGATATATTTTTGTAAAAAAAAAGTATCCTTGACTTTAAAAAGGTATATTTAGATAGAGAATTTAACCAGGAACAATTTCTATGTAGACGTGTTTCTATCAAAAGTTCATAGAACTCACCCTAATGTAACCTGTGCCCAGGGACTAATTCACCCATTTCTCAAAAACGCACCCCTTTAAATGGTAGCACTCCGCGGTTTTTTCATATATAGAGATTCATTGACCATATGAAATAATAAAACTCCGTTAACGTTGTAGTTCCTTTCGATAGTACATAATCAATAGCCTAAAAGTCGAATCTAGATCCCCGAAATGTAATTTAGAATTTAAAGATATTGGCGATGCTATATGTAATGCTTTAAACTCAAAAAATCCTGCCTCTAGAGTAGAAAATTACAAAACCGATATAAATTCGTTTAAAGAAATTTTACTATTCGCTTATGGTCATATTCCAGACAGCAGCATAAAAAATAAATTAACAAGACTTAGAAAACATATACATCCCAGAGTTACTGATTCGTCCTCTGAGGTAGAAAGTAAAAAACAACATTAACTCATAAGTACTTAATAACCTTATGCCTGATAACAGTCCAGCACATTCTTACAGGATGTCCACTTTACTCGTATGAACGAAGCATCAACAACATTTCTGAAAAACCAAGTAAGCTAAAGAATATGTATATTAAAGGAGGATTTATTCAGTACAATTAATTATCTTAAAGATATACATATTTATTTCATAAAATGTAATAATTAATATTGTAATTGTTCAACATCCGCTAATAACCGTCCATGGTTGATGTGGCTTTATGTAAATAAAAAAAATGTATTCTGGGTTTCACAATTTTTTTTCTGAATAAAAGACGGAATTAAAACCCAATTAAACAGTTTTCTATAAATCGTTACAAATGCATCAGTACTTTTGCTTTGTACGCCTTTTGAGGAAACGTTTACTCGCATTCGTTTGAAGAATACATTATTTCTATTTTATATGTGCATTAGATCTAATTTTATTATATGTCAAAAATATGGTACAACTTGAATATATCCTCCAACTACAACATTTACGAGCGTATTAAGCAACGAAATATAATATTTCACATAGATCTGTCCCATATTGATGTATGCATTTACTTGACCAGATACTGATTCGTATTACCTACCTGTAAATCAGCATCCCGTAAAAGGACCTTGTGAAGATGTCGCTTTGGTATTGGGAAACTCGGCTTCGAGGATTCATTAATATTTAAGTGACTTTCACTTCAGCTTCACGTCAAGGCCTCCAGAGATTTATTTCTGGTCTATAATTCTCGTATAGAACGGCATATCCGAAGACAATATATCACCTGTTTTTAAGTGGATCTTGTCAGGAAGTCTTGGGTAATATTTTCGATAGGTAGTTGTCCTATCCATACAAATTTTGAGTTTCGGTGCATCGGAAAGTTATGAAATTCATACGCGCATATTTTATATAAAGCATACGAAATTTTAAATAATGTTAATAAAAAATTATTTATTGCATTATTTATTTCACTCAAATAAATACTTATATAGTAAATAAATAAATTAGCATACAGTATGCGGCAAAATAAACAGTACTGAAATGAATATTGAAGGGTTGATGCTTAGTAATATATCTAGTATACATGATATAGACTTGCAAAAATTATTCACGATGACGCACGTTCCCGATAAAACAGACATACAAGATACCCTCTACCCAGTGGCGGACCTACGAGGAGGGAAAATGAGGAAATTTTCCCTCCTCAGAAGATCCAAAATTAAAGAAAAAAATATTCAAACATAAAAATTTAATGTATTAGCTGACATGAAGCAGAAACCACAGAAAGACAAATTCAACCCAATAAACACGGTAGTTAGAAAAACTAAGGAAACTTATGCCTATAAGTTATTATTTATGTATTTTATGTAATCTGAGTTTATCTTTTTTATGTCTTTTGATTGGTTTTACGTTGGAAGTTCCCCGCGAAGAGAATTTTCCCTCCTAAGGCAAATCTCTAAATCTGCCACTGCCTCTGGCAAGAAAAAATCCTTAATTCGAATCCGCAATTACTAAATGACAGACGGTGGATCTGTTTTACTCCTTCAGCATTCCCCATATGTACGCATCTGGTGGCGTTAGTTCTGGTGGGTGACAACTACCAAAATAATCGCGCAGTATCCGATGAGACTCCCTGGCAGTGTGACAGGTTGTGCCGTACTGCTGAAATCATTGTAGATTTTACGCTTTTACCATTTTCATGACCTTTTTCGTATGACTGAAAATAGTACACCACCATAACAATTGTTTCTGCAAAACTGAGAACCATTCTGAAGCACCTAACATGATCAGGACCTTCACATAAGTTACAACTACGTTCGGAAACCTTTCAGTACGTTTCGGCACATGACACATACAAATTTGAGGCATATGAATTTCAGTACTGTTTATTTTGCCGCATACCGTATGCGTACTTATATACTCAACCAGGAACCCCTAAATTTTTATACAGGGTGTTTCATTGGGAAACGAAAATACTTTAATGGTGAATAGAGGTCACCGAGACGGTTCTAGATATACTACGTTTTTTACCATACCGACTTTTATAACCGAGTTACAGGGTGTTTTATCGAGTTTACCCATTTCTTTCCTAAGCCATAACTTTAGAACCACCCTGTATATTTTTTTGATATTTGGTACACATATGGCTCATTCAAAACCCAAATGTCCGACATACTAACCATAAGAAAAATCCAGGTCCGTATTAACAAAAAATTATAAAGTAGTTGTGACCTTAAAACAACACCCTATATATTCAAATTTTGAAAATCTGTTTGCATATTTCAAAAGACCACAAAAAAGTAAGTTTAATGTTTTGCTTCAATTTTTCGGCCAGACAATTTTGTGACTTTAATTTTGAAATTATATTGAATTTTTTAAAAAAAAGCATTACATTAAAAAGCAAATATTACTAACTTTTAGTTATAAATTGTTAAAGTTAATGAATACATACTCATTTTAAAAATAACCAATACCTATTTACCACATTTTAACGACGCAATTACTAATGACAAGAAAAATCCAGGTCCGGATTAACAAAAAAATATAAAGTAATTGAGACCTTGAAATAACACCCTGTATATAGAAATTTGGAAGATTTGTCTGCGCATTTTAAAAGAGCATCAAAAACTGCCTTAAAAGGTGCATGTCAAATTTTTGCGCAAATAATTTAATTACGGCAATTTTGAAATCATATTGATTAATTCTGTCAAGGTCACAATAAGTTGACAGAAAAATGAAGAACAACCCCAATGTAATTAGAAAATCGATTAGAAATCTTTTAAAACGAGCAAGGAAATGCATCGAAGAAAATGGCGGACATTTTGAGCAACTGTTATAGTTCAAATATTTTTAATTTATGTTAAATTGTTCAATTTTTTAAAACATTTTTTTTATTAGATATAGCTTTTTTTTAATTGTTTACTAAATTATTAAAATATCCCAATTCTCGCAATTCTAATTTTTAATGATGTGCATACAGCTACAAATCCAGAGTATCCATAAAGCCAGCGTAGTGAAAGTATTAAGTATTTTTAAAATAAGTATTGATTTATTAACATTAAATTTTGATGTAATTAAATCAACGGCGAAAAAATTAAAATGAACCTTTAATCGCAGTTTTCTATGCTTTTTTAAAATGCGCAGACAAATTTTCAAAATTTAAATATACAGGGTGTTGGTTCAAGGTCACAATTACTTTATATTTTTTTGTTAATCCGGACCGGGATTTTTTTTGTCATTAGTAGTTGGGTCGTTCCAATGTGGTAAATAAGTATTGATTATTTTTAAAATGAGTATTTATTCATTAACTTTAATAATTTATAACTAAAAGTTAATAATACCTGCTTTTTAATATCAGAGTTCTTAAAAAATTCTATATAATTTCAAAATTAAAGTCATAAAATTGTCTGGCCGAAAAATTAAAGCAAATCATTACACTAACTTTTTTGTGCTCTTTTCAAATATGGAAACAGATTTTCAAAAGTTGGATATACAGGGTGTTGTTTTAAGGTCACAATTACTTTATAATTTTTTGTTAATCCGGACCTGGATTTTTCTTAAGGTTAGTGTGTCGGTCGTTTGGGTTTTGAATGAGACAGATGTGTACTAAATATCAAAGAAATATACAGCGCGGTTATAAAGTTATGGCTTAGGAAAGAAATGGGCAAAATCGATAAAACACCCTGTAACCCGGTTATAAAAGTCGGCAGGGCAAAACATGTAGTATATCTAGAACCGTCTCGGTGACCTCTATTCACCGTTAAAGTATTTCCGTTTCCCAATGAAACACCCTGTATAACCAAGCTCAAACCATTCCAAATTAGATAGGGAATACATCCAAATTGCTTGGAATTGGCTTATGACGTATCCATTTTTGTGACCCTCAAAATTGACTGTTAATAAAATCTAATCTGACTCGACACTATGTTTATGTCATCCAGATTTTCTACCCCGTGCGGTCTACCAAAAACATTTCGAAGTCAAGCGATCGACTATCGACCACTACAACTGGGCTGGAGCATATGAAAATGCTTTTAATGTAAATGTGTATAAATAAGGCATCTAATATGTGTATAGATAGAACGTCCTACGACTTTGTCCGTTGCCCAATTGCCACCGCGTCCTATCATTACAATCTTCTTCTCTCAATCCTCATTCGCTCATTGATCTTATAGCTCCTTCCATCCACGATTTGTTGGTCTTCCTCGTTTCCCGTGTTCCGATGTTATCCATTTTACTACTTTCTTTGGTAGCCTTTCTTCTGTAATTTTTTTAATATGCCCATACCATGTAAACTGTTTTCTCTCTATGCAGTCAGTAACAGTTTCTTTTAGACCTATTTCTTCGATTGTCTTTGTTGTTTAAACCTTCTTCAAAAGTTGTTTAACAGGTTGACTTCCACCGCGGTCACTATAGCCGCTCATTGTACTAGTAACTCACGCCATAGCGTGAACGGCTTAACAAAAATATCTGTAAAGGGTATATGACCGCCGATTTCGTTAAGAATGCATAGAGGCAACATGACCGCCTGGCCTGTATGGATATGTGAGTAAATATACAGGGTATCCCGAAAAGATTGGTCATAAATTATACCACAGATTCTGGGGTCAAAAATAGGTTGATTAAACCTCAGTTACATATATACAATAGTGCACACAAAAAAGCTACAGCCGTTTGAAGTTACAAAATGAAAATCGATTTTTTTTCATATATCGAAAACTCTGATATTTTTTATTGAAAATGGACATGTGGCATTTTTATGACAGCAACATCTTAAAAATAATTAAAGTGCATATTGTACACTACATAAAAATTTTATGGGGGTTTTGTTCGTTTAAACCCCCCCACACTTTTGTGTGCGTTCCAATTAAATTATTATTGTGGCACCATTACTTAAACACAATGTTTTAAAAACTTTTTTGCCTCTTAGTACTTTTTCGATAAGCCAGTGTTTATCGAGATATTTTGAATATTTGTCAAATCCACCACATATGTGTATATGGTAAGTACGATTATATAGAGACCTGTTAATAATCTGAAAATTTATTTATAATTTACATTTTTAGGTATATTTTGAAAAAGAAGCTACATCTCGATAAAAGGCGACTTATGAAAAAAAAAGACTAAGAGGCAAAAGTTTTAAAAACACTGTGTTTAACTAAATGGTACCACAATAATAGTTTAATTGTAACGTACACAAACATTTGGGGGGTTTAAAGGAACAAAAACCCCATAAAATTTTAACGTAAATATGTTGAAAAAGAAGTCGCATCTCGATAAAAACTGGCTTATCGAAAAAATACTAAGAGGCAAAAAAGTTTTAAGAACGTTGTGTTTAACTAATGGTACCAAAATAATGAATTAATTGGAACGTACACAAAAGTTTGGGGGGGTTTAAGGGAACAAAATCCGCATAAATTTTTATGGGGTGGACAAAATTTCACTATAATTTTGTTTTAAGATATTCCTGCCATAAGAATGATACATGTCCATTTTCAATAAAAAACCACTAATAATTTTCGATATATGTATTGAAAAAAATCGATTTTCATTTTGTAACTTTAAAGGGCTGTAACTTTTTTTATGAGCACATTTGTACTAAGGTAAGTTAGGTTCAATCGAAGTATTTTTGACCCCTGAATGTGTGTTATAATTTATGACCAATCTTTTCGGGACACCCTGTATAATATGCGCTATTAAAATAAAATTAATTATTTATATGGGAAATAAGCCACAATTAAAATGAAAAAAATAATTTTATTAACGTTTCGACGCCCAAATCGGGTGCCGTTGTCAAAATACAAAATATTACTAAATAAACAAAAATGTTGTTGCTAAGCAAAAAAATTCTTCTAATAATTTATTTAATCTGACTCATTTATATTGGCAATTTAGACATATATTATACATTTTAAAGTAGAAGACTTTAAAATGATATTGCCAATATTTATGAGTTGCGTTCCTGGGACGACTTACTGAAATATAGTTCATTTGATTACATGAAATCAACCCCAACTCAAGAATATCCGTCACAAAAAAATTATAGCATGTGATCTGTCTTTAAAAAGACAACCAAATGCAACGACAGTAAAATTCTCGCGTTAGAGACTTCATAGTAAATCACAAGGGAAAACCAGGGAAAAACCTTGTGATACTATCCCGACATCGTAAGTATTTGCTCTTACATTAAATTTTCTCTCAAAAAATAATACCAAATTCTGACTTAATATAAAGGTTGTCTTTTTAAAGTCACATGCTATAATTTTTTTTTGACGGATATTCTTGAGTTGGGGTTGATTTCATGTAATCAAATGAACTATCTTTCAGTAAGTCGTCCCAGGAACGCAACTCATAAATATTGGCAATACCATTTTAAAGTCTTCTACTTTAAAATGTATAATATGTCTAAATTGCCAATATAAATGAGTCAGATTAAATAAATTATTAGAAGAATTTTTTTGCTTAGCAACAACATTTTTGTTTATTTAGTAATATTTTGTATTTTGACAACGGCACCCGATTTGGGCGTCGAAACGTTAATAAAATTATTTTTTTCATTTTAATTGTGGCTTATTTCCCATATAAATAATTAATCATTAAAATAAAAAATCAATGATTTTAGATAGAAATGAGTCAGTGTTTATTGAAATAATTGAAAAATAACATGATTTCAAAAGTCATTATATTGTTAGATCATCATCACCACACAGCCAAATTTGTCCACTGTCGGACAAAGGCCTCCCCAAGATGTCTCCACCCTTTTTCGTCCTGGGCAGCTTCAATCCAGTTTGTCGCTATTCTTTTAATGTCGTCCGTCCATCTGGTAGGTCATCCTCCATGACTTCGTTTGTCCGCCCTTGGCCGCCACTCTAAAATCTTCGTTGTCCATCTGTTGTCTTTCTGTCTTGTTGTTAGATGCTTGAAATTAAAACAAGACAGACAAAAATGAGGATGCCCCTGGCAGTCTGTGCAATATGTAGTAACTTTTTTGCTTTGTTTTTAGATATGTAGTCTTCTTCTCGTAGCAACCTCTGCAGTATTTCCTTACGTAACTATTACTTTAGCAGAAGAATAGAGGTGGTCCTACAGCTGACCGCTCTGGTGTAAACAGGTTATTTCGTCCGCCTACGCCAGAGCGTTCATGTTATTTTCTCGATTTTGCCGATTTTAAATTTTGGCTTAATTTTTTTTTCTTCTTCATGTGCCGTGCTCGATTATCGAACGTTGGCTATCAAATTGGCTATAGCAATTTTGTTAACGGCAGCTCGGAAAAGGGATGCAGAGGATCTGTTATACCATTCTCTCAGGTTTTTAAGTAATGACGTTCTTCTTCGATCTGGTCCTCTTCTTCCGTCTACCTTGCCTTGTATTATTAAATGGAGTATATTATATATCTCTGGGTGTCGCATAACATGGCCAAAATATTCAAGTTTTCGATTTTTAACTGTTCTGACGACTTCTGTGACTTTTCCCATCCGGTGCAAAACAACTTCGTTACGAACTCTATCCACCCAACTTATTCGTAGGATTCTTCGGTATACCCACATTTCAAAGGCTTCCAATTTCTTGAGAAGAGTATCTGTTAAAGTCCAACCTTCGACACCGTACAAAAGAGTAGAGAACACATAACATCTCACTAATCTAATTTTAAGATTCAAAGTAATGTTGTTTCCACATAAAAGTTGATTTATCTTAAAGAATGCAGCTCTGGCCTTCTCTATACGTATTCTAATTCCTTTGCTCATGTCCCAGTTCTCATTTAGATTACAACCAAGGTAGGTGATACTGTTAGTTCTCTCTAATTGCTCACCATAAGCTGTTACTACTTCCGGTTGTATTGGCGTCTTACTGACAACCATCACCTTGGTCTTTGCGGTGTTTAGCTTGAGTCCATATTCATCACACGTTGTGGTAATCCTATTAATCAGATGTTGAAGTTCTTCATAATTGCTCGCAATTAACACCGTGTCATCCGCATATCTCAAATTATTAATATTGACGCCATTCATTTTGATACAACATTAAGCATTATCCACTGCTTTATTGAAAACAAACTCAGAATAGATGTTAAATATTAGTGGAGACAAAATGCAGCCCTGCCTTACTCCTCTTCGTATTTGAAGTTCTTCAGACGTGTCCCAGCCAATCCTGATGTTTGCACGTTGATGCCAGTAAAAGATTTTTGATAATGCGTAGGTCTTTATCATCAATACCCACTTTCTGAAGAATAGCAATCATTTCCGTATGTTTTACCCCATCAAAGGCCTTCTCAAAGTCAATGAAACACATATAAACCGGATGTCCGACATTTCTGCATCTCTGTACCATAACCTGAGTACTAAACAATGCTTCTCTGGTCCCAAGGTTATTGCGGAATCCAAACTGTGTATCACCAAGCTGTTCTTCTATTTTTTGGTACATCCTAGAGTGCAAAATTCGTAGAAATATCTTTAAAACATGACTCATCAAGCTAATGGTTCGGTAGTTACTACATCTTTTCGCGTTTGCTTTTTTAGGTATCGTTACAAAAGTCGACAGCAGCCAATCCGTTGGTATAGAGCCAGTTTGATAAACTTTATTAAAAAGATGAAGGAGAGATCTTTTACCTGAATTTTCGAAGAGCTTTATTATTTCATTCGGTATTTCGTCTGGTCCCGTCGCTTTTCTGGTCTTGGCTAATCTTATTGCTTGTTCAATTTCGTCCATAGTTATGTCAGGTCCTGTAACTACTTCGTTAATTTCAAGCTCGGGCCTTTCATCATTAAACAGTTCCTCAATGTATTCTTTCTATCTGTCTATTTTATCCAAATCAGTGATAATCAGTTTTCCGTCTCTATCAACGATGTTATTTGCATGTTTTTTGTTCTGACCGGTGAGTTCTTTTATTTTTTTTATACATATTAAATGAATCATGTTTTCTCTGCAACTCTTCAATTTCTAAACATTTTTTTTTCAAAGTATGTTTCTTTTGCCGCTCGTATTTTAGTCCTTATCTCTTTATTAATGCGTTTATATATTTCGATGTTTTGATTCTTAAATTTGCGTCTTTTTCCATCAAATTCAAAATCTCATCGTTCATCCACTGTTGCTTCTTTTGATTTTTCTCTTTGAAGTTTGGAGTTGAGTTGCTTATAATCGTTTTGATTTGGTTCCAATGATCCTCGATGGATTCTTGTTGTTCGCTATTCTCAAAATTGCTCTCTAAATTGTTTGAAATCCCCTGACTGTTGTTTCTAATAAAATCGGTATCCAGTTTGTTAGAGGATCGTTGTTGTTTTATCCGTTTAAGTTTTAATTTTATTTCGGCTAAAAATAGATTGTGATGAGATGGCACATCGGCGCCAGGATAGATTTTTACAGACTTTACTGCATTTCTGTAACGCTCACTGATGGTTATGTAGTCAATGTGGTTTCTTACGATATTATTGGGGGTATCTGCTGGAGATTTCCACGTATATAATTTCCTTTTAGGTAATTTGAAAAAGGTATTCATTATACATAGATTATGTTCTTTGCAAAAATCTGCGAAATAGTCTCCCCTTTCATTTCTATCGCCCAGTCCATAACAGCCAATAATATTACTTTGTCTGCCTTTTCCTATCTTAGCATTAAGGTCACCCATCAGAATGGTGAGATCTCTAGTCTTGAGTTGGTCGGTAATAGTTTTTACATCGGCGTAGAATTTGTTAAGTTCCTCCAGATCACTTTCCGCTGTCGGTGCATACACTTGTATTAAATTTATGTTTCTGGGTTTTGCGTTCAACTGAATCATTATGACTCGTTTAGATACCTGGCATACCGCCCTAACACATTTGCTAACCTCGTTTGAGACTATGAATCCAACACCATGACGATGGTAATTACTCTCTTCTCCTGCATAATATACTTCATGATCATCCACATGGCATTGGCCAGATCCGGGCCATCGCATTTCACTGATACCCAGAATTGATATTTGCAGCCTTTTCATCTCATTTATGGCATTGTGTGTTTTTCCTGGTTCATATAAACTCCGCACATTCCATGTGCCTATTCTACAACTTCTCTGTATATCAAATTTGGCCAAGCGGGAGATTCTTCGCACCCCTGCCCCATTTAAGAAGCGCCCGTACTCGGGGCCATCGTTTATTTCCTCAGCCATATTGATTAACCTGGGAAAAATAGTGTAGTAGTCATTCCCTTGGCTTTCTACACCGCTGTGTACACGCTGTTTAAGTGGTTGCCACCGCACCGAGTACTATTCTGTATTGACCGTTCTGGCCTAAATGACTTCCGCTCAATACAGATACTGAAAAACCAGCTGCCGATTTCCAGGTTCGATTTTATACAAGCCCTAAAACCAGGGGGCTGCCACCTCCGTCCTCCAGCCGTTGTGAAGACCTTTTTCTCCGCCCTGGATGCCGTTGTGGGCTTCATCCGTGACCCTGGACAGGGGACCCTTACCAGGTACTAGTTTCCTGGGTCAGGAAACACCTGGAATCTGCAGAAGGCAGGGATTGATTCAATTTCCCTGATAGGACTATCCAAAAGGAGTTCCTACCTGCTACCGTCTTGGCTTAATTGTTTTCTTTTAATTTATAAAAAAAAAGTTTGTGCGAAACTATTTTGGAATACACCCTTCCAGTAAAAATTACTTTGGTCCCACAGAAAAATGTATAATTTTCAGCTTGTTAGTCAATCTATTAAACAATTTTTGGAACAAAAATTGACGATATTTTTAGGACGATTTTTGTTAAAAAACATTATTTATTTATTTAAAAACGTGAAATTAAGAAAATCATTTTTTGTTCTTAAATTTCGCAAACATTTAATTTTGTAATCGGATTGCTTTATTTTATCCTCGGCACCTCCCACCTCCCATGGAGAAACAAACTCGCTGATAAATTCAGCTTGACCAGTATTGGCATTCAAATTCCCCGTAATTTTGGTTATATCTTGTTTACAAAATTATTTCATTGTGGTTTTCGGTATGCTTTAAAATTGTTCAACCTGCTTCTCCATTCTGCAGCGATAGGGGCATATACATACTTTTGTAATATTTAGTTTAGCCGGGCTAGTATTTAGCTGAGTAAGTTGTGAGATATGTATAAAAGTCTAAAAATGCTGTATTTTGTTATATAGTATGTAACCAAGTTCATGAGTACCTACTTTAGTCTTTTCCATTCGCTCTTCACAGGATAGAGTAGAAGAGCGAATATAAGATATATGTAATTGGAACAGTTGATCTCACATAGAAATAAAAGGAGATTATTGATGATGATTTAACAAAGATTTCAGCAACAGTTGCAGATTGATTCTCAATAATTCCCTAACGGTTCTGGGGATACCAACCCCTCTTAAAGGCAATAATAATACAGAGTGTCCCGAAGAGATTGGTCAAAAACTATACCACACATTCTGGGGTCAAAAATGGTTCGATTGAACCTTACTTACCTTAGTACAAATGTGCTCATAAAAAAAGTTACAGCCCTTTGAAGTTAAAAGATTTTTTTCAATATATCGAAAACTATTAGAGATTTTTTATTTAAAATTGACATTTATCATTCTTATGACAGGAACATCTTAAAACAAAATTATAGTGAAATTTGTACACCCCATAAAAAATTTATGGGGATTTTGTTTCCTTAAACCCCCCCCCCCCCAAACTTTTGTGTTCGTTCCAATTAATTTATTATTGTGGTACCATTAGTTAAACACAACCTTTTTAAAACTTTTTTGCATCCTATTATTTTTTCGATAAGCCAGTTTTTATTGAGATGCAGCTTCTTTTTCAATATATTTACTTAAAAATTTTATGGGGGTTTTGTTCCTTTAAACCCCCCAAATGTTTGTGTACGTTCCAATTAAACTATTATTGTGGTACCATTAGTTAAACACAGTGTTTTTAAAATTTTGCCTCTTAGTCTTTTGTTCATAAGTCACCTTTTATCGAGATGTAGCTTCTTTTTCAAAATATACCTAAAAATGTAAATTATAAATAAATTTTCAGATTATTAACAGGTCTCTATAATCGTACTTAACCATATATAAATATGTGGTGGATTCGACAAATATTCAAAATATCTCGATAAACACTGGCTTATCGAAAAAGTAGTAAGAGGCAAAAAAGTTTTAAAAATAATGTGTTTAACTAATGGTGCCAAAATAATAATTTAATTGGAACATACACAAAAGTTTGGGGGGGTTCATGGGGTGCACAAATTTTACTTAAATTTTTTTTAAGATGTTGCTGTCATATAAATGCCACATGTCCATTTTCAATAAAAAATCTCTGAGAGCTTTCGATATATAAAAAAAAATCGATTTTCATTTTGTAAATTCAAAGTGCTGTAACTTTTTTTGTGTGCACTATTGTATATAGGTAAGTGAGGTTCAATCAACCGATTTTTGACCCCAGAATCTGTGGTATAATTTATGACCAATCTTTTCGGGACACCCTGTATATTAACATTCATAAAATAAAAATGATATGCGTGGAGCATACCTTAGGCATTATTAACTATTGCACTTAAATATATTTCGTATTCCATGCGCACTAGTCTCTCAACTACCCTATTTTAAAATCATTTTTTGAATTCGATCAAAAACTATATCCCAATAATACAAATACACATCATTTCAAATATTGGCTCCTATACCCCTTACCTCTGCTACCCCAGACAGAAAGTAATTGTTTAAGCCTAAGAAGACTTCAAAACTACTTGCGGTACACTCTCGTTCGTCTGACTATAGGCGGAGAGGCAGCGCTGAAAAATCTGTTTGATCTGCTGATATCAATCGACTGTTGGGGCCGACCAACCGGCTCTGCCCCGTCATACAGCTGACCGACTATAAATAACTTTTATTTATATTTAATTTAGAATGTGTGTACTGATTTTCAACCTTAGTAAATGGATTTAATTACCTTCGTAGGAAAGCAACTTTGATACCCTCTCAGTAACCCCTGTTCTACGTTTCGCTTGACCGACCGCAGTATGTTTCTCTACACAATTACAGTAATCAACTGTGAAAAATCTAGCTTTAGTAAATTCAAACAGATTTTTCAGCGCTGCCTCTTGGTCTAGTATCATGTCTCGTTCATTCGAAATATCAAATCTGGATATTTCGATATCTCAACCCATCTTCAAGATAACCGACCTCAAATTGTAAAGCTGGCCACTCACGGTACTGCGAAATCGTTTGACAAAATCGTCAAAGATAATATCAATTCTGCAGTATTGCAGCCGACTGGCTTGTCTCTCTGTGGTAAAATTGTAACGTTTGTGTTAGATGCACGGTCACACACGATAAAAATGTTTGTCAATTAGTCGAATTCGACAAAATTGAACGACGCCGCAGTATCGTGGGTGGCCGGCTTAAAAAATCGAATTTTTGACTTAAGGCATGATATAACAATTCAGTTTGTTGTTTTTACGCAGATTACGAATATCATATAACCAGTTCAATATCTCGAACCAAATTCGATATAACCGATCTCAATATTATAATATATCTTGTATTTTTATAACAATATGTATACAGGGTGCAACCAAAATAGAGGTCATAAATTAAATCATATATTCTGGGACCAAAAATAGTTTGATTTAACCTAATTTACCTTTGTACCAGTGGCGTGCGGTGACTTTTTCTAAAGGGGAAGCGATTCAATAAGGATATAAAAATATTTTCTTAAGGGTCGAGGGTCGAGCCACTTCCCACCTGATAACACTATGATGCGCTATAGGGGCTCTCTATCAGCAAAGTGCTTATGTGAGACGTCCTGGGTACAAGGAGTCACACACTAAATCCTACCCCGATCAATGCGTGAGGCACTCTATTGCCACTATTTCTAGCTATTAGTAACCTATCATTGCTCTGTATTGCTTGCTCGGGCCTTAAGTCCTCGCTCAGGGCTTCGTTTGCTAAAGAAGAGATCTATTAAATTTTTTTTTAATTCCGAGGCATTTTCACAACACACAACTTTCAATAATATGACACTTATTTATACTTGAGCTCTATCCTCCTATCAACTTCTGATAATTGTTGAATGCAGTCTTTTTCAATGGACTTGTAAAGTCTGTCTTCGCTTGTTGAATATCTTGTAAAACTTTTAATGCATTTTAATACTGAAAAACTTCGTTCACATTCAACTGATGCACTTGTGACTGGGATAGTTAATAGTAATTCACACAACTTGGACACTTCACACAGGGACTTGTTTAAACCAGTAGTTATAAAGAAATACCCAGATTTCTGAGTACAGCCTTATGACTAATGCCAGTTGTTTCATAAACAACACTTAACTTATAATATTTTCATTATATTTTCATTATTTAATCGTAGTGAAATAAATTCCTCTGTGGGAAATTTTCATTAATTATAATTAGAAATATTAAGATTATATATAATTCTACAAATTTTAATTCGTTAAAATTTTGAAAGCAAAAATTCATTTGTTGTAGAATATTATCAAAAGGTCTCTCTGTTGCCGACATTATCAATCTTCATTCTTTTCCTTTTCATGTTCAAACTCCATATTTTCAGTTTTATCACAAATATTTTTAAACTGCTCTCGTTTTTTAATTATCGAAGTAATAAATTCATCAATTTGTCTTATACAAAATGCAATGTTAATTGACTTCATCTGTAAAATGTCTAATAAAAGATCAGTAAAAGGAAAAATCTTTTCAAAAAAATTAAATCGAAATATGCTTGAAGCGAATGTATGTACCTAAGCACCCCTTAGCAGCAGTAACAGTCAGAGCATCCCACTTTTGGAAGCGCTCGAACGATTGCTTCCAGGGTACCAAAATTCGCGCAACTAGTGGGTGCGGCCATTGAACTCTGACCAATTTTTAAACGGGACAACTGCATGACAAGCGGCGATTTTGAGATGCGCTTCTGTCAGCGGTGGACCGAATAGTTGAATTGTGTGCGTATTGAGTTCCTTCCTATGCGATTAATTTTTAATCTTTTTCAATGCCTATTGCCTAGCTAGGTAATAATATGTAGATTACTGTGATTAGGGAAAAATTTTTGATAATTAAATATTATTTAATAATATATTTTGTTATATCGAAGTATAATAGGGAAGCGGTGCTTCCCCCGCTTCCATGGACCGCACGCCTCTGCTTTGTACAAATGTGCACATAAAAAACGTTACAGCCCTTTGAAGTTACAAAATAAAAATACATCTTTTCCAATATATCGAAAACAATTTGAGATTTCTTATTGAAAACGGACATGTGGTATTCTTATGACAGGAACGTCTTAAAAAGAAATTATAGTGAAATTTGTGCACCCCATAAAAATTTTATGGAAGTTCTGTTCCCTTAAACTCCCCCAAACTTTTGTGTACGCTCCAATTAAATTATCATTGTGGCACCGTTAGTTAAACACAATATTTTTAAAACTTTTTTGCCACTTAGGACTTTTTCGAAAAGCTAGTTTTTATCGAGATATTTTGCATACTTGTCAAATCCACCACATATTTGTATACTGTTACGTACGATTAAAGAGACCTAGTAATAATAAGAAAATTTATTTATAAATTACAGTTTGAGGTATATTTTGAACAATATTAGAAAAGAAGCCACATCTAGATAAAACGTGCCTTATCGGAAAGATACTATAAGGCAAAAAAGTTTTGAAAACACTGTGTTTAACTAATGGTACCGCAATAATAGTTTAATTGAAACGTACACAAACATTTGGGGGGTTTAAAGTCACAAAACCCCATAAAAAATTTTGTGAACATTTTAAAAAAGAAGCCGCATCTCGATTAAAACAGGTTTATCGAAAAATATTGAGAGCCGAAAAAGTTTTATAAACGTTGTGTGGTACCAAAATAATAATTTACTTGGAATGTACATAAAAGTTTGGGGGGTTGAAGGGAACAAAACCCCCATAAAATTTTTATGGGGTGCACAAATTTCACTATAGTTTCTTTTTAAAATGCTCCTGCCATAATATTGCCACATGTCCATTTTAATTAAAAAATCTCTAATAGTTTTCAATATATCGGGAAAAATCGATTTTCATTTTGTAACTTCAAAGGGCTGTAACTTTTTTGTGTGGATATTTGTACAAAGGTAAATTAGGTTCAATCGAACTATTTTTGGTCCCAGAATATAAAATTTAATTTATGTCCTGTATTTTTGTTACACCCTGTATAGTAATATCGAAATTATATTTGCAAACCCTAAAAAAAGTTTTCGTTATGATAATGCTCGCATTGTCAGCTCGTTAAGTTTATTCATTTATATTTTTGTTGCAGGTGAGTTATTATTACGTTGACAATGATGTTAATCCAGTTTCTTCTACAGGTATGTTTGTGCTTCTTTAAAACTAGTGTTAGCTTTATTGTGTAAGAAATTTTGAATATAATACAACGAATCTGCAATATTACTAAACATTTTAAATAAGTATCATTAAATCTAAATTAAATATTATGTTTATATGGGATTAAGGTATAATTAATTGCAGTGAAAATTACCGAGACAACTAGCGTGGATACTAGGGTGGGCCGTTGAGTAATGTGTTTTTATTTTGTTTTTTTAATTAAGTTTCCTGACCCCAGAAATGATGTACGATAAGATAACTTACTTCACAGTGTTTTGTTTTATAATTAATTTTATTTTTTTCCACTGCCACAGAGCTGTATAAGAATGAGATTTTTTCGAAAAAATCTAATCATCTAATAAATGTCAAATTCGTTTTTTTTTTAATTTATTATCGTCGCCTGAGCCAAAAAACGTGTTTGATAAGATAACTGCCATCATAGTATGTTTTTTATCCGATTAATAATTTTTTCCACTACCACAGAGCTATATAAAACTAAGGATTAAAAAAAACTATATTTTTTTGTATGGTAGATTTATTTGCATACAAAAAAAAATAAATTGAACTAAAGCTGACTTTGGTTTGAACACAAAAAGTAAACAAAAATACGCCCTGTCAACCGCTTGTGTGTGACAATAGTATGCTGTTACATATGCCAAAAGACTGGTGTTGGGATTTTCAACAACTTTCTTTAGTTGGTCTTTTGATAGTTTCATAGCTACACGAGGCTCTGTTCATAAAACTTTCTGACAGTCGATAATCTCAAAGTATTCCTTAGCGCATAAAGAATAATTCTGCTACTATGAAATATCGCTTATCTTTTTAATTTATTTATTTCCTCTTAAAAATTGTTTAAAATCCCAGTTGTCTTATGTTTTTACGTTCACCAAATAATACCATAATCAAAATAATATTCTCTGGACTGCCGAAGTATCCCTTTCCTTAAATATGTTTTTAGACTATATCTTTTAATTCTGGTATTAAGAAGAGGTCTTCTCGCAGGGTCATATTGTCTTCAATAGATATCTTGCACCATAAAGTCATAATGGTTGAGTCTTAATGCAAAACCAAATGGGCGCATAGACTTTTATTCTAAAATGGCTTAGTATTTGTAAATTTTCCGAGGGGTTTCCGATTGCTTCATATAACCCAAATATGCGGGAAGCAGTGGTAAGCTAGCAAGAATGAACCATTTTCCCAGGCTGTCTCTTAGAAAGTTGTTCTGAACAAACACCACTTTCTGTTTTATCAAATATCGTACAGAAATTCTTGATCTGTACTAAGATCGTCACTGCGGAAATCGTCAGCTTAGTGGCGGCTCGTGAATACTAAAAGAGGCGGTGCACAAATAGATAAATTTACCATAGGTAAATTTACCTTTAACACAACTTAATAGGTATATTTACCGGGTACTGGAATCTTTTTTTTCCTTTTTTGGCGCAGTATCTTTAAAATTGACATTTATATATAATTAGATGATCGTATGGATAAAGAATTATGAAAATAAGGAAGGCCTATATTTATTTTTTCGTAAATATGCACCTAAATCAATGATACCATGTCTTGCCCATGTAGAATCGCTCCCAAACAAAACACACACGAAATAGAAAAATTCATTTTTTGGATCACATCCACACATCCAGCAATTTTTGGAATATATTTATATTAAACATTCTTACACGGCCTTTAAAATTTGAAGAACTAGATGACTGATTTTTCAGATCAACGCTAAAAAGTTATAGATAAGCGAAAACCATTCTGATACACTCGCAAAGTCACATTCTAAAACCCACTCGAGCCAAAATTTGTCTGGCTCGGAATTTCATAAACCCCGGCGCGGCGTCCGTTGTAAGCTGGCCGCGTCTACCTTTTCCTATGCCTTTTAAGGCAAATCTCGAGCCATACGGAATGGTGCTCGGGTAGAGTAGCTTACAGGAATTATTTGTTTTTTCGTGGAAATTAAGTTACAGAATGATAAATAATGTATGTAGATGATGCATTGATATTAAAAAAAGCATAGTAAAAGTAAAATTATTTTTATTGTTCAATATGTTTTCCTGTAAGTTTATTTTTCACAGCCAGTGCCATGGCTCGGTGGCCCTTTAGGACTAGCCGCCACTGCGTCAGCTGATGATTATACTTTTGAAAATGAAGCTAAGATAGAGTTTCGCAAACATACAGTCGTTCTCCAAGAGGCCCGAAAATGCACGTGGTCCAACGGTACTGCTATCCAGTTGTTCAAATAGATGTATTATAGGCAACTTTTTGGCAGACAAACCACTGCAGGGACCTTTCAATTTTATTCTCCAGTAGGTAACAATATAATGCCTCCTTTACGCATGTATTTATGACAGTACCGTTCAGTACAGAAGCGTTGACGTCCAAGGTTACGTTATTTTAGAAGTGAAATAACGATTGGCAATGTTAACTTTTTTACACTATCGTATATTTTATTTGAGTATAGCATCACATTTTTTTAAGTAGTTACGTTATTTTAGAAGTGAAATAACGATTGGCAATGTTAACTTTTTTACACTATCGTATATTTTATTTGAGTATATCATCACATTTTTTTAAGTAGGTTTCTAAATTAATTTCTGTCTATTTATTATTTAGTGGCGACATAGCCAAATAAAGTATACGTTAGTATATAACGTATACACATGAACCAGCTACAACAATACAGATTTAATTTAAATTTTTTTTGGGGTACAAAATAAATAACCCTGATGTTTCAAAAATTAGATAATAAAAAGATATGAAGATCTGTGTTTGAAAAAGTTAATTCTTTTTATTTTTTCCACTGCCACAATGACATTTTATATTAAAATAAAATTTTATATTAAAATATTAAAATAATTCTCCACTGCCTTTGTGGCAGTGGAGAAAAATATTTTTAGCTACTCATTTTGGGCTTAAAATTTGTGTTTTAGTACAACGCAACTTTTTTGACCTCAGGTGTTGTTATTTTACAGAAAAAAATTTTTCGGCCCACCCTAGTGGATACGAGTATACGCTCATGCTGCAAGCTATGGGGGTTGCATGGTTGCATTTCCTTTTTTTTGTTATTCCGTTTTATCATGCATCTTTCCGTTTTATTAATTTGTTTTTGAGTTAAAGTTATGTTAGTTTTTAGTAAGTAATAATCACTCCCGTAACTTGGTTTCTTTCATGCTATAACATCGCGTAATCTAAACGGGGATTTTTGTCTTAAAATGCTGTAGTCTGTTATGGATTTGAGGACTGTCGTGTTCTGCGTTAATGTCGCTCATCTAGAAGAAAAGTGACACGACTCAAAAAATGCATTATTTCAGTTATCTTGTTAAATTGACTCCAAATAGTTATTTACTTACAACGAAAATTGTCACATAGATGTTTACTTCGAAAGATGGCGGTAGTGTCACTATTCCTTTGGCGGTAAACTTAGTACTTTTATCTACTATTCCAAAACAATGACACTTTTGAGGTTATACTTTGACTTTCGACGTGAACGAATCGTTATTTATCATGAAAATCATTGTATTTCAAGAAGAGTCCTGGGTATTTCTGGTTAATATTTAAAAAAGTAACCAATATTTTAAAATAAAAGTGACATAATTCAAAATTTGATCTTTTTTTTTTGTTAAATCAGATATCATAGTTTTTTGGTTTTGCTTCTTACACAATTAGAAACATTTAATTACCTATCCATATTTTTCATTTTTAATTTAAAAATTATAGCAGTTATCGTTCAAAACTGGCACTTAAATTAAGATCTAAAAAATCTATTTTTGTCTCTCCTGAAATTTTTTTTTGAGTTGTGACACTTTGTTTCCGGATGAGCGATGTTAATTTAATACCTTTAGTTTATTTTGTTTACACAATATATTTTTGTAAGTCGTAGGCGTTTGTTATTTGCGTTATTTTTTGATTATGGATAGATATATTTTTGCCTCCTATAATGTAATGTGTTTGTTCGAAATCTTACTATGGATCATTATAATAACCCTTATTCCGTTCTGTCGTCTTTTGCAACGGCGCTATAGAAATGGTCATATTGTTCAGGATTTAATGATTCCTCTCCTTTTTTCCTATGAGGATGATAGAGATATCATCATACCGCTGTTAATTTTCTCAACTTCGTACTTCACCTGTTTTACTGGATAGGCCTTCCATGTTTCAAAACTCATTTTTTGTAGCTTATACATACGTATGGATTTTGCTGCCCTGGGCAAGATCGGCGACCGCCGCCCCCAACCCCCTGGGTATACCCAAAAACTCAAAAATTACACCATGGCTCTTAATTTGCTGAAATCTATCACTTAATGCATTAACGGTTGTGTCTAAAATTTTTAAATAGAAGTCAACTTTATATCGTGTCTCTGGATCTAGGTCCATACTTTCATCTTCAGCCGCATGGCCAAATTACCTTTTCAATTTCCTCTTTCTGGATAGTGCTGTGTCCTCTTTTCGGGTTCTCAATTTCTAACTTTGATGAGCTCTTTTGCCTCTGTCAAATAGCTCTGGAATTTTAAATCACTTCTGAGAGACTTAAAATGGATTTCCGATTTTTCTAATAAACTGATAGCTTGATACGCTACCATATCAATACTCTGCATACGCGACTACGTTGATGTGAAGTAAAATGTCATGCCATATTACCACAGAGCAAAGAAAAGTAAAATCACGGATTTGTTTTGCCAAACAGCTTGACTCATGAGCAACCATTTTATCGTTGTTTTTATTCTTCATCTTCTTCTTTAGTTTATTGGCCTCCACTTACTTGGGTATTTGGCCAGCTCATCGTTGCGGAATAAGGGCAAAATCCCTTATTCACTTACAATTTGGAGTTAGTACATTGTACAATTTGCTTCTTCTTCTTCTTCTTCTTCTTCTTCGTCTTTAGTTAACTGGCAATTTTGGTTGGTGTGGGGCAAACATGACAAGATATAAAAAATTTCACGCTAGGGCCAACTGTCTATCAATACACAATCTTCCTTTTCTTCTTTGATTTAGTAGAAATCTTGAGTTGGCATGGGACAAATACAACAAAGACACAAACTTTTTGCTTTTAGGGGTAACTGCCGACCATTACACAATCTTATTCTTCTACTTTCTTTGAGATTACTGGAAATTTTGAGTTAGCATGGGACAAATACAACAAAGACACAAACTTTTTGCTCTCAGGGCAACTGCCTTGAGTTGTTGTTTTTATTCACAGTGATTTCTACAAGAGCATCGTAAATGTCTTGAATTTGGTATCTAATTGGAGTAACTGCATCAATTATTCTACTTTCGCATCTAGTTTCGGACAAAGGTTTCAATGTTAGGCTAGAAATAAGATTTTTCAGCATAGTCCAACGATGAAAGATGCTGAGAAAAAGTTGTAAATTTTTGTCACTAAGGAAAAGAAAGAAACTGCAAACTGTGAGGCATTAGCAGCATCGTTCACGACTAAGTTAAGTGAATGGCTAGAACATGCTCTAGGGACAAAAAATGCTCTAGGATTCATTTTCAAAATTTTGTTTTGAACTCCCAAGTTCTTCTCTTTCATGTTTGCCACATTATCATATTCGTGTCCTCTTATATATTCCAAAGGTATTCCCAGTTCATGGGACTCTGTAACTCCCAAGCTAGTGGTTTCCACTACAGGCACAAATCCAAGAAAATTTTCTTCAATTTTAAAACTATGTTAAAACAAGAACCTAACTCGACAAAATGTACATCAATATAGTCATCTGGTCCACCTCAGCAATATCAGATATACAATTTAAAATTATGCTATAATACTTTGCTGATTTCAAAAAGTTTAAAATTTTATTTTTGATTTGGTCATGGAGGAGCTGAATAATTTCGTTTTGAATACGTTTTCCCAAGTAGTGATGCTGCTTGTTACTCTCATTAGTTATTCTCCTAATGTGCTCTTGTAAAACAGAATCAAAATTTTTAAAGAGCTCAAAAAGCTTAAAAAAATTACCATTGTTTTGATGAAAATGTTTATCAGAATTGCCCCTCAATGAAAGACACTGTTGTGCTAAGAACTGTATTATTGATATAAGTCGTTGTATTGCATTTTTTCGATGACCAGTTTCTGAATTTAAAACTTTTTGTGTTTCTTCATCTATGTTTTTGCACGATTCTAGTCTAAATTGCTAGTTCTACCCACTGTCGCTATGACGTTAGATGAGCTGGAGACAGCGTGGCTGGACAAAGCTTCAGCCGTATGTTTCTAATTATTATATCCATTTTCAGTAAAGTTAATTTTAAGTGAATTTCAGTGAATTTAGTTTAGTTCTAATCCTATTATGCTTATGCGATGAAGAAGAAGGCGGTGTTTTCGATTTTCCGTCTAATGAACCTTGCAATTTTTATTGTTTCACTTACGTAGTTCTCGTTTTTACAGTTGCATTTTTGCCGCTCTTGTTCATAATATTTATTTTTTATAATATTAAAAACATAAGTTATTATTTCTTCAATTTCAAAAATTGGCTGTCATCTAAAATTTGCCTCTCCTGAATGTGGCGCCCTGGGCGGCCGCCCATTTTGCCCACCCCTGGGGCCGGGCCTGCATTAGCTGTTTTTGTTCCTAGGAAGAACCAGTTTGAAAGCACTGGATACTCTCTTTCGGCCTAGTTTATTCTGGACTAGGATTTGCTGGTACCACCGACAGTTGCTCAGTGGGGAGGCTTTTCAAAGTATTTTTAGGAATGTATTTATCGACCTTAATCCACCTTTCTACGGCCTTACTAGCTATTTTCCCTTTCCTTCTCCTTTTTCGCCCGGGTTTAGTACCGGCTATGGTATATTTACGTTCAATTTCATACCAGCCATTAACGTACAGCCATGTATTAGATATTTTGAACAACATATTATTTTAAATATGTAATAGAGGCGTGGATGAAACGTATAATTGGTTATAAACATTACTGTTATTACCATAAAATGAAATTACATATTCCGTGTAATAATATTTTTGTTACTCTCTGGTTAATATAACCAAAAGCTATGATTACGATTACATATTTTCCGCAGTATAATTATAAAGATTATAAACAAGTTAAATTAATAGTATATTAGTACCAATCAACTGGAAAGGTAATTATATTATTTTTGTTAATTTACAAATTTAATAATATTTATGCATTAGATGCAAATGATGTTAATTAAAAATGTAAATAAATTTGAATATAATATACATCTAGGGTGCAGAATTAGTTCTACAAAGTCCAATTACTCAGTTGTCAAGAAACAAAAAAAAATTGTAAAGGCAAAAGTTAAAACCTAGATAGGACCATTTTTAAATATACTTTTAAATAGACAGTCCACTTATATTCACAAGGTGACCCAAAATTATCTTTTGTTAATGGGATACCTTGTATTTCTTGCACGTTTTTAACTCTTCTCGATGTTCTCGTTTTTTTTTTAAATAATCTTTCGCAATATTATTCCAGGTAATTTAAAAGATAATTACAGTGCATCAACTTCTTTATTTAAATAAAATGAATGAACATTTCTTTGAAAAGGCGAAAGTTAAACTAATCTATTATTTACCCCCAAAAAAATATAGAAAGCACTAGCAATTAAATGGAAAAAGTGTAATGCCAAACTCAAGTTAAATATATTTGAGGCACTCAGAGCAACAGTGGCCTAACCCAAAAATTGATTATTTTTAGATTAGTACATCAATAAACGCAGCAACATTAAATCTTCGGAATAACAAGGGTCTACATAACCTAGGGCAGTGCGTTTCTCGGTCCAAGAAGTAGGTAGGTCTTTTAAAAATGTCAATGCAAAGATTAAAACTGCCCGATATAAAAAATACCAGCTCGGTTCATGGGATATTAGCTGTTAGGTACTATCAAATATTTTAGCATCTCAATGAAAAAAAAAATCCACTACGAGGTGTCGAGCGAGTAATATCGTTGTGTATTTGGTCGTACTTTTTTCTGGCTCATTAAAAATCCTTTAACTTTTAACCGTGGAGTTCCTAGCTGCTAATGCCACCTTTGTAGATTCGCTGTTAACATTAGCTCTTTTCAAAGTATGTATCAGCCCGTTGCCCTCTAACTAAGCACATTTAAATACAACGATGCAACTGGGTTGCTCTCTGTACCCATTTTGTTTTTTAGTAAAACTCCCGCAGGAATCTTATGATTGTTGCTATCTGATCAGTTGAGACTACATTCTACAAGGCTAGATTGAGGTCAAGACAGGCGCTGGACGTAGACGTATATCCTGGTTGGTAAATCTTAGGAAGTGGACTGGTCTTGCGCCAACTGAACGATTTCAAACTGCTGTGAATAGAATAAGGTGGGTCAATGTGGTTGCCAATATCTCTAGAAGTTAAGTACCTTTAGAAGAAGAAGATCATTACTACGATAAATAAGAAACTTCTATTTTAATTTATTACAACATACAAGAAACTTATCTCAGGTCATATTTACCAATAATCCATAGGTTCTAATATGTTATAACAGTACGAACTAACGTGTATTCTCTAGCCATACTTTGCTCTGCTTTTTCACTTTTTTTTTAAATTATCGCACTAACTCGAACGGCTTCATTGTCTAGAGGTATGATATTCTCGACTTCACATGGTTGGATATCCTTTGTTCATGACTCTTGGCAAACTTACTTGTCTGGCTAACCGTATCCATCTGGCGGTCTCGATGAAGATCGCAGTTTCCGAAGTACCAAGAAGAGTTAACGATGTTCCGTAACTCTTTATTCTGATATCGTTGTATAATTTGGATGTTACTTTCTTTTGTAGAGCTTCATAAATATATTCCGTATATCCATATCGATATATTTTGTAACATGGTTGCTGCTTCCTCGTAATTTTTTCCGACTTCTAGAATGCGTGTGTCCTCTGCAAATGTCGCAATTTTGTTAGGTTCTAATGATGAATTATCGCTGGTATGCAGCAGGTATAGCACTGATCCCAGGGCACTTCCTTGTGGAACTCCAACTCTTCTTAATTCTGAATATGCTTCTTCATTTTCAACTCGAAAGTCTCTGTCGGATATACAGTGATGAGCGCGCTAATATCCGGCAAAATAGCGCAAAAGATGAAAAACATAATACATTGCGAAACAAAAAGAAATGAAACTAGTGGAGGTGGAAATGATCGTTATAAACGTACAAATTAACATTACAATACATAGTTTCCCACCTTTAGACGTCTGTGACAGAAGTATTTTATAAAATTCTACTGTCACAGTGACAGTTGTCATACTCCTCTGATACGTCTAAAGGTGGGAAATTATGTATATATATATATATATATAATGTTCTTGAACTCCTAAGTGGAGCATAGAGCTTCAGTGAAAACGCGCCATCGGGTTCTATTTTGCGCTAGGGCCTTCACCTCATTCCAAGACTTTCCTTGACTTCTTATCTCGTCCATGATGGATCTTCTCCAAGTTTGTGCTGGGCGACCTCTTTTTCTCTTTCCTTGGGGATTCCACTCTAGGGCATTTTTTGCAATACTGGAACTATCTTTTCGGAGTGTGTGACCTATCCACCCCCACTTTCTGTATTTTATTTCATTTTCTACCCTCTTTTGTTGGGTCAGGTGTAGCAGATCTTCGTTTCTGATGGTGTTTGGCCAGAAAATACGAACAATTCTTCGTAGACATTTGTTAACAAAGACCTGCAATTTGTCTGTAAGGTATTTTGTCACTTTCCAGGTTTCACATCCATAGAGTAGAACAGACATAACATTTGACTGGAATATTCGGATCTTTGTCCTTGTAGTATATTCTCCAGACCTCCAGACAGGGTTAAGCATGCTGAAAGCTTGTTGAGCTTTTCGTATCCTCATACGAATATCGTCTTCTGTACCTCCGCTTTCTGTTATGACACTTCCAAGGTACGTGAAGTTCTCCACATTTTCAATCTGCTTGTTGTCGATATTAAATAGCGTGTTGTTCCTTGCATTTATTCTCATCGACTTGGTTTTACCAATATTGATTTTTAAACCTATTTTATTGGCCTCAGTGGATAGTGTTTCCAATTGGTCGGCCACTTCCTGGAACCTTTGTCCTAACAGGCAGATATCGTCGGCGTATTCCAGATCACTTAGGCGTGTGGTTAACGTCCATTGTATCCCTTTTGTGTCGAAGTCTAGTTTGGAGAGAACATAGTCCAGAGCTATGTTAAACAGAAACGGAGAAAGCACACATCCCTGTCTGACTCCAGTAAGTACGTCAAATTCGTCACTGTTGACCCCATTGTGTGTCACGCTGCACGTCGCCTCAGTGTACAGTGACTTTATAATGGAAATTATTTTATGAGGAATGTTTCTTAGCTCTAAAATTTTCCATATAGCAGCATGAGACAGGCTGTCAAAGGCACGTTCGAAATCGACAAATTATGTAATGTAATGTTAATATATACGCTCTGAGCTTTGCTGGTGTCGCTCCTAGCGGATTAGTAATCCAACTTACACCGGTAATTTTTAAATTTATTATTTAATTGTTATCGCTTAATATTTACAACGCAAAAAAGTAATTAAATTCTATTCGATTTTTTTTAAGATTTTGCTAATCATTTTGACGTTCTATTGAGGAAATATTCATTTCTTACCTCGGACACTTTCACAATTATCGTGTAGATGGCGCTAAGTTTAATAGATTAATTTATAATTACATATTACGGATCATTGGAAAGACTTAAATTCAGTATTTAAAACGTAAGTATATTTAAGGTCAAAATATATACGGGCCATTCCACGAACATACACCTGTTTTGAATTACTCCGACAACGAATATTTTACTGTGCAACATAAGAAGTACGAAAGTAAATGGCCCTAATAATTATTCCAATAAACAAAAATGTAATTTGCAATTTACTTTCGTTCTTCTTATTTTGCACAGTAAAATATTCGTTGTCGAAGTTATCCAAAACAGGCGTATGTTCGTGGAATAGGGTATAACACAGCTTTGACCAACTAATAGTTTTTATAATTAATGTTTTTATTTTCAATTTTAAATTAATCACTTTGACATTTATGTCTAATTTCCAGTAAACGTTTACAGACTTGTCACTACTGGCGCTCGCGAATTTTTAAATATCCCCTCTATGTACGAGCTCACAGCGTATACGCTCTGAGCTTCGCTGGTGTCGCTCCTAGCGGATTACTAATGCAACTTTCACCGGTAATTTTTAAATTTATTATTTAATTATTATCGCTTAATATTTACAACGCTAATTAAATTGTAATCGATTTTTTAAAGATTTTGCTACTCATTTTAACGTTCTATTAATGAAATATTAATTTCTTACTTCGGATACTTTCACAATGATCGTACAGATGGTGCTTGGATTAATTTATAATTACATATTATGAAATATTAAAAAAACTTAAATTCAGTATTTAAAACGTAAGTATATTTAAGGTAAACATATACACCACAGCTTTGACCAACTAATATTATTTCCTATTAATGTTTTTAATTATAATGTTTTAAATTAATCACTTTGACATTTATGTCAAATTTCCAGTAAAAGCTTACAGACTTGTCACTACTGGCGCTCGCGAATTTTTAATTATCCCCTCTACCTACGAGCTCATAGCGTATACCTTTATAACGATCATTTCCATCTCCACTAGTTTCATCTCTTTTTGTTACGCAATTTATTATGTTTTCCATCTTTTGCGCTATTTTGCCGGTTATTAGCGCGCTCATCACTCTGTATGACTCTAGTAGTTGAGAATACTGTTTTGGTAAGTAGCATCTTATTTTATGATATATCGCTCTTGCTCGTGTAAAAGGAGATAAGTCCCAAAAAGTGTTAAATGAGATAACTTGACAGAAGATCATGCTATACCAATATGTAATTAGTGTAAATGGATATATGTGTAACACTAGCTTTGTTACCAGTCAACGTATATTGTGCTAAAATGAATAAGTACAAAAGTTTTAGTGTCGCTGGAGATACTTCGAGTTATCTCATATTACACTTTTTTTGTGTTTGGCGCCAATTGATTCCCTCGACTTAACTCAATGTACATAAAGTTAGCAGTGGTTACCTACCTATATTATTGTACACAAATTTTATTATTTTGGTGCTTTCTAGGATACATTTCATATTCTAAGTATACTGTTTGAAAGGTTTTGCTTTCTATTCACATTGTGTGGTGATAGTGAAGTACTGGAAGTGTAGTAAAGTTATTATATTTATAACTTAAAAAACCGATTTAGTAAACTCGACAAGAATCTGTATTTCATACAATGAATATTTCTATTAAAAAGTTTAAAAAGGATACGTGTCAAACATGCGATAAATACGAGGCCCTAACTCAAAATGAACATAGTGCAGAAGCTAGAGAAGACTTAAGAAAAACGTTAGACAAACACATGGAAGAAGCTGAAAATGCTTACGCCGCTAAACGCAAAGATAAGGAACAAGCTGCTAAAGATGATTCCAAAATAGTCTATTCGTTTGATTTACAGCAATGTTTGCCAACCCAAGATATAACGACGTCTATTGCTTTTTACAAGCGACAACTTTGAACATACAATTTGACCTTGCATCAATGTAACAACAATCAAACAATTTGTTACATGTGGTACGAGACTATTTCGGGAAGGGGTGCTAATCAGATTGCTTCATGTCTCTATAAAGAACTTCAATCTTTACCGCTTGCAATAAAACACGTTACGCTTTACTCAGATACTTGTGGGGGCCAGAACAAAAATTCCCATTTAGTGGCTATGTTTTTAATATTAATGAATCAATCTCATTTAAAATGCATAGATCATAAATTCTTGACCCCAGGACGTACTCATATGGAGTGTGACACATATCACTCCATAATTGAGAAAAAAAGAAGCAGTTTGAACACAAGATTGAACATCCACGTGATTGGGTTCAGCTGGTGAGATTATGTGGCCATAAGAATCCATTCCAGGTAACCGAGATGAGTAAAGACGATTTCTATGACTTTGCAGCATTTTTGAAGGAGAAATTACAAACTAAAAAATTAGATGAATCTTTAAATCGATTTTTATGGCAAGACGTGAAGTGGTTAAGGTATGAAAAGGAATATGGCCGATTTGCGTATAAAACACCCTCGACGAAGACGAACCGTTCAGCTATATGAACTATCTAAGACGCAGGCAAGATGCTTGTTCTACAGAACATTTAAAAAACTGTAGGTTTCCAAATCCCATTACTGAAGAAAAGAAAAAAATGTAATTGAATTTCTGCCTTATATTAGTGACGTTTTTCATTCATTTTATGAAAGCCTACCGACGCAAACAAATGTAAAGGAAGTGCTTCCAAATATTGAAGATGATTATACTCAAGACGATGTGTAAACGGATATAACTGTATTTTTCATTTTGTGTTAATTGAGATAACTCACTTTTTTTTGTTAAGTAAGAGTTACATGTTGGGTTTAACATTTTTTTGTAGTTTATTAGAATAAAAATCATTTACAATAGAAACTGTGTGCTTTATTACAATGAAAAACGCTTATTAAAATGGTCATATATTCTGCAATATTTCAGCGGCTCATATCTTAAAAACCCTATTTTCCGACTTATCTCCTTTTACACGCGCAAGAGCGATATAATCCGTCATCCACACTTTGTCAAAAGCCTTCTACATCGGGATAAATCTCAAAACATACTTTTTCTCCTTCTAGAGCTTTTTCTTCTGTATCTCTTATTCTATGCACCTGATCTATCGTTGACTGGCTTTCTCTGAACTCAAAATGATGATTAGGAATTATATTTTTTATTATCTATAATCAGTTGTTAGTCTCTTCAAGAGCTATTTTGAAATATGCCTACACGAATAAACTTCTTGTGGAGGTGTTCCTGGTTTTAGTGTCATTATGTTTTCTGCCACATTCTATATCTTTGGTACGTACCACAGTCCTCAGTCTGAAGGAAGCATTTACAAGATGTGTTAGATTTGTTATAGCTTTCCATGGAAGTTACTTTAACATTTCTCCAGTGATGAAATCAAATCTAAGAGCTTTCTTTGGGTTTATATTTTCTTTTATTTCCATATACCTACACCTCTTTTGAAGTTAGAGGACTAATATTTCATCTTGATTATGGAGCTTCCAGTTTATTATTTAGATTTCTTCATTTAGTAGCAGAGTATTTTTTAGGTGATCAACAATCCTGTTGGCCTTTTGTATATTAATTCTTGCCCAGCTACGATTAGTATTTATACTGGTAGGGTGATATAGATTAGGTGAAAGAAACGAGGGGGATGCAAATGTTGAAGTAAAAATACATAGCTCTATAAAATATTTTACAAAAGCGTAATCTTACGTGTCGGCTATGGTAAAACAAAAATGAGGTTTCGATACTTCTTGAACTCGCAACCTGCAAATATCGAAATGGGATCAGAATCACTTCTTGTGTTGTTGTTCCATAATATAGTATTATATCGACACCCCCGTCGAACAAGGTTGTAACTCAAGTTAGACCTTTTTCAGATTTCAACACAGGCGAATTCAGCAAAAAATTGCGCACACGCCAATATAAACGATATAGTTAAATTCTCAATAGTTTGGCTAATACTTCATTGAAAAAACTTGTATTTTAACTTAGTGTGCCATTTTAGCGTGAAAAAGGCAGTAACACTGGATACTCCCTATGTTAAATATTTACTTTATTTATACTTGACGATTAACAAAGTTGTTAAATGAGTTACAACTTTGTTGCACGTATGTTTAATTTATAAAGTATTTAAACATATTATGGTGTATCTTATAAGTCAATTTATCGAAAAGAAAATAGAAAAAGGATTTAAGGAATTTTTCCTTTTTGATAGTTGCGGTGGACAAAATAAATATAGAATAGTTTTTGCTAAATACTTCTATATAGTGAAACAGTGTAATATTAACAACACATGTATTTTTCGAAATAGCACATTCACAAAACGAGGGTAATTCAACGCATGCCCTTATAGGAAAAACGGAAGTCGTATATGCTCCAGACCAATGGATAACCATGATACGATATGCCAAAGCATCAGGCAATCCTAAATCCGTAACTGAATTAAATCAGAACCACATTATATATTTTAACCTATTTAAGGACACACATGTTAATTTTGAAGTAAATATTAATAGTAAAAGACTAAAGTAATCAAGTAAAATTGTCTAGAATTAAATATTTACAGATATGCAATAAAAATGCGAAAAATTTAAGATATTTTATACCATGATTTTTTCATAGTGATAGAATATTATTGTTATTGTAAAATTTATAATTTCCAATTAAAATTGTGTTTCCAACTGTTAGTTGATATTTTGTTTAAATATCCCATAAAAATTCATTTTCTCCTAGCTACGAGTATATTGCAAATAACTCAAAACATACAACCTTTTAATAGTTAAACGGGAAAAATAATTAACACAGAGAGTGTAAAATGGTTGTTAGGCGACTTACAACCTTTTTCTACGAATACTAATGTTTAATCTCAAGGTTGTATCTCCATCAAACCCAAGATTTTCAATAGTTATTAAAATTACAAAACATACATCTCACAGTAATCCCTTATTATGATATAAATATCATATTATCACATTAGTGTAAAAGAGTCTAGTCATTTCGCTACAAATTTTTAAAAAGTCATGTTTTCGTTTTTTGCCTCTTCTGTAAAATCGCTAAAACTGAGTTACAACCTTGTTCGATGGGAGTGTCGATATTATAATAATATTATATTATAATACAAATGTCAAATCTCTGTACTTTCTATTGGCTATCTTTTGTGTTGGTGATTACGCCAAGGTCATTTAATTTGGCTTATTTCGCATTACACAAAGTCTACATGGTCAACAGTCAATAGGATGTTAAGCGTACTTTTTCTGGCACATTAAAAATCCTTTAACTTTCAACCGTGTAGTTCCTAGCTGCTAACGCCGCCATTGTAGATTCGCTGTTAACATTACCGCTTTTTGAAGTATGTATCGGCCCATTGCCCTCTAACTAAGCACATTTAAAGTCAACGATGCAACTGGGTTGCTCCCTGTACTTATGATCATAAAAATTGATGACGCTGAAATGAGGACACATTGTGTGTCTTGATGTTTGAATAAAAGGGATTCGAGAATACGGCTTTGGAAAGTTTGTCCTTATGGAAAGAGTCTAAATCGCGTTTATGGGACATTCTTCGGGCTGGAGTTTTCGGAAATTGTCATTAACGCGCAATTGGTTTACCTTAAGGTTGTGTGCAGAAAATGGCTTTGGTCGTGAAAGGGAGAATATCACCCATTTAAAAAGATATTTGGGCTATAACACGTAAAAAATACTTTGGTCTAATATTTTACAGATAAAACTGTTACGAATACTAAACAATTTTCAGCTTTTTTTCAAGAAAATTTCTTAACGTCCCTTCCTTTTAATTTATTTATCAGCTTCACTTATTGATTTGTCGTGCTGCATGGACACATACCGAATAGGAAAGATCTCATCTGCAACATGGTGCGCTGCAGTGCAAGTGGTTAAAAGGAAATGACACATGGATATATAGGACCACATGGGTATATTTCACAACAGAAAATATGCATAACCAAACAAACAGTTACAGATCATTATAATAATAACATAGTATAACATCTTTGTCGGAGAAATCCTCTCAGACAGGTTCCGCAGCCTGTTGCATCTTTAACCATGTTTTAGGTGACTTGTGTCAATACGCACTAACCCAGGGAACGGCTGATACCATTTTTGGAAGTTATAACTATCGTTGTCGTTGCCGAGAATTGCCTCCCTGGAAAGAAAGTGTTTTAATTAGCGGAGTATTGTTATTTTTTTCCTTTTTGTGCCTTTTCTTACAGACATATCCTCTGAGCGTTGTTTCAGTTTTCCAGTCATTTACTTGATAACAGCTATTTTGTGGGTCTCGAGAAAGGCTACTTCGCCGGTTGGTATAGCGTTTAGCTCGACTCTGTGGCCTCTTAGGACCTCTTGGGTATTTAGAACACGATAAAGGGCATTTAACTGGTTAATATTTTTTGGCTTATTTACTATTTTATGATAAACACGAGGCAGTTCTTTGGAATTATTGTTGGCATTGTTTGGTAAGGTTGCTTCCTAATTCGATTTTGTAGTAGTACAGTTATATATACAGTATTATCTGTTGCAGAAATGTTGGTTAATGTGGTAGTCCTGGTATTTTTTAAGCTTGTTTACTAACTTTTGGGTTTTTTGGATTTTTCTTTGGAACTATCATTGTTATAAGTATTTTTTGGCAGATTACTGTAACATACCTAGTGATCTAGAATATAACCTATAAGCCTGCGTTGCTCAGTAGTGGTAGATTAGGAGTGGGGTAATTTATAGAGCAGACTGCAGCGAAGCAGACATGCAGTGAAGAATATGGACTATCTTTGAACATAAAGAAAACTAAATTTATGGTAATATCGAAATCAACACGAAATGTCCAAAATTTATATTTACACAATGAAATTATCGATCGAGTTAGCAAATACAAATATTTGCGCACTTTTGTAAATGAAGACAACGATAGCTCAGCAGAAGTCAAAATAAGAATAGGAAAAGCCAGATCCATATTCACTAAAATGAAGAGAGTGTTCTGTGGAAGAGATTTGAGCCTTGAAATGAAACTTCGCCTGATGAGATGTTATGTACTTTCTGTGCTGTTCTACGGAATGGAGTCATGGACGCTGAAAAAGATTGATATCAAAAAATTGGAGGCATTTGAACTGTGGATGTATCGCATAATCTTGAGAATACCATGGACGGAGAGAGTCACAAACGTCGAGGTCTTGAGAAGAATGAATAAAGGAAAGGGAGTCATATTTACGATAAAAAAACGAAAACTGCAATACTTGGGACACATTACAAGAGGCGAAAGATATGAACTGCTTCGAATAATTATGCAGGGGAAGATAGCAGGAAAAAGATCCATAGGAAGAAGACGAAACTCCTGGCTAAAGAATCTACGGGAATGGTATAGCTGTAGCAATAACGAATTGTTTCGGTCAGCAGTTTCGAAAATACGTATAGCCCTGATGATCGCCAACCTTCGGAACGAAGATGGCACTTGAAGAAGAAGAAGAAGAATTTATAGGGGCGAGAAGCTCAAGAAACAATAGATATAAAACAACAGAACGGACATACTAAAGAGAACAAATCTTCAAAAGAAAAGGGCTCCACTTTTTTTAAATGCTTGTATCCCAAAAATAAACAGAAATGGGATATTTACAAAACAAATATAAAAGCAAATAATATTAAACAAAAAAGGTAAAATCCACTACATATATAAAATTATATTAAAACCCCCTCTGTGGCTCAGTAGTAAGAGCGCCTACATTTCGATCAAAAGGTCCGAATGGTCGTGAGTTCGAATCTTACCAGGGTCAAAGATTTTTCTTTTATTATAAATTGACAAATAAAGTTAGTTTCTGACCTTGTGGGATCGGTACTCACCGGAGGGACCGCAGACGTTCGGATACAATTAGCGTCTATTTGCGCAAAAACAATGACGTCGACTTTGCAAAGTCATAAGACACTTACTCAAGGCACACACTACACATGACACTAGGTACTTAACTGCAAAAATTCACCGTACCTACAATGCCAATGGCCATTAGTTGTCGAGGCATTAGCTAAATAAGAAATAGTTATTTTGCTAACTAGTGCGGCACGAGATTGCCGTTGACCCGAACGACGCGATAGCGTAGTTCGGGCAAGCAGTCGAGTGCGGGGAAGACACTTTCCGCATGAGTTAGGAACAATATTTTTTCTAGGGCCATAGAGTCATATCAATTTTTATTTAGGATTGAAAATACACAAATTAATTCTTTGACAAGGTTGTCAAAACCAAACTTTCAATATAATGGGTTACCACGACGACGATATTGGTTTCCATGACGACGATTTAAACCATTGTAATTGTCTACTGATTTGACTTTAAATATTATGTCAAAATAATTTAATTTCATCGAATTATTGCGTTAATTTCATTAAATTAAAACATGAACACAATAAGATTCATTTGAAATAAATTAGTAAATAATATCTAAATATTAGTTTATTGCATATATTATAGTATATTATAATGCCATATTAGCAGGTATTCTACTTTCCCGCACGCCATGCGGGAAAATTTACTTTTACGCACGCCGTGCGGGAAAGTGCAACTTTCGGAAACGAAATGCGTGTTAGAAAGTGGCGGTATAAGCACGGCCAGAGAAAAAAATTATATTAAAATTATTCACCGACTCTACGTGTGTACTAAGAAATACTCAGATAAAATATTCAGATGATAGTAATTCAATATCATGCAGAGTGTTAAGGTTATACGGAATATTTATATAATATAAAGGAGCTCCATACTGGGATGATGGGAAATGTGATTGCCATTTAGGGCAAAACTCGAAATAGGCTGATACTTGGATTATACTTGTACTAAGTCGGAACTACCAACAGGATCGCCTGAGATGATACATTTGGACTTCGTGAATCACGGCAAGTCGGTAACTTACTGGAATTAATTTGAGACTACCTTGATAGTCTAAGAGCTAGTGAACCCTCCGACTAACGGTCGTCCTGTAAGGCTAGAAATTTGTCTAGTGATAATTCATAGCACACCAAGGCTAAAAACCATGACCCGGCAGGCATCAGCCGTGCACGTGTATCTACCTGGTGAATCGAAAAGTGCAAATTTAGGGGGTAAAATAAACTTTCTCCTGTAAAGTTTAAATTTAAGTATGTGTTTGAGTAAGTAATTTAGAAGAAATGTGTACAATGACAGGCGATTCTGAAGAGCATAAGACCTTGCCAGGCGAGGGGAAAATTAGGGGTTTTTCCTAAAATTATCTTTTTTGCATCGAACAAACTTTTTTTTAGGTTTTTTGAATTATTCCAAACAGAAAAGGTTTTTGGTGATTTTTTTCTTAAGTTAATAGTTTTTGTTATATAAGCGATTAATTGAAAATTGCGAAATCGGCCATTTCTAACCCTAAATCGGACATTTAACTAAAAATTTCAATGTTGCCAAGGTAGATAGATATTCTTTAAACATTGATTGATGAAATCTTGAAGAAGAATTTTTTGCAATACAATATCGAAAACCCCTTTGTTTTTTAATTGCTAATCAAGCGGGCGCGATACTGTAGTATAAGTGAGGACGTTTGAGTTTGCATAAATTCATTATCTCGAGAAAGGCCAAATTTAAAGAGAAATCCTTAGACAGGTCGATTTTTATTCTTAAATTAGAACTTTTTGGCATATATATAATACTAGTGACGTCATCCGTCTAGGCGTGATGACGTAATCGATCATTTTTTTAAATGAGAGTAGGGGCTATTTGACAGCTCATTTGAAAGGGTATTTAATTTTCTATTCAGTAATATAGACACTAACACAATTATTATACATAGTGTACAAAAAGAAATTTAATTAAATTAATTTAGACAAAAGGAAGAAAAAAATTGTGTGTACACCCTGTACAAATAATTATGTTAAGGTTTACATTACTGAATAGAGAATTAAATAACTTTTCAAATGAGCAATCACACAACCCCTGCTCTCTTTTAAAAAAATTATCGATTACGTCATCACGCCCAGGTGGATGACGTCACTAGTATTATATATATGCCAAAAAGTCTTAATTTAAAAATAAAAATCGACCTGCCTGAGGATTTCTCTTCAAATTTGCCCATTATTGAGATAATGAATTTATGCAAACTCAAACGTCCTCATTTATACTACAGTGTCGCGCACGCTTGATTAGCAATTAAAAAACAAATGGGTTTTAGATATTGTATTGCAAAAATCTCTTCGGGATTTCATCAATCAATGTTTAAAGAATATCTACCTACCTTGGCAACATTGAAATTTTTAGTTAAATGTCCGATTTAGGGTTAAAAATGGCCGATTTTGCAATTTTCAAAATTTTTAATCGCTTATATAACAAAAACTATTAACCTAAGAAAAAAATCACTAAAGACCTTTTCTCTTTGGAATGATTCAAAAAAACTAAAAAAAACTTTGTTAGATGCAAAAAAGGTAATTTTAGAAAAAACCCCTAATCTTTCCCCTCGCCTGGCAAGGTCTTATGCATTTCAGAATCGCCTGTCATTGTACACATTTCTTCTAAATGACTTACTTAAACACATACTTAAATTTAAACTTTACAGGAGAAAGTTTATTTTACCCCCTAAATTTGCACTTTTCGATTCACCTGATAGATACACGTGCACGGCTTATGCCTGCCAGGTCATGGTTTTTAGCCTTGGTGTGCTATGAATTATCACTAGACAAATTTCTAGCCTTACAGGACGACCGTTAGTCGGAGGGTTCACTAGCTCTTAGACTATGAGGCTAACGTTAAGGGTCGTTTAAACACAGTGATAAATCAAACAACTTATCAAGGTCAATCGAGTTGTTGCAACTTATCATTGTGTGTAAACGGTGCATCGCACAACTTATCAAAGTTGGAGTTGGGTTGAAGGTGGTATCGCATTGAATCGCAGCGTCTAAACAGCGTTTCAATTTGTCATCACAACTAGTTGCTGTGACTTATGGTTGTGTTTAAACGACGCTTTAGACATACTTAAGATTACGTCGCATATTGAAATATACCTAAGACCCACATTGGATCTTAATTGAATGAGAAAAAAAAGAAAAAATATAAATAAATACAAAAGGTATCAAACAATATCCTACCCTTTGGCAGGGGTCTCCCTACACATCACATTGAACATAACAACATATAGTCTGGGCTGATTATCGGAGAATAGGCCATGTTTGGGAAAAGTTATTTACCAGCAATTTTACTGCTGGAATCGAATCTTACGATTGTATATATAATCATAATATAGGTATGCAAAGTCCGCAGATAGTGTGCTACTTTTTTTATAAACAAAATGGCGCCCGAAAATCGTGTTTTTTTCAATTTTTGCTCTATAACTCCAAAGATTTTAACTTTACACCAAAAACAACCAAATAAAAATTCAACGCAATTAAATTCTGCATAGAGAGGTGTTTTTCACGATTCACTTCAACGAAAACTTTCCCCGGAAAAGGCGGGTTTTTCCAACAAAATCTTTAATTTTCAACTAAAATTTTATATAAGTAATTGTTAAACAATAATTAAATAACTTGGCAATATAAAAGCCCTTTTTGTAAAGACTATAATTCCAGAAGCCGATGGAAATTGAATAAACAGTTTAGCAACACTTGAATTGTTAATTAAAAATTTACGGTCGCTATAATAACGACAATAATTATGATGCATAAGAATAACTATGATTTTTTCATAAAAAGACACTATACATATCTAATGTACTTTACAGAATTTAAATTGGACTATTTAAGCGGCCTCAGAAATATTTTAAAATTATAAACAATTTTTTGGCTTATAATTAAATAAAATATCTCGGGAAATATTAAACTAAATTAAATTATGAAAGCAGAATTCGAAAAACGGCAGCAGGACTCTTCTTTTAAAAGAAAAAACGTTAATTATGACGAGTAATTCCTGAGATACAACCGGTCAAAGTTGACCGGAATTTACGGCAAAGATATGAACAATATGATCATAATTTTTAAACCATCACCTTTTTGTTTTTGTCCTCTTTCTCCACACCAATTTTCATATCTTTGAAATATTCATAACATATATTATTATAATAAAAACTATCGATAATACGTGTGAAAATTGCCAAAAATAGCAAAATTCCAATCAAAAATTAGGTTGGAGAAAATGTAACCCTCAAAGTTCAAAATCGGTATACGTTAAAAAATGCATTTTCTCGGCTTCCCATGGAGCAATTTCCTTCATTCTTTTTTTGTTCCCAAGTAACTCGAGTAGAGCCATCGAACTAATGCATTATTAAATGTCAAACTTACATTTGTTATAATAAATAAATTTATTTATTATAACACAAAATTTTAATTTGTTTAAATAAAAATTGTTTAAATAAATATACAGCTCTCAAATGAGAATATTTATGTTTTTAACTTTAAAAATGTACTCTTTTAGTAAGTTTATCTAAAAAAAGCCTACAACTGGAAAAAATATGTAGTTTTCTGTCCTTATAAATAAATTAATATATTATAACAAAACAAAAGCAAGTGTGACATTTAATAATACGTTAGTTTGATGGCTCTACTCGAGTTATTGGGGAACAAAAAAAGAATGAAGCAAATTGCTCCATGGGAAGCCGAGAAAATGCATTTTTTTTAACGTATACCGATTTTGAACTTTAAGGGTTACATGTTCTCCAACCTAATTTTTGATTGGAATTTTGCTATTTTTGGCAATTTTCACACGTATTATCGATAGTTTTTATTATAATAATATATGTTATGGGTATTTCAAAGATATGAAAATTGGTGTAGAGAAAGAGGACAAAAATAAAAAGGTGATGGTTTAAAAATTATGATCCTGTTTTTCATATCTTTGCCGTAAATTCCGGTCAAGTTTGACCGGTTGTATCTCAGGAATTACTCGTCATAATTAAACGTTTTTTCTTTTATAACAAGCGTCCTGCTGCTGTTTTTCGAATACCTTTTTCATAATTTAATGTAGTTTAATATTTCCCGAGATATTTTATTTGTTAATAAGCCCAAAAATTGTTTATAATTTTAAAATATTGCTGAGGCCGCTTAAATAGTCCAATTTTAATTCTGTAGAGTACAGTAGATAGGTATTGTGTCTTTTTATGAAAAAATCATAGCTATTCTTATGCATCATAATTATTGTCGTTATTAAAGCGACCGTAAATTTTGAATTAACAATTCAATTGTTGCTAAACTATTTATTCAATTTTCATTGGCTTCTAGAATTATAATCTTCACAAAAAGGGCTTTTACATTATCAAGTTATTTAATTATTGATTAACAATTACTTATCTAAAATTTTAGTTAAATGTTAAAGATTTTGTTGGAAAAACCAGCTTTTTCCGGGGAAAGTTTTCGTCGAAGTGAATCGGGAAAAACACGTCTCTATGCAGAATTTAATTGCGGTGAATTTTTATTTGAGTGTTTTTGGTGTAAAGTTAAAATCTTTGGAGTTATAGAGCAAAAATTGAAAAAAACACGATTTTCGGGCGCCATTTTGTTTATAAAAAAAGTAGCACACTATCTGCGGACTTTGCATACCTATATTATTAATATATACAATCGTATTCCAGCAATAAAATTGCTGGTAAATATTTTTTCCTTGTATTTTGCTAATTAGACCAGAGTAATACTGGATTAGTGGAGAATGAATTTAAATTCAAAATATATGTCATTTCATGAAAAAAAAAATTAAAGAGGAGACTGTTGAATGGTGGCGGTCAAAATACAGGGAAACGTTAGGGAGGTCGGAAATGAACTTCACGTACCTTCTATATTTGCAAACAAAAACCTTCGGCAGCTTTAGTCCAAACAACGCAACGTGGTAGTTTTAAAATCGAATTATATTATGACAACAAAGGGTCATTTTAAAAAGTTTTGTCGGAGGTAGCCAAAGATATTTAACCTTAACGGTAGTTTTATTAGGGAGTAGTATTGGCCTTAAATAATTTCTTGGGATATTTTATAAAAATTAAAATTATGTACAAAGTGATTTTATAAAATTTAGAAATAAAAGCGAAATTTGAACAAGATGTAACATATGGACATTTTGACACGGTACAATACCATTGTCAGAAGTCTTTTGTATACAGGGTGATTCAGATAAAGGGCCTATTAGAAATATCTCGAGAACTAAAGGAAATAAAATCATGAAAATTTTAATACAGGGGTTTTGAGGTATGAACTATTTAATGAAAATATTTTGGTCTCTTCAGTGGCTGCTGTTACCACTTTAAGAAGGTAGTGCCACAACTCGGGCAGCCGCCAAAATTTTTAGTGACGGATTCACGATATTGTCAAAAAAAGGTATACTGACAACAAAAACTAAAAAAATATATGCGCGGATACTTTTATCTTATGTACATATCTTAAGTTTATTGATCTGAGGTGCCAAGCAATTGTCCAACATTGATCAAAACAGTTCCGTAAATTAATTAATAATAAAAACCTCTTAACCTACCACCAGCATTTACTGCTGATAGCGCTTGAAAATTGTTATTACGATTTAGTCTCTATTTATCAATTTACAAAAATAATATTATTTCATTATTCACACACATGCACAAATTTTTGTAATGTCACTTTTAAAGTTTACGATATATGAAGTTCATTCTTCTATTTTTTGGTTGCAAAGTTTTCAATGACTTTATAATTAAAATTATCAATACAATTTACCAAATTCTTTTCTGCAGATAGCATACCTAAAGCACTAGGTTTCGATGTAAACATCGAAAAACAGCGTTCTGCTTCAGATGTTGATATAGGAATGGTAACTAAAATACTTAAAAGTTTAATAGTTTCTTCAAATGTGCTTTTTAAACCTTCCCTCTACAATAAAACCGATAGCGAACAGCCCAGAGGTAGTACTTAATTCGTCTCGCTAATACAGTACCTACTTCTATTTCAATTTTAAACCGAGTTTTGCTTAAAAATTAAAACTGTCTCCATGTTTCATTAAGAAATGATTCGGAGAACTGATGCTTATAAGCAGAAAACTTCTCCGACATAAATAAATTAGAAGCAACTAAATGTCCGGAGAAGGTAGACCTTTGAAAGATCTGGTACTTTGAATAATATAAACCTTTAAGTCGTTGTCTAATTCGGCGGTAAAATTGACCAGCTCCTTAAATATGCCTCTATTTTCTGAATTTTCTTTTTCGTCGTGACCTCTTAAAGCTAACTCGAAAGCTCCACAACACCTTATAACATTTGTAGTTTTTTCTAGCGAAAAACCACCAAAAAAATTTTTAAAATACTAATCTTTATTGTCAATTAATAAATTAAACTTAAGAAATAATCAAAATATTATCAAAATACCCACGATCATGATGCACTAAAAGTTTAATTATAAATACAAAAACCTTTTAACAGAAAATATACATAATAAAAGCGACAAACCAGCACGTAAAGAAACTCAGTTTCATATCCCTGGCTTCATACCCTCGTGCCTGGCACAGCGATTCTAATGTTAAGGTATACTAATAGTCCAATATAGCTCTTTCTCTGTCACTTACATAGAATGCTCATAAAATCTTTCTCTCTTTAGTCGTGCCAGTACTGACTTCGGCGCGAAGGAGATTCTCCTGTCGAATACTCTCCGCTGTCGGCAGGGATTGTATTGCGCCCATAGTTGCCATATTTTATATAATTTATGAAGATCAAAAGAAATACACAAAAAAAATTAACAGGAATTAAAAAGTTTTGAAGATAAAAAATATGTTTATGGATAGTTAGCAAGGTAGTGCCATCGCTCTATGGCACTACCTCACGGGCCGCCACTGGGTCTCTTTGCTACTTCCGGTTATACCGGAAGTTGATAGTAATTTCGTTTTTTTTAATGGGACACCCTGTATATTTTTACATTTTTGGATTCTGCTCGATATCTTCTTTCTTAAAATATGAGGCTTTGTATCATTATATAGGGTAGTTTAAAAGATAATTACGGTTTTTTATAAATTTTGTAGCAAAGTTGACACCCTGTAGAATTATACTGATTTGCTATAAAAAAAACTCAATTTATGTTTAGGTGATTTCTAATATAGTCTATTATTATAAAATAAATAATATAGCAAAATGTTTAATTTTAGTATACAGGGTTGGTAGAAACTCGGAATGAGTATTTTCTGAGTTTCCTTAAAATGGAACACCCTATATTTTTGTATTATAATGAAATGATATTTTATAGTACTTTTACATTTCTTAAGCATTCCCTATGCCTCACTGCTTAAATTTGTAAGTTATTCGTAGTCCTTTGAGCCAATCATTAATTGCAACAAACATTACGTGAAATTTTATAAGGTTTGTCGTAAAAATATTCAACCATAAATAATTTTTCAAAAATAAACACATATTAATCTCGACTGACCCTTAATTTATTAATACTGGTTGATATATCAAAATACCTACGTAGTTAAAATTGTTGGTGTGTTTAATATTAATAAAAACATACAATATTCTATCTCGTTGGCTATGACGTTGACACTAAATATGCTTAAACATTTGCTTTGCTTAAACAAACATTCTACTATTTTTGAAGTTCCAGTTGTTTTGCTACCATTACTAATATTAATTTTTCTAACCCGTTGTCCTAGCTGAACGACAAACGCGACAACGCGACACGATGCGACGCGACGCGAAAATATCAAGTAATGGTTGTATTTGTGTGTGGCCTACGTTTTCGGGTTAATCAGTCTACGACAAGACGCGACGAAGTGCGAACTTGTTTTGTTCGCGACGAGACACGACGCACGCAGTGTGACATATCTTAAAGTCAGTAACAGCATCTCTTTCATAGAAATTGGTTTTTGAAAATTACTTATTGACAGTTGAAACTGGGTTTAACAGCTGCGATAATATATAATCGAAAGTATATTCTTTAAACCAACGTGGATTATTTCTTAATTTCGAATATAGATGATGAAATTCTCTAAATTTATTTTGCTCTAAATATTTATATGATATTTGTTGTCTTTCTTCTTCGTTTATGGAATTTTTTTAAAGCTAAGTATTTAGAACATGAATTTTCTAGTAACAGTGCCGTATACTCCCCATACGGAAGAATAGGAATGAATTGACATCGTCACGATTGTCCTAGGTTGAGCGATGGAAAGCGACGCGATGCGACGCTACATAAGCCACACGTCGCGTGAATTACTGGTCGCATCGTATCGCATCGCACCGCATCGCGTCGCGTCGTTCTCCGTCGCTCACCTAGGACAACGGGTATAAGGATCTGATCCAGATGTTTTTTGTTCTAGGGAGAGTATAACAAATAAAAATGTGCTACTAGCAATAAGAATTTATCATCAGCAAAATTTCATGATAGATGACAATTAAAAAGAGAAACTTTTCAGAATTTACTAGAGCGGTTTCAACGAACTAGACATTTAGATTACGAGAAATCTAATCGAACAAAAACTATTGTAAATGATTAAAATGAATTTAATGTTAAAGTCACTGAGAATCTGCATATTAGTATGAACTTTCTCGTAACCTAAGTGTCTAGTACGTCGAAACTATTCTAGTATACTTTGAGAAGTTTCTCTTCTTGGTTGTCGTTTATCAGGGAGTTGCAGATGATAAATTCTTATTGCTAGTAGTACATTTTTGTTATACTTTCCTAGAACAAAAACTTACTAATCAGTTGTTCATTACAATAATTTTTATTAGTAATCGTAACAAAGCAACTGGAACTATAAAAATAATATAAGGCCTAATGTTTAATGTCAAAGTTATTAGTAATCGTAACAAAGCAACAGGAACTATAAAAATAATATAAGGCCTAAAGTTTAGTGCCAAAGCCATAGCCAACTAGGTAAAATATAGTTTGTCTTTAATATTTTATGCACCAGCAGTCTTAACAACGTTGGCATGTTAGTATCTCATCCAATATTAATAAATTAAGGATTATTCTAGATTAACATATATTTCTTTTCAAGCAATTATTAATGATTGAATATTTTCACTGCAAACCTGATAAAATTTCACATAATTTTTGTTGCAATTAATATTTGGCTTAAAGAACTACGAATAACTTACAAATTAAAGTAGTTTGGTATAGGGAATGCTTAAGAAATAAAAAAAGTACTATAAAATATAATTTCATAGCAACACTGAAATACATGGTGTTCCATTTAAAAAAACTCAGAAAATACTCATTCCGAGTTTCGACCAACCCTGTATACTAAAATTAAAGATTTCGCTATATTAATAATTTTTAATAATAATAGACTATATATTAAAAATCACTTGAACATAGATGGAGGTTTTATATCAAATAAGTACAATTCTACAGGGTGTCAAGTTTGCTACAAAATTTATAAAAAACCGTAATTATCTTTTAAATTACCCTGTATAATATTACAAAACCTCATATTTTAGGAAAGAAGACTTCGAGCAGAATACAAAAATGTAAAAATATACAGGGTGTCCTATTTAAAAAAAAACGAAGTTACAATCAACTTCCACTATAACCCGAAGTAGCTAAGAGACCAAAATATTTTCATTAAATAGTTCTTACCCCAAAACCCCTGTATTCCAATTTTCATGATTCTCTTACCTTTAGTTCTCGAGATATTTCTAATAGGTCCTTGATCTGCCTCACCCTATATACAGAAAGACAGATATACTGCGAAATGAAGGGCAAATAACACAGTATTAAAAGTGCTAAATAAAGCCAAATATTAATTTATTTTTTCAACCAAGTTGGACCAAAAAACCGATCTAATTTACTTGAGACGTAACAGGATGTCCTCTTTCCAATGAGGCCACATACGTTGCGATCCCACATATTAGTAAGATACGCAATTTTTTGCGTTTTTGAACCACATAAGCTTTATTTTTCGCTGTCGTTATATTTATTTTCCTTTTTAATGTTATACATCATCCGTTTTTTGGTAATGATTAATATAAAAGATCATTAAAGCTATTTGGCAATAAGCAGTCATTCTTTTCTCCAAAACGTTATATATTTTCTATGGTAGGGGAGCAAAGTGCTAAATGTGCAGTCACTCGAGCGCTTTGAGGACCTATTGGGTTATGAAGAGTAGGTCCTAAAACCAAAAAAAGAATGTGTGTGTACTGAGTACGCACGTAAGAAGTTATACTTCTATTATTATGATTTCAACGAAATTAATATACTTAACAGGTTATTTGTATTTTATTTAAATATTTAACTAACATTATTTACCTACCACTTTTAAATTTTTTTTATTAAAACGATAACAAAAATATATAAAAAAAAAGAATATGAATCGTCAGGGATTTGAACCCGGGACCTTTTGATCTACCGCTGAGCTATATTCCCTTTGCTTTCACAGGTTGCAAGATTTCTCATACATACTGACAAATTTAATAGACCAAGTGAAGTATACAAAAATACTTTAAATATACTTACTATTATTATAAAATATCTTATTCCCGAGGAAGACAAATCCAAAGACACAAAAATTTTAATAAATAATACATTTACTAAGAACAATAATATATCCTTTTATATGATATAATATGACTTATTTGCGCTGGCAGCACTGATACATACACATCTTGAAATATTAGCAACGAAATACATACTGTCTGTGAGCGCATGCACTTGGCATTATAAAATTTCACTTTCGATCGTAAAGAAGTATAAATTCAAAAAGTTAAGTAAATTTTTACATTTTAGTGGGGACTTTCCACTTTTTAATTTAATTTTCCATTTCCAACAATCGTTTTTTCCGAACATAACGCCATCTGTCCATAATTCAAAAAAATGTTTCAAATAAAAGTTACTTATTTTTACATAAGGAATCCAAATCTGCAATAAAAAAATGGGGCCTCCTATTTAATATTTCAAAGTAACCCCCCACCCCATCTCCGTGGGGGTTCGTGTTTGGTGTCATTTGATAGATTTTTCAAAAATATTAAATAAGTGTATTTTTCATTTTTTCGATCTGATGTTCATTTCGCGAAATATCGCGGGATTCGTATTTAAAATTTTAAATTTATACCCACCCCTCTCCGTGAGAAGTCGTGTGTGGTATCATCCGATAGATTTTTCAAAAATATTGAGCACGTATTTTTCAGTTCTTCGATGATCTCTCATTCATTTCGGGAAATATTCGCTTTTTCCTTTTGAAACTTTGGGATTCGCCCATTTCCTTACGCCGCGCTCAAATCGTGAGATTTGAATGGAAGAATGGATTTTTGTTTCGGCCCTCATCAACGTACTCCCGTGCATGAGCCAATATATGGTACCGGTACATTTTCAGGGTACAAGGTTTCTCCCCATGTATTAATCTGCGCGCTCCAGTAACTGCAAAAATCCCCGCTTGTGCTCCCCTACCCATACCCTCTGCTCGTTCACCTGTTTTGTGTTACATAAGTCTTTCCCTCTTATGACAAGCCTTAGCTCTTAAGCTTAACATCATTAAGCATCACGCAACCTTTTTATCTCTCACTATATGATATTACCCGTTTCGAACTCACTCATTTGAATATAACTTTTCTCTAATTAATATTATCTGAGAACTACTCTTACGCCTACTAGCTATTATGCGTTCTTAAGTTTTTTTTTCTGACTGCTAATAGTATGGTGTAGTTAGACCCAAACCCAGACATCCAAAGTGAAAGTTATCCTCCAACACCAAATTGTTCTATGTGGTCCACATAATGTTCAGAAAAAAGTCACACCATTTTGAGCGTCGGGTTTGGGGGAGAGAAGGGGGAGAAATCTGCAAATTCGTAGTTTTTAAGGTTTTTCGTCAATATTTCTAAAACTAAGCGGTTTAGCATGAACAACCTTCTACACAAAATTGTTATACATTAAATTTTAAATAAAAAAGACCCGATGCATAACCCTTCTAAAATGAACGGTTCCAAAGTTACGGAGGTAGTATAATATAATTGGTCCAAAAAAAGGCCTCCCAGACATCCAAAGTAAAAGTTTTCCTTCAACACCAAATTGTTCTACATGGTCCACATATTGTTCAGTAAAAAGTTACACCATTTTGAGCTTCCGGTTTGGGGGGAGATGGGGGAGAAGTCGGTAAATTAGTAGTTTTTTTACGTTTTTCGTCAGTATTTCTAAAACCTTGCTTTAACGTAAGGAACGTTCTATAGAAAAATGTTCTACATAAAATTTAAAACAAAAAAGGTTCAATACATAATTGTTATAAAATCAATGGTTCCAGAGTTACGGAGGGTGAAAGTGGAGGTTTTCGATACTTTTTATATTTACCGATTTCTCCCCCCTCTCCCCCCCAAACCCGACGCTCAAAATGGTGTGACTTTTTCCTGAACATTATGTGGACCATATGGAACAATTTGGTGTTGGAGAATAACTTTCACTTTGGATGTCTGGGTTTTTGGTATAGTTACATCATCAATATTGCCCAAAAAATATAAAAAGTATCCTCGAAAACCTCGACCTTTCGCCCTCCGTAAGTCTGAAACCGTTAATTTTGTAACAATTACGTATAAAACATTTTTTGTTTTAAATTTCATGTAAAACATTTTTGTACATAACGTTGTTTACGCTAAAGCATAGTTTTAGAAATATTGACGAAAAACCTAAAAAACCTACTAATTTACCTACTTCTCTCCCATCTCCCTCCCAAACCGGACGCTCAAAATGGTGTAACTTTTTACTGAACAATATGTGGACCATGTAGAACATTTTGGTGTTGGAGGAAAACTTTTATTTTGGATGTTTGGGTTAGGCCTTTTTTTGGACCAGTTATACTATACTACCTCCGTAACTTTGGAACCATTCATTTTAGAAAGATTATGCGTGGGGCCTTTTTATTTCAAATTTAATGTAGAACAATTTTGTATAGAGGGTTGTTCATGCTAAACCGCATAGTTTTTGAAATATTGGCGAAAAACTTAAAAAACTACGAATTTACCGATTTCTCCCCCCTCTCCCCCCCAAACCCGATGCTCAAAATGGTGTGACTTTTTTCTGGACATTGTGTAGACCATATAGAAGAATTTGGTGTCGAAGGATAACTTTCACTTTGGATGTCTGGGTTATGCCATCTTTTGGATCAACTATACTATACTATAATAACAAAAAGAACATCCGGCAATCCCTGTTTTGTTTAACTAATACACATATAAAAAATATTTTTAAACTAATATACTTATGGATATGAAAATTCTTTATCCACTTATCTATGGCCAGATGGTTTCCAGCCAGTAAGGAGTTTTTATGCAGTTAGCTTTCCATTCCGAATTTTCATCAGGAAGTTAACGTGTAAGGGAATAAAAAGCATTATTAAGCATCAAGCAAATTTTAAACTCTTATTTAAAGTCTCCTTATTCAATCAAAAATATAATTTACTTGTGTAATTTTTAAAAAAGGAAATTGCTTTCCGCAGATTATCATCAAAGTAAAATATGAAAAATTCAAAGAGGATTTTCCACAGACATGATTCTCCGGATCCCTTATTGCTACTCTTTCTTTATCTTAATTGTATAACTTTAAATGTTTTAACATCTTATGTCTTGCGTAATAAATTGATTTCCCTTCTTTGTGTAAGTAAGTTTGAAAAGTTGGTTCATTCGGTATAATGTAAAAATGAAAAAAATCCCGAAACTTCCATTACCAAACAAAAAGTTAAAGGAAATAGCCTCATTAACTGCTCCACTTAAACGCATTTTCACTCAAAGTTTTCATCACCACCGCGTAAAATCCACTTTTACCAAGAATCTACCAGAGATCTTTTTCGTGTGAGTTGCCTACGGAACAAAATGTGTAATTAGCAAACAGCCCAAAGTTTTTACACTAAGAAAAAAAATTTGGTAATAAAAGAAATTTATGTCAGTCATAAAAATATTTAGATTAACATCATATCAGTCACAATAAGTAAGTTCACATATTTTTGTAACATGTTTCGTTAATAGTTTTATCACTCCTTACTGGCATTTATGACGGTAATTCGAGTAAATATTTAAATAGAGCTTCGCGTGCCTTTTATGATGAATTCAGTGAGTTTATACAGGGTGTTTCATTAATAATTGTCCATATAGTAACTGGAGAAACCTTACCACAAAATACGAAGATTTAACCTAAAACACTTAAATAAAATGTTGTTCCTTATTGAGTTAAAGGGTGTTTTATCTAAAAATTTAAAAACTATTTTTGCTCAGCATTTTAAAACTACTCAACGTATCCTTTTCATACTTGGCAGGAAGTATAGGTACTGTAGAAACTACTAAATTGTGTTAAACAAACGTTTCTGGCTATCACCAGAGGCGTACGACGGGGGAAAGTGAATGGTTGACCCTTTCCAAATTCTACGCCACTGGCGAAATTGCTATTTTAGTTCAATTTTTGGATTCTCCAACACTTTCTATGAAAATAATATACTCTTCATTCGTAACGATAAAGTCATTAGTTTTCGAGATCTTTGAAGTTAAAAATGAAAAGACAAGGTTATTTTGATTAATGTATTGTGTCGCTTAATTTTTAATTTCAAATATCTCGAAAACTAATTATTTTATTGTTACGAATGAAGAGTATATTATTTACATAAAAAGTATTGCAAAATCAAAAAAATACACTAAAATAGCAATTTCGTCAGTGGCGTAGAATTTGGGAAGGGTCAACCAGCCACTATCCCCTATCGTACGCCTCTGGTAGTAGCTAGAAACGTTTGTTTATCTTAATTAAGTAGAGTGTACAGTACCTACACTTTCTGCCAAGTATGATAAGGATACGCCAAATAGTTTTAAAGTACTGGGTACAAATAAATTTTAAATTTTAATCATATAAATCATATTATAAATTAATCAAAATAATTGTGCTCTTTCATATTTAACTTCAAATATCTCGAAAATTAATGACTTTATCGTTACCAATGAAGAGTACATTATTTACGTAAAAAGTATTGGAGAATCTAAAAATGGCACTAAAATAGTAATTCCTCCAGTGGCGTAGAATTTGAGAAGGGTCAACCATTCACCATCCCCTGTCGTACGCCTCTGGTAGTAGCTAGAAACGTTTGTTTATCATAGTTTAGTAGGGTGTCTAGTATTCGCACTTTCTGCCAAGTATGAAATGGACACCTCGAATAGTTTTAAAATGCTGAGCAAAAATAATTTTTAATATTTTAGATAAAACACCCTGTAACTCAGTAAGGAACCACATTTTATTTAAGTGTTTTTTAAGTGTTTTAGGTTAAATCCTCGTATTTTGTGCTAAAGTTTCTCCAGTTACTATATGGACAATTATTAATGAAACACCCTGTATAGGGTGAGGCAGATAATTGGCCTATTAGAAATATCTCGAGAACTAATGGTAAGAGAATCATGAAAATTGGAATACAGGGGTTTTAAGGTATGAACTATTTAATGAAAATATTTTCATCTCTGTGCAACTTCCGAAGTTGCTTATAAGTTCGTTTTTTTAAATGGGACACCCTGTATATTTTTACATTTTTGGATTCTCCTCAATATTTTCTTTCTTAAAATATGAGGTTTTGCAATATTATACAGGGTATTTTAAGAGATATTTACGTTTTTTTATTAATTTCGTAGCAAGATTCACACCCTGTAGAATTGTAACAGTTTGACATTAAAAGCTCTGCTTACGTTCAAGTGATTTTTAATATAGTCTACTATTGTTAAGAATCATTAGTATAGCTAATTTTGAAATTTTAGTATACAGGGTTGGTCGAAACTCGGAATGAATATTTTCTGAGTTTTCTTAAATGGAACACCCTGTATTTTAGTATTGTAATGAAATGATATTTCATGGTACTTTTTTATTTTATAAGTATTCCCTATACCTAACTGCTTTAATTTGTGAGTTATTGGTGATTCAAGCTAAACATTAATTGCAACAAAAAATACGTAAAATTTTATTAGGTTGGCCGTGAAAATATTCAGTCAAAAATAATTTTTCAGAAATAAATACATATTAATCCAGACTAATCTTTAAAATTACCAATAATGGTTTAGCTATCAAAATACCTACGTAGTTAAGATTGTTGGTGCGATTAACAATTAAGCACAAATTAAAGCAGTTAGGTGTAGGGAATGCTTAAGAAATAAAAAAGTACCACAAAATATCATTTCATTACAATACTAAAATACAGGGTGTTCCATTTAAGAAAACTCAGAAAATATTCATTCCGGGTTTCGACCAACCCTGTATACTAAAATTTCAAAATTAGCTATACTAATGATTCTTAACAATAGTATACTATATTAAAAATCACTTGAACGTAAGCAGAGTTTTTTATGTCAAACTATTACAATTCTACAGTGTGTGAATATTGCTACGAAATTAATAAAAAAAACGTAAATATCTCTTAAAATACCCTGTATAATATTACAAAACCCATATTTTAAGAAAGAAGATATTGAGGAGAATCCAAAAATGTAAAAATATACAGGGTGTCCCATTTAAAAAAACGAAGTTACAAGTAACTTCCGGTTTAACCGGAAGTTGCAAAGAGATGAAAATAGTTTCATTTAATAGATCATCCTTCAAAACCCCTTTATTCCAATTTTCACGATTCTGTTGCCTTTAGTTCTCGAGATATTTCTAATAGGCCAGTTATCTGCCTCACCCTGTATACAGAGAGGTTCAAAATTATGGAAGAAAATCGTTTTTTCAAGAATATGCTACTTTGGAGAAAAATCCTGAGAGGTCGGTTTTTATTTTTAAATTATGATTTCCTGACATAGCTGCTATAATAGTGACGTCATCCGTCTGGGCACGATGACGTAATAGATGATTTTTTTAAATAGGGATAGGGGTCGTGTGGTAGCACATTTGAAAACTCATTCAATTTTCTATTTAGTAATATAAATAATAACATCAATATTTATATAGGGTGGCACAAAACACTAATCTTTGAAACAAAGCAATTGCCGCAAAAGTTGAATTTATGTCATTTATTTAACTCAAAATACATTTTACTGCTGCCAAAAAAATAGAAAATAATGAAAATAATGTTTATTTGACAAATACACATTGATTTTTGCTTATATTAAATGTTTAAACTGCCAAGAGGCAGGTAGGTGGCTGTTTGACTTTTAATTTAAGGGAAAAGCATTGCTTATTTATAAGTTGTTTTTTGTATTTTCTGACAGCAGTAAAATGTATTTGAATTCAAATTAAATGACATACATTCTTCTGTTTGTGTCAATTAATTTAATTACAAAAGAATTTTGGCCACCCTGCATAAATAATGATGTTAATGTGTATATTACTGAATAGAGAATCGAATAATCTTTCAAATCAGCTACGACAAGATCCCTATTGCCATTTTAAAAAATCATCGATTACGTCATCACTCCTAAACAGATGACGTCACTATTATGTCATATAATATGTCAAAAAATCTTTATTTAAAAATTAACATCGATTTCTTTCGGTCCGAAATCCGATAAAAATAGAATTTTTATTTCAAAATGGTCTATTCTCGAAAACATTGCTTTATTCAATAATTTTGAACTTGTCGATATATACCCAAAAAATGATAAAAAGTGATATGAGAAGACCTAAACGCAAAAGTTGGAAGAGAACAGAAATTCCAACCTATCAGGGAAGTACAGTTTCCAAGAGTAATCGAGTGACAATGGCAATAGGCATAGGAAGTATATGCACATTTATTATTTTTACAACTACCTTTGCATTGGTAACGCTTGTAACCTTGACTAACTAAAATGCTATTTTGCGCTTAGCTTGTCTGAGAGATATTTCATTCTCTTTTATTGAATCAGTTATATTTTCAAAAAAAAAGAATAAAACTGAACCAGGCAAACAGGCACCTTGGAGACCATCGCCGATATGAAATTCGTGCTCAGCGTCTCCTAAAACCCATAAGTAATGGTTATTGACTGATTTTAAATGATTATAGCCTAAAACTCCTGACGAGCAGTTCCACTCTGGGCACCAGGTACCTTGGAGACCATCGCCGTCATGAAATTCGTCCTCAGCGACACTCTCCCAAATCGAATGCAAAAAGTTGCATCACGATTCATCTAATGCAGCGCTGCCTCGTCTATACTAAAATCACAATAAAGATTCACCAGAAATACACAAACCAAGAAACGTTGAATGGTACGAGTAGTGTTGCCCAAAATCGGTCTTGGTCTTGCAGTCTTGGTCTTGTTCTTGCATTTTCGCAAGACCAAAACCAAGACCAAGACTGACCGTGCAAGATTTGAGCAAGAACAAGACTGACCCTGCGAGACTCTTCCGTCTGTCAGTTAGGATCGAATGTCGTTTTAGGGAGTATAGTAGTTCGGGTATATGCTTAGATGCATAGAGGCTCTATGAGACGCAAAAAATATGTAACAAAAATTTGGAAAATTGGACGCGCATTACTAACAATACCATAAGCATACATAACCAATCAAAATATCCATTAAAGAAAACTTGGCGCATTTGATACGTACTCAGAGGTCATAAAACTACAATGTAAAAATAAAACATTTTAAACATGCTTTCCCATGAGACGATTTTTTCGCTCTGAAATTAATTGTCCAGATTTTGATAATAGGCGCCACAATAGCCGCCGTCTAATCGTTTAGAAATATGTCATGTTAGATTAGCTGATAAAAAATAGAATAATATAATAAACCTTGTTGGCCCAAATTATTAAGACTGACTAAACATCGTTTGTGCTGAGTGTGCGATATCGGTTATAGGTCTGGATCCCGCGTATGAAAAAAAAGTTGATTAATAGCAAGCTGAAAATTTGTTAATAGCTTAAGGGTGTCTAGTCGGACACACTTTGATATATGGGTACACTGGTACAGGGGAAGTTTTAATTGTGGAACAGGTTAAAAATTTGGAATGGTCAGACCACGAAAACGTCAACATGTATTTTGTCCGACACAACTTCCAATTGATTTGTTGCCCTTTCAATAAACTCTCATGCAAAAATCAGACTGCTATTTATCACCTGTCATAATTCCTGTCATTTAACATATTCTACGTATTCCGCTCATTATAATTCCCATTTGTTAATAGATAGCAGCCTGATTTTTGCATGAGAGTTTAATGAAAGGGTAACAAATCAATTGGAAGTTCTGTCGGACAAAATACATGTGACGTTTTCATGGTCTGACCGTTCCAAATCTTTAACCTCTTCCACAATTAAAAATAAAAACTTCCGCTATTCCAGCGTTCCTATATATCAAAGTTTGTCCGACTAGACACCCTTAAGCTATTAACAAATTTTCAGCTTGCTATTAATCAACTTTTTTTTCATACGCGGGATCCAGACCTATTAAACAAACCAAAATTTGCTGAAAAAGTGCGGCTAACTATCAAATAACAGTCTATTTCTATTATAAAGTGCGTCCATAAAGTAACGCATAAATTCATTATTTCGTAAACCGGCGACTTAAAAGAAAAATCCCGAAACAGGTCGATTTTTATTTTTAATTTCCGATTTTTTGACATATACATCATACTAGTGACGTCATCCATCTGGGCGTGATGACGTAATAGTTGATTTTTTTTAAATGAGAATAGGGGTCATGTGATAGCTCATTTAAAAGGGTATTCAGTTCTCTATTCCCTAATATACACATTAACATAATTATTTATACAAAGTGTTCAAAAAAACATTTTTTTAATTAAAATAATTGAAACAAAAAGAAGAGTTTATGTAATTTATCTAATTCAAAATACGTTTTAATGTTGTCAGAAAACAGGAAAAAAATTTATTTGACAAATAAATATTGTTTTTATTTAAATTCAATGTTAAAGCTGCCACCCACCTGCCTCTTGCCAGTTTGAACATTTTGTTCAAGCGAAAATCAATGATTATTTGTCAAATAATTTTTTTTCTATTTACTGACAGTAGGAAAACGCATTTTGAATTAAATAAATTACATACATTCTTCTTTTTGTCTCGATTATTTTAATTTAAAAAATATTTTTTTGAACACCCTGTATAAATAATTATGTTAATGTTTACAATAATGAATAGAGAATTTAATACCCTTTCAAATGAGCTATCATATGACCCCTATTCTCATTTAAAAAATCATCGATTACGTCATCACGCCCAGATGGATGACGTCACTACTATGATATATATGCCAAAAAATGAGAAATTAAAAATAACAATCGACCTGTTTTGGGATTTTTCTTCAAAGTTGCCGGTTTGCGAAATAATGAATTTATGCGTTACTTTATGGACGCACTGTATTGAACATAATGAACAATAAGTTTCTTTGACATTGTTTATGACACCAACACATAATATGTCGCGTTGTTAATCACGAAACAGATTATGTTACCTTTTCGATATGTATGTATATCTTTCATAAAGAAATTTAAACTCATCATTCGACACACACAACAATATCCTACTTAGGGTATTGGATAGTAACGATTATAAAAGGATCTTTGTATTGATTCTTGGTCAAAAAAATTAATATAAAGATAAAGTAAAGTCAAATAAATTGCGTACTGTTCTGTAATTTAATTTGTATTGTACGTCGAACCCGCTTATTGGAATAACCTTTGTGCTAAGCAAAACTATTCCTATAACCGGGATATTCTAATAACCGATCATTTGTGGCCAGTAGAACCGTTTCGGAGCCTCAAATTTATATTCCTTAAAGCGGGATATTCTTATAAGAGGTATTCTAATAAGCGGGTTCGACTGTATTTTACTTTTTATTTAAATAAATGGCAAATTGTACAACTCTTTTATTCCATTTCATATAAGGTGAGGGTCGATCAATCCTTTTCTAGACAGATAATGTTCTTTGAAATACAGTCAACTTTATGTCATTGTCATTAATTTGGTTTTTTGTGTTTTACCCATGTTTTAGCACATGTAAGCTTAATAAATGCAAACGTTTATTAAGAAACAGACTGTCTCCCGTGGGCCATGGTATATAGTTGTTAGTTAGAGTATAGGCACGGATCGCTTAGATCGTCAGTTCATTACTTACTCAATGTCAGTTTAGACATTTATTAATTTAGTTGGTCATTACCATGGCTATGATAATTCAAGATTAAAATGTACCTACTCTGTTACAATTTACATATTCTAAAGGCGCCGGTGTAAAGAGAGAACGTATTCGAAATAATGAAATAACAAATAGTGTAAAATTTGTTATTTCATGATTTTGAATACTTTCTCTCTCATAGACCGACTATAATACTTCGAATAGACGGCGTCCCCCCCGGCACCTTTATATCCTGTGCACTGTACCTACGTTGTTCTAAGATCTAAAGTAACGCTTAAAGAATAGCAATAGGCTAATGTGTAACTGCGAGATTTGCAAGACCAAGACCAAGACCAAGACCTGGAGCGCAATACCAAGACCAAGACCAAGACCAAGACCAGGTGTATTGGCGCAAGACCAAGACCAAGACTGTCTAAGTCTCGTCTTGGTCTTGCATTTGGGCAACACTAGGTACGAGAAGCACTCACGAATCATGATTTACAGGTATGAATTTTTTATATCATGATTTGGGATTTAAAATCTATATACTGTTATGATCTGCTTTCTATTACTTTTATATTAATTAGTATTTATTTGATTAATTATTTATTTGTCGCAAATCATACATAAAAAATTATAAGAAAAAATATCAGGGTGCCTTTTAGAATAGAATAGAATAGAAATATGCTTTATTGTTACTGAAAATTTTTACAATTTTATGGACAAAGCTTACATACAGTCAAAAGAAAAATATAATATAAATAACAAATAACAAATAAATTAGATAAATCGTCAATAATGTACAGTATAAGATATAAAAGCCAAGACAAAAACAATTTTTTGCAAAATATATATAAATTGCAAATTGAACATACAACAAATAAAATAAAATAGGTACAACATAAGGAACTGACAAGTTTATGCTACTGCTTATGGAACCCATTGTTCTTAGTTATTAATTAAGAAATTCTTCTATTTAATAATTTTGTCGTAAAAAATTTAATTAAATTCTCTTAGGTTATACTTATCCTCTCTCGTGGCTTCAGTATCTCTTAGTTGATCCTTATCGGGATAAAATGGAAAAAGGAAATAAATAGAAATACCATAAATAAACACATACAAATACCTGCAAAAAACAATGCTCTGTAAATTTATCAATTAAATCCTGTGGACATAACTGTCCAAAAGAAACTTTTACCATATAAATTAAACTAATTCAAACAAATATTTATCGCTTTGTTCTTGATACCATTCATATAAAAAAGCTAAACAAACAAATTTGGTATTCGCGAAATTACTTATACTTCCTATTAAGTTTTTGAAATGTTGGAATCTTTAATTCATATACTTTTACGTTAAGAAAATTAACTTCTGATTATAAAGAAAATCTATCACATAATTATTGACTGACCTTTTTGATTCACACACAATGATGTCTCCTCTTGACCCAAACAGCTCCTCCTTGTTGATTATGTTAGGCTACCAATCAAAGCCCTCTCCGTTCTCAGCAAACAATCCAGCAGGATACCAGAAACTATTTCTCCAAAACACAAGCCAAGCCTCTTTTTGCCAGTACTCATTCAATAAACTCCAAAACTCTCTCCTCTCTTTCTCTCAACAATAATCACCTGAGACCCAAGTATCTTTTTTACTTGGTGTCACAAATAATTGTAATACCGATAATTCTTGTATCTTACTCTCTCTTACAGAATCAAAGAGGTATTTCTTCTCGATTTGATTTGTCTCTCGTTCAACTTTTCAGCTACTCTCACTATCAAAACAACCACTAGTACTTGCTTCTGAACTACTCACGAAAACTTTTGACTGCTCTTCTCGGATGCCGGTAACACAATCCTCTTTCTTTTCCAAACTATCTCAACATTCTAACCTCTCTTTTCCCCTTCCAAATTTCCGAGCCAATCAGAAACATTTCTCTTTTCCATTCGAAAAAACCCAGCCATTCTTTCAAACAATCCTTAAAATTAAAATTCCAAATCTCTCTACCTTTAATTTTCTAAAAACGAATAATTATAGTTGCCTGTGGTTTTACCTTTCCCGTAATAACAAAACAATATTTTTAAATTATAATCCTAAATAAATGTTCCTTTCACTTTACTTATTTACAAATGTCTTTAATTCTTCATGGAAAAACTCATTAAGGAGAAACCTACTACGTGAAAGCTAACTTCTAATAAATATTTACAAAACAATATATAGGGTGTATCAAATTTATGTGCCCGCGTTATTAAAAAAATTAAAATTTTTATTCTATCTTTGATTGCCAAATTGATACACAATAATACATTGTAAATTATGATTTGGTAGTGTTCATCGTAATATTAAACGTGTCTTGGTTTGTTTATTTCTACTGCATCTTCATTGTGATTTCAGTATAGAAGTAGTTCGCCGTCAACCAACAAATATCTATATCGACACAAAGAGATCTTACTACTTTTCAACTAAAAATAAACAGAGCTTTTAACAGTGTAAATATCTGAAGCCGCATATCCTCTTGGATCATTTACTTAGTGTAAAGTTTGATAATAGATTTATTGATTTTCAGGAGCATCGCGGCTGCTCAGATACGCGACACTGCGTTACCACTTTTAAATATAAATTATCTCAAAAAAAGATAGAGATTTAAGTTCGTTAGATTTGTAAACATTTGAAAAAGTATTGGAATCAGACTGTAACGTTTGCTATTAGCATTTATTTTTATTATAATTTGACTGTCTTTTCCGCTTTGCAAATATAATGAAGGTTGATTACCATTGGATAAGCTATTATTTTTTTGGATGCGTTTACGTAAAATAAGGTTATATTCTTTCATCTACTTTATATCAGATACAGTAGGAAAAATGAAAGAATACCCATGAACGAACATATAAAACACGCTGTATTTTCCTGTCACCGTGTCACACAAAAAATTGGCCAGCGCAAGTACATGTAACAATTATTGTTACATGTATTTCCACTGGACGATTTTCTTTATGACACGGTGACAGGAAAATACAGCGTGTTTTATATGTTCGTTCATGGGTATTCTTTCATTTTTCCGACTGTAGATTATGCGAATACATCTCTCGGAAAGCCGTAAAATATGCTAGAGCTAGAACTTCAATTATTAAAAATAGAAAATTATTTTTCCTGTTCTCATTGTCTTCATTTATAGAGATTGCTAATCAACATGGCTATTTGCACTTTTTAAACTGCTGCACCTAACTATTTTATTCCATTTAAGAACAAACACTTCAATGGATTTGTCACGTTAGACATAGAAATAAAAACTATGAAGGAAAGGTCGAGAAATACCGAGGAGAAGATGGAAGTACTGTGTGGCACAAGAGAAAAGGTTTAGGAGAAGAAGACACGATGCTGGGATGCAAGAAAAGCTGGGAAAGACGAAGAAAAAATAAGAACGTAATAATTCGACCAATGTCTTTCCGAATCATTCACGAAGGTTCAAATAATATTTGGACGAAGAAGCATGGGACGTAGAAAAAAATCTTAAATGCTGAACCTTCGTGAAAGATAATAGGTTTGTTCTCGCAAACAGTCAAACTAGTCAGAAACCGTTAGCAAACAGTTGGTCAGTGAGAGAATATAATAAAGTCACCAGTGCTATCCCATCTACTCGCGCTGGTCAGCTATTCGCTGATGGTTTCAAACCGTTTGAAACTGATGCTAGAACAAACCTATTATCTTTCTTATGCATGTTTAGTTTAGTTTTGTCCAAGTATAATATAGGTATTAGGGTTCGTATATATAAATCAGCTACAAAGAACTATTCACAAAACATACCTAGTAGGACAGATATTGAGATAAATGAGATAGTCTAGGCGCCAGAGGGGTCACCGTGTCCTTTTTAATTCTGATGGACAAACTTAACGATTTCTTATAGATTTTTGGCTGCTTTTTACGAATTTCGAGGGTGGATTTCGATCTGAGTGATCAAGTGGTGAATGCCCTTGTATTCTCAATATTTCTATACGGAGCAGAGACTTGGACTCTTCGCGCATGCGAGCGCCAAAAAATTGATGTTTTGGGATGTGGTGCTGGAGAAGAATGTTGCGCATACCTTGGACAGCTCATAGGAAAAATGTTTCCATTCTAAATCAACTTAACATTAAAAAAGGCTGTCCACAATATGTCTGCAACGAATTCTGCAATTCTTTGGTCACGTGGTTCGCAGAGGTGACGACAGTTTGGAGAGATTAATTGTTTCTTGAAACGTTCCGGGGAGAAGATCAAGAGGACGATCACTAACTAGATGGTCTGACCAAATAAAGCATTCAGCTGGAAACTCATTCTGCGAAGCTCTTAGAGCAGCTGAAGATAGAGACCAATGGAGAAACATTGTTAGGAATATTTGAAGAAATCACGATCCTCAGTAATGGGGAAACGACAGGAGAGAGAGGTCAAAAAATTGTTATAAACAATTTAATTGTTTATAAGGCTCTGGCTCAAAAACTAAAAGAGATAAAAAATTTGTTTTAAATAAAATTTGTTCCTTAATGAAAAACTAAGAAAAAACGTTTACTAAACTTAAGTCAAACAATTAAAACCCAAGAGATCGTAAAATTAGTGCATAATGCAAATGCAAATTTTTGCAAGTGTTTTTCGAAGCTTTATCAATCGTAACTCGGCTTCTACGCATGCAAACGAGCCTTAGAATGTCTCATTTTAAAGCTTGGTTAATAGGCTTCCAAAAACAATTTGCTAAATTACTTTATATTCACTTGTTTTAAAGTTATACCCTTTTGAATTTATAATTTTCTTAAAAAAGTTGTACATTAATTTGTTTATAAGGGTTACAAGCAAATTTGAGCTATAAACATTTATACTTTAATTAACAGTAATGATAGAAGGATTCAAAAGGAACAATTTGTGCTTATGAAATTGTTCGTAAGTTTATTTTTTCCAAGATATCGATATTTTAATAGCGCGCTATGAGGCGCAAGGTCGGCTCACTGTCAAGTATTTTTCGACGCTTTATCGATCGTAACTCGGCTTCTACGCATGCAAGTGAGCTTTTCAATGTCTTATTTTAAACATTAATTGATAGACTAAGCACTTAATTAATAGACAATTTCCGAACCTCAAAATATTCCTTTTGAGTTCTTCTATGATTAATGTTAATTAAAGTATAAATGTTCATTGTTGAAATTTACTAAAAACCCTTATAAACAAATTAATGTACAAATTTTTTTAAAAAATTATTACTTCAAACGAGTATAACTTTAAAACAAATAAAGATAAAGTATGAGACATTGAAAAGCTCATTTGCATAGTTACGATCGATAAAGCGTCGAAAAATACTTGACAGAGAGCCGATCTTGCGCCTGATATCGCGCTTTTAAAATATCGATATATTGGCCAAAACTAAACTTACAAACATTTTCGTAAGCTCAAAATGTTCCTTTTAAGTTCTTCTATCATTATTGTTAATTAAAATATGAATGTTTATAGCTCAAATTTGCTTAAATCCCTTATAAACAAATTAATGTACAATTTTTTTAGGAAAATTATAAATTCAAACGGGTATAACTTTAAAACAAATGAAGAAAAATAATTTAGCAAACTTCTTTTGGAAGCCTATTAATCAAACTTTAAAATGAGACCTTCTAAGGCTCATCTGCTTGAGTAAAGCCAAGTTACGATCGATAAAGCTTAGAAAAATACTTATTTTGCAATTTGCAATTTGCATTGTGCACTAATTTTACAATATCTTGAGTTCTAGTTCTTGGATTTAAGTGTAGTAAACGGTTTTTTCTTCGTATTTTATTAAGGAACAAATTTTATTTCTGCCATTGTTTTATCTCTCTTAGTTTATGAGACAGAGCCTTATAAACAATTAAATTGTTTATAACAAATTTTTGACCACTCGGATCGAAATCCACCCTCGAAATTCGTATTTAGCTGTCAAAAATTCATAAGAAACCGTAGAGTTTGTCCATCAGAATTGAAAAGGACACGGTGACCTCTATTTGGCGCCTAGACTACGAGTAAAAATAGTAATTGTATTGACAAATAGTTAATAAAACAAGAAAGTCATTATAATTTCCTATAATAAAACATGGATTTATAAAAATCGAGTTACTAATACAAAATTGACAGATTGACAAGAAGCGATCTAATGGTAAAATTTTATAAGAATTGTTCCACCGACTGTCTTATATTAACCTTTAACTACCCGCGCATCAAGCTACACGCGTGGCGTACTTTATACGCCACAAGAAAACACACTTAAAAACAGCGGATTTGTTTTTTTTTAAATACACCTAGTTGTTTGTTATAAACCTTATTCGGCATCAGTGAATACTTGGAGTTCCTTCTCAGTAAGCCAATGGGGATTTATAACTGGAATCATGGAATAACTGGATTCCATGATAAATAAAATAGCTAATAAAATTTTTTTTTAAATGTGATTTTTTACAGAAGAAAAAGTATTGTTTATAAAGAAAAATATATTTTGTGCTATTAGACCAGGGCCCATCTGTAAAAATATTAGTACATTTTGACGTTGAGAAGTGACTCAAATTTTTTTGCAGAAATTGCTTGAAAATAATAGTGTAGGAAACAGAGGTTGAACCTTGCAAAATGGACACAAGTCCGGTTTAATTTTTTTTCTGGTGTATTAAGGGGTGCTTATTATAGGACTAACTTTTTCTGAAAAAATTTCGCCCCGGAATCCCCCTTTCCACCCCTTTAAAGGGGGTAATTTGTGGTTTTTGCGGAACGTAGCCCTTCCTGTACCTTTTACAAAAAATTTCTTTTATAGAAATATAAAGAGGACTATATTTTCTACGATTTGTTTTCAACAGCATATGTCTATCATCCACCGTTTAGCGGGGGTAGCGCCCCAAATTTGATAAGTTTTTAAAAAAGATGTTTTAAAAAAAATATATTGTTCCCTAACTGTAACGGAAATTAAGAAGAAACCTAACCGCAATTATTCGCAAATAATTGATTGATTTTTTGGTATAGGTTTCACTTAAGGGTAATTGCCCTTTTTTAAATTACAGGGTGTTACATTTTAAAAAACCCCTTTTTATACCATCTGAACCGTTTATGCTATAGTTTAAAGACTTTCAACGATTACCCATGTACTGGTGCTATTTACAAATTTGTATAATGCACCCCCATTTTTCCCCGGAACCACCCCAAAAAAAAGAAGAATTAATAAATAAAGTGATTTTCTTGGAATCCTTCGCACACAATGCCCTTTATTAATATGCTTCATATATCATTTTGTGCACGTTATTATTACCCATGCATGGACATCAAAAGCGATTTACCACTGCAACCCCTGCAACCAAAAAAATATATATAAAATGGGGGGTTGAAATTTTTTTTTGTTTTTTGCTTTTGAATCCATATGGGCATATTCTTCATCAATAGTGCTTTTCAAAAATATATATGGTTATTGCAACATCCCTGCGGAAACCACCCCTATCCTTGAAAATATACTGCAAAAACTACCCCTATCCCTTGGCGAGGATGTTTTTACGATTTTCTCATTACCTATGCATTCCTTTTAAACAAAAGTTATACAAGAGTAAAGACCACTATTTACTCTAAAAATTAGGTCCTATTCATTTTTTTCGTATAAGCAACCGTTACGGCACAGTGGCGCCGTAAACCTCATATATGCTTTGGCAGGCTCCAGTTTTTGTTTTCTTTTTCGTCATCTGTTTGTTTTATTGATAAAGTACTTATGTAAAATAAAACAACATAGTGTAACCTACAAATTATAACCTATGCACATTTTACTGTCTTTGCGCCCCAAAGCCACAGTGGTGGCCCAAAATCAATTTTTGCATATTTTCGCCACCTACACGTATTTTATTGCATTAATGCTACCTTAATAGCACAATAATCACCCTTAAGTGGTCGCTAAGTACTGGCGGATCCAGGAAGGGGTGATGGGGGTGATCACCCCCCCCCCCTCTCAAACCAAGTGATATTGTATTTAAAAATTATAAAAATATTCATTTATTTTTATAGAAATACTTATATTATATTATTATTTTTATAAAAATGGCGTACTTTTTATGCTTTAGCGACAGTGGCGGATCCAGCATCGTTAAGAGGGGGGTGCCAATTGGTTAAATTTCTATAAAAATAAATGAATATTTTTATAATCTTTAAATATATTATCACTTGGTTTGAGAGGGTGGGGGGTGATCGCCCCCATCATCCCTCCCTGGATCCACCACTGCTTAGCGACCACTTACGGGTGATATTGTGCTATTAAGGTAGCATTAATGCAAAAAAATGCGTGTAAGTTGCGAAAATATGCAAAAATTGATTTTGGGCCACCACTGTGGCTTTGGGGCGCAAAGATTGTAAAATGTGGATAGGTCATAATTTGTAGGTTACACTGTGTTGTTTTATTTTACATAAGTACTTTATCAATAAAACGAACAGATGACGAAAAGAAAAACAAAAACTGGAGCCCGCCAAAGCATATATGAGGTTTACGGCGCCACTGTGCCGTAACGGTTGCTTATACGAAAAAAATGGATAGGACCTAATTTTTAGAGTAAATAGTGGTCTTTAACATTGTATAAGTTTTGTTTATAAATAATGCATAGGTAATGAGAAAATCGTAAAAACATGCTCGCCAAGGAATAGGGGTAGTTCTTCAGTATATTTTCAAGGATAGGGGTGGTTTCCGCAGGGAGGTTGCAATAACCATATATATTTTTGAAAAGCACTATTGATGAAGCATATGCCCATATGGATCAAAAGCAAAAAACAAAAAAAAATTTCAACCCCCCACTTTATTTATTTTTTTTTGGCTACAGGGGTTGCACTAGGAAATCGCTTTTGGTGTCCATGTATGGGTAATAATAACGTGCACAAAATGATGTATGAAGCATATTAATAAAGGGCATTGTGTGTGAAGGATTCCAAGAAAATCACTTTATTTATTAATTTTTCTTTTCTTTGGGGTGGTTCCGGGGAAAAAATGGGGGTGGATTATACAAATTTGTAAATAGCACCAGTACATGGGTAATCGCTGAAAATATTTTTACTCCAGCATAAACGGTTCAGTTGGTGTAAAGAGGGGTTTTTTAATATGTAACACCCTGTAATTAAAAAATCAGCAATTACCCTTATGTGAAACCTATACCAAAAAATCAATCAATTATTTGTGAATAATTGCGGTAGGATTTCTTCTTAATTTCCGTTACAGTTAGGGAAAAATATATATTTTTTTGAAACATCTTTTTTTAAAACTTGTCAACTTTGGCGCACCACCCTTGCTAAACGGTGGATGATAGACATATGCTGTTGAAAATAAATCGTAGAAAATATAGTCTTCTTCATATTTCTATAAAAGAAATTTTTTGTAAAATGTACAGGAAGGGCTACGTTCCGCAAAAACCACAAATTACCCCCTTTAAAGGGGTGAAAAGGGGGGTTCCGGGGCGAAATTTTTTCAGAAAAAGTTAGTCTTATAATAAGCACCCCTTGATATACCAGAAAAAAAATAAAACCTGACTGGTGTCCATTTTGCAAGGTTCAACCTTTGTTTCCTACACTATAACTCAAATAATAATATTTGAGTTTTCCTCCCTCTTAAAAAGGTCCGGAACATTGTTTAAAAAATCAATATGTCAAAAAATTAAGGAAAAATTTGATTTTTTTCTTGGTTTTTTGATTATAACTTTAAAAGTATTTATTTCCGAGAAAAGTTGTACTAACAAAAAAGTTGCGTAATTAAATTTTCTATAATATAGAGCTAGTTAAAAATTTAAAAAATAGTCACCCTTGTTGCAAAATAGCAATAATTGCGAAAAAATCATACAAAAACAAGTATTCGCATTTTACGTTTTTCAACCATTTATGCTACAATTAGGACCTTCATGTTTAACGCAGAAAAACTTTATGATACACTAAAACAACACTAATAATTTCATTAAGATCGCTTCAATAGATTTTGCAAAATAAATTTTGCAATCTAGCTTTCGCAAAAAAAAATCATTTTTTCAAAATGTTACAGGACTGAAAATAAAGCAGATAGCAAGTTGACATTTTTTTTGCGTATAGAAGTGTAATGTACCTTTCATTTGCAATTTTGCAAAATAAAATCGATTAACACCACGGCGTCAGAAATTTTTTTAAATAAACATTAATTATTGGTGCTACGCGCAGGACTGCGGAATGTTTGCTCTGATTGGGCATTCCAATGACCTTTGATAATGATTGATACATTTTAATTTTTATTACATTTCAATATAAATAAATAAATTTGTTTATTGCAAAATAAAAACACTCTATCCTTTGAAATAACACTTATATTAACAAAAACTTTCTTTGTTCATATATTGTAACTTAGAGAATAAAAGTATATTATTTTTAAACATAAGCAATTGTTTAAACAATATTTCAAAAACAATAATAAAATTAGTTTGATTTTTGTGGAATTAAAATATTAAAATACAACAAAATATAGAGTAAGAAAATAATATATTAGATAAAGATTGGAAGAAATTTTGGTGGAAATCAACTTGTGTGAATCGAACACCGCTGTCCTGCGCGTAGCACCAAAAATTAATCTATATTTAAAAAATTTCCAGACGCCGTGGTAACTAATCGATGTTAATTTTTTAAATTGCAAATGAAAGGTACACTACTCTTCTATAAGCAAAAAAAGTTTCAACCTTCTATCTGCTTTATTTTCAGTCCTGTAACATTTTAAAAAATGAATTTTTTTTGCGAAAGCTTGATTTCAAAATTTATTTTGCATATTCTATTGCACCGATCTTAATGAAATTTACAGTATTGTTTTAATGTATCATAAAGTTTTTCTGGGTGAAATATGAAGGTCCTAAGTGTAGCATAAATGGTTGAAAAACGTAAAATGCAAATACTTGTTTTTGTATGGTTTTTTCTCAATTATTGCTATTTTTCAACTAGGGTGACTATTTTTAAAATTTTTAACCAAATCTATGTTGTAGGAAATTTAATTATGCAACTTTTACATCAGTACAACTTTTCTCTGAAATGAATAGTTTTAAAGTTATAATCAAAAAACGAAGAAAAAAATTGAATTTTTCCTTCATTTTTTGACATTTTGATTATTTAAACAATGTTCCGGATCTTTTTGAGAGGGAGGATAACTCAAATAATATTATTTGACCTATTTTCAAGCAATTTCTGCAAAAAAAATTGAGTCACTTCTCAACGTCCATCTCAAAACAGATGCGCCCTGGACTATATATTGACTAAAAACAATTGAAATATGTACTTATATTACGACTTATATTAATATAATCGTGACGCATATTGTCCACCACCGGAAAAAACAAATAATAAACTGTAAATTACGATCTTCCCAGAACGCCGATTATAACGAAACTAAAACCAAATTGCAAAGCACATTCCAGTGATAGGTCAGAGAGATAAACAAGGTCCAAAATTAAATTTTTAAATATATTTGCAGTAGAATTCTTATATCTGGCGTACAAAATACGCCAGCGCGCGTAGTTAAAGGTTAAATGTTCCAACTGAGTAATGACGCAAAGAGGTAACTATTTAATCTAAGCTAGAAATCCAAAATTTTTAAATGAGGTGATCGTTGCAAAACAATAATTATTATTGTCAATCTATACCGTTCTAACCATTATCCACAACCATTACGGTATTAAAAAGCTAGTAATTAGTAGTAATTGCACAACAGCTCTAAAATTATCGAATTTTTCCCGAGTGACATTTTAACAGTTTTAATTTCACGACCCGAAGAGGAGTGAAATTATGTCAAAGTGTCACGAGGACAAAAATTCGATAATAATTTTAGAAGTCGAGTGCAATTTGTTGCAATTATTTCATGAATAAAATTGTTCAAAACCAAAATTGTATTGTAATTTATTTATGAAGTACAAATTACTACAATTAAACACACAATTGTTATAAATATTTGACGGTTGAAAGTCATCACTTTTATAATTTTAAAAAATTAATTGTCATTAATGTCATTGAATGTATCTTTTCGTAGCAACGAAGGGCATCTGACGTAATATACTTGACGACGGGATATTATCAAAAATTATCGGGTATAATATCACAAGAGAGTGAGAATAAATTGTAAATAATGCGACAGATTTTCGAAAATTTGTTGTCTGGCAATAGACACGAGAGCCCGCAGGGCTCGAGTGGCTATTGCCCAATGACAACAAATTTGAGTAAAACTGAAGCATTATTTTTTTATTTATTTTTACTGTCGTGTGATATTCGTAAGATTATTTTTTAATGCTATATTATGGATATTTTCTTAAATGTGACAGTTGTCAAAACTAGGAAACTGGTTGCCATTAAACAGAAACAATCTACTTAAAAAAATTCTATGGGTAATTTTCTACAGAAGATAATTCTCAGTATAATTTTAGTCTGATTGGACAGAATTAAACACGTGATCAAATATTTTACTATACGATTGGAAGTTAAAATCATCAAAAAATAATCAGTTTAATTTTTATTTCTGTAGCTTCCTATTGGTCAGAATCTCCTATGAATGAAATAATCGAGAAAATCCAAATATAATTCCTGAACTACTGTACTTATTAAATCTGGAGAAACAGCAACAACAAACATTTTTACCTTTTAGTAAATTGCCTAAAACATTGATTGGTGAACTACCTAAGGATTTTCGCTAGGTCAATACTGACAGCTTTGGGGTAAAAAACAGTAATTAATGAATATCGACTATAACAAGCAAGTCTATAAATTGTCTACGGTGTGACAAAAAATTTGAAAAAAAAACAGTGATTGATCAAAAGATGTACAGATTGACAAGAAGTGGTATGATGGTAAAATTGGATAACACAATACCTACATCTACTTTGGTATATGGATGTTAAAAGTGGGTAAAATTGCAATGAAATTTGCTTTCGATTGTTTCAAACTATTGAAAAAGTGAGGATTGGCTTTCCGCAATTAAATTATTACAAATAGTATTTAAAAGTGTTAAATTGTAGTGCCTGGATAACCGCAAACTGTAAGTAAAGATCACCATCAATGGTGCTATAGCTCTATGAAAGAGCCTCGACCTTCCCAAGTCTATTACGCCAGTCAGTCCTTATCCATTGCCAACCATTGCAAGTTTGCTGCGCCTATTTTTCTCCCATCCTCATCCACACCATCCTTCGATCTTAGTTTTGGCCTACCCCTATTTCTACTTCCCACAGGTTGTTACATAAGGATTCTTCTAGGAGGGTTGTTCTGCTGTGATCTTGCTAGATGTCCTGCGCATCTTAGTCCTCCTATTTTTATAAGAGATACTACGTCTTTACAACCAAATTTTTGTTTATATCTGTGGTATACCTCGTAGTTGTACCTCCTCCTCCAGATACCATTTTCACAGATGCCAGCGAATATTCTTCTCAGGATCCTTCGTTCAAATAAATTTTAGTGCCTGGATGACCGAAAACTGAGTGTAAAGATAAAATATTTAAATAGGATTATAGCATATATAGCTGAGAATCCATTAGCAGTTTGAAACCATCACCAACGTAGCGATAAAATTTATTCGAAGTTTGACTTTTTGCTTCCTGTAAGTGATAAGAACGTTAGTTACTCTCCAACAAAATTAAAAAGAAAAAAAGAGAAGAAAAATGTGACAACTTTTATCGCTAATGGAAGAATGAGGAAAATAATAATTCAATTCAAAGTAGTCTTATACCTTATATAAGAACAGATAACAAACTACAGAACAAATAATAGAATAAAAAAAAACAAAAAATCGACAGCAAGTTTTATAAAGAACGTCACAAAAACGTCAAATTAAAATTTTTTGCAAGGAATAAATGACTAGAGAATGGATAGCAGGAAAAGCTAGATCAAAAACAAATAGAAATACAGAACAATAACAAATAGAAATACAGAACAATACCAAATAGGAAGAAGCCACGGAACTCTATAAAAAAAGAGATGTGGACTCCTATCGAAATGCAAGAGTAGCAAATAAATTACAAGGATAACAAGAAACTCGGATTCAAAACGTCCTCCGACGTTGTCCGATGTCTTGTTGCCAATATCTTCTATCATGGCAGTTTTCATCTTTTAATCCTCGTACATTCATTGATCGTCTTTCTTCTTGTATCCACATCGTTCTTGGTCTTCCTCTTTTCCTGTTGTCTGTAGGTATCCATTTCATAATTTTCTTTGGCAGTATCTCCTCCCCCATTCTCTGAAGATGTCCGTACCACATTAATTGTTTCTTCTCAATGCATTCTACGACCGTTTCCTGTAAATTCATTATTCGCTTTACTTCCTCATTTCTAACCCTGTCCAATCTCGATGCTCTACTTGCTCTTCTTAGGGCGTCCATCTCAGTAGCTTCTATTTTTCTTTTTTGGTGTTCCTTTATTCTCCATGTTTCGGATCCGTATACTAATGTGCTCTTAATCATGGTGTTGTATATTCTCATTTTTTTTTTGTTTCCCTATGACACAGGGACATTCCCTAAAATTTATAGATATGTAAAGCAAAAAAATCTGAACAAAACTATGGGTGAAATGAAATTCTGATCATACACGGATGAAACGAGCTGCTGAAATGGATCAACGGATAAAGAAATTTATGGTGATAATTTAGATGGACGACACTATATCTATAGGATGGAAAAATGAACATATCACACCAGTTTTTCAGCGATCTAACTAAGCTCAACAACTATAGAGCTATTATGTTACTGAACAAAACATATAAATAACATATTTTTGAAGTTATACTTCTTTACGATCGAGAGTGAAATTTTATCACATGCCGGGCGCATGCGCACACAGACAGTATGTATTTCGTTGCTAATCTTTCAAGATATATATGTATCAGCGCTCTCAGCGCAAATAAGTCATATTGCATCATATAAAAGGATATATTAGTGTTCTTAGTAAATTTATTATTTATTATAATTTTTGTGTCTTTGGATTTGTATTCATCGGGAATAAGATATTTTATAATAATAGCTAGTATATTTAAAGTATTTTTGTATACTTAGTCAGTATGTATGAGAAATCTTGTAACCTGTCAAAGCAAAAGGGATATAGCTCAGTGGTAGAGCGTGTGACCAGAGATCAAGAGGCCCCGGGTTCAAATCCCGGACGGTTCATATTCTTTTTTTTATATTTTTGGTATCGTTTTAATAAAAAAATTTTAAAAGTGGTAGGTAAAGAAAGTTAGTTTAATATTTAAATAAAATACAAATAACCTGTTAAGTATATTAATTTCATTGAAATCATAATAATAGAAGTATAACTTCTTACGTGCGTACAAAGTACACACACATTCTTTTTTTTTGTATCTTTGTATTTGAATACAGGGTATGGCATTGTAAGATTTGTGAAAAGTCAAAGACTGTCATGGCTGGGACATGTTTAGCGACAAGAAGACATGAAAACGACAAATATGTTACAGTGGAAGCCGGTAGGAAGGCGGAAAAAAGGAAGGCCCAGGACCAGATAGTTGGATGACGTGAAAGGCGACCTGAAAACCATGAATATAAACAATGGAGGAGAAGGGCCAAGAGAGACCTGCATGGAAGGATATTGCCAGACAGGCAAAGACCCATCCAGGGTTATGATGCCAAAAGAAGAAGAAGAACTAATACAGTAATGTTATACTCGTTTGATAGTTTTCCCTAACACCATAATATTATCTTGTTAATTCATTTTTGCAACATTTATACTGACTGATTTATATCTTTATGTTGGCCTTTGCACTCATAAGTCTCCTAACTAATCAGTATCATCTCCAAGCTAATGTCAATACCAAACTAAATCAAATTGATCTGGAGAATTGCTAGATAGTTTTGCAAATCTAATAAGAAAATATAAAAATACGAAGTGACAAGCTGAAGGAATAGCATTTGTCTAAATTACGTCCTCCACGTCAGAGAGACAAGATTGAAATGTTTTTTTTAAGTATATTTTCTAGCGCCACCCACACAGATCGGTTAGAAGTTTCGGGCACTTTGGAAGAGAGTATTTTATTTTTTGTAGCTACTCGATATCACTACAGGATTTATTATTCAGAATTCGAAAGCAAACATTTTATTTTAAAAAGAATTCATGCTGATGGTATATCTTTAGAACGTGCCAAATATCACAAAACTGTAGGAAGAATTTTATTTTATTTATTTAGTCTGGGCTATTTATCGGAGAATAAGCCATTTTTGGGAAAAGATATTTACCAGCAATTTTATTGCTGGAATGGAAGCTTATGATTATATATATTATTAATATAGGTATGAAAGTCAGCAGATAGTGTGCTACTTTTTTTATAAACAAAATGGCGCCTGAAAATCGTGTTTTTTTCAATTATTGCTCTATAAATCCGAAAATTTTAACTTTACTACAAAAACACATGTTTTTCCCGATCTGCTTCGACGAAAATTTTTCTCGGATAATGTGGGTTTTCCCAACAAAATCTTTAATTTTCAAATAAAGTTTTAGACAAGTAATTATCTACCAATAATTAAATAATTTGGTGACTTAAAAGCCTTCTTGGTTTAGATTATAGTTCCAGAAGCTGGTAAAAATTGAACAAATATTTTAGCAACAATTCAATTGTTAATTAATAATTTACGGTCGCAATAATAACCAAAATAATTATGATACACTGATCAAACTTTGAAATCTTATAAAGATGAGATGCCTATTTAACATTTTGTCGACAAAATATAATTTTTTTGCATAATCTTTAAGTGTTTAAAATAAAATAGTTATAAATAAATTAACGTTTCTCAAAAAGTTTTTATTATATTCTAATTTTAAAACGTAGTTAAAATGCGTATATCAAATATCTTGAAAATGAATGCTTTAAAACTTTTTTGCAACCATTTGCAAAAAGGTTATGAAACAGCAAAGTAAACATACGATGACTACGTTGCTTATAATTTTTTTTAATTCTTTCAAAGCGTAAAAGTGAGTTTAAAGTACAAGCTAATTATTTACAAAAATATCGATTATTAGTTTGATGGTTATATTTTAGTTAAAGATTATAAATATATTTTTTTGTAATTTACACGCGCGAAAGTAGACTAATACAGTACTGTAGCTAAAATTTTCACTCGAAGTGACGACCACCGCGCGACGTACACTTAATAAATAAAATTATAGTATTATGTATGCTGCGTGTCAGTCGCTTCGAGTGAACATTTTAGCTCCGGCTCTATGTCAAGCCTACTTTCGCGCTAAAAATTACAAAAAAAGTAATTTTAATATTTGATTAAAATATAACTTATGAACTAATATTTGATATTCTTTGTGAGTAATTAGATTGTACCACAGACTCACTTTTAAGCTTTGAAACAATTAAAACAAATTATAAACAACGGAGCAATCGTATATTAATTTTGCTGTTTCATAACTTTTTTGTAAATGGTTGGAAAAAATCTTTAAAGCATTCATTTTCAAGACCTTTGAAATACGCATTTTAAATATTTTTTTAATATTAGAATATAATAAAAAATTTCTGAGAAAAGTTAATTTGTTTATAACTATTTTTTTAATCATTTAAAGATTATGCAAAAAAATTAAAAATTTATATTTTGTCGACAACATATTAAACAAGCATCACATCTTTATAATCGTTCTAAGTTTCATCAATGTCTCATGATTATTTTGGTTGTTATTGCGACTGAAAATTGTTAATTAACAATTGAATTGTTACTAAAATATTCGTTTAATTTTCACCGGCTTCTGCAGTTATAATCTATACCAAGAAAGCCTTTATTTCATGAAGTTATTTAATTATCGATTAATAATTACTTGCCCAAAAAATTTATTTGAAAATTCGAGATTTTGTTGGGAAAACCCACATTTGCCGAGGAAAATTTTCATTGGAGCAAATCGGGAAAAACATTTCTCTCTGTAGAATTAAATTGCGGTGAATTTTTATTTGAGTGTTTTTGTTGTAAAGTTAAAATCTTCGGACTTATAGAGCAATAGTTAAAAAAAATACGATTTATCGGCGCCATTTTGTTTATAAAAAAAGTAGCACACTATCTGCGGACTTTGCCTACCTATATTATTATTATATAGGATCTTATAATTCGGTTCCAGCAATAAAATTGCTGGTAAATAACTTTTTCATGAATTCTGCTAATTAGCCCAAATTGTAACTTTATACAGATCACTCCCTCTCATACAGAGAGATCTAGTGCCGAAAAAAGTGTTCGTCGAATGCGTGTGTCTGTCTGTATACTATGTATAGTACAAATATACTTTTGTGAATGAGAGCAAAAATATGTAAGGTATTACCTATCTTCGATTTCTATTCCAATGCATCGATTTTGATGAAATTTTGGAAGTAGGCTCTGGCGAGAGTTTTTATTGTGAATCTCACCCCACCATGGCGAAGAGGACTTAATTATTTCCTTTTGCCTATTTGGCCATCGGTGAGTATTTTAGGACCACACGCGTTGTCCGAAGAGAAGCGGTGCCGCCCAAAATCCCGACAGTCAAAATCCCGACACCCAAAATACCGACGGCCAAAACACCGACACGCCAGAATCCCGACAGGCCAAAATCCCGACATGCAACAATCCTCGCATAAGCAAAAATCCCGACCACTATATTTTGAATATTTATTGTTTCCTTTTTAAATGCAATACCAAATCATATTATAGAGTATGGAAATTGAAAAATTAATTACTTACTAAAAAGAACGAGTACTAATTATTATGTATTTTAAAAGAAAAAATTTTTCAAGACTTCATTTTATAATATAAAAGCTATAATTACTGAAATGGAAGGTTGCAAGTGACATGACAATATCTATTATATGAAAATAAACTTGAATTCAGGATTTGATTATACATCAGGGTGAGTCATGAGGAACTCTACATTCTACATACAGTAATGTTTTTGATATTTTCATTATTAATAATTTTGCTATTAGAATCGAAAACTACTTCATCTTTCAATTGCCAGATGACGCTAGTCACCTAATACCTTCACTTCGGTTGCAATGGGTGGGAAAAACTCTCGGTGCTGGTCACTTAGAATATGGAGCACAGTGCCTAGGTTCTCTCCGATGAGGCTCCAATAAGACCCGAAAATCGCGATTCAGAGGACTGGACTGCGCTCCGTATTCTAGTTGAAAAGTAAGATTGTTTTGCCTTCGCATTGCAACTGAATAAAAATGGTATACATTTTTATTTTATAGTCGTATTACTCCGTAGAGTAACCAGGTGCATTTTCCGTTGGAACTTTACCATGCTGCAGACGGGGGATGTGAATTGCATAGTGTGGAATTCCTTCCCTTTGTCTTCACTGCAGCATCCATGTGCTTGCAAATTGTAGAAGCCTTGGAGGTGTCACCAGGAAAGTTTACCAATAAGTTTCCAATTTAAAAATCTTTTAGTAATGTTTTTAATATTTTCAATATTAATAATTTTACTATTAGGATTGAAAACTACTTCATCTTTCAGTTGCTAGATGACGCTAGTTACCTAATACCTTCACTTCGGTTGCAATGGGTGGGAAAAACTCTCGGTGCTGGTCACTTAGGGTATGGAGAACAGTGCTTACGTTCTCTCCGATGAGGCTCCAATAAGAGCCGAAAATCGCGCTTCAGAAGACTGGACTGCGCTCCGTATTCTAATTGAAAAGTAGGATTGTTTTGCCTTCGCATTGCAACTGAATAAAAATGGTATACATTTTTATTTTATAGTCGTATTACTCCGTAGAGTAACCAGGTGCATTTTCCGTTGGAACTTTACCATGCTGCAGACGGGGGATGTGAATTGCATAGTGTAGAATTCCTTCCCTTTGTCTTCACTGCAGCATCCATGTGCTTGCAAATTGTAGAAGCCTTGGAGTTGTCACCAGGAAAGTGTACCAATAAGTTTTCAATTTAAAAATCTTTTAGTAATGTTTTTAATATTTTCAATATTAATAATTTTGCTATTAGGATTGAAAACTACTTCATCTTCCAAATGAACTATCTTTTAGTAAAGTCGTCCCAGGAACGCAACTCATAAATATTAACGATATCATTTTAAAATCTTCTACTTTAAATTGTGTAATATACGTCTGAATTGCCAATATAAATGAGTCAGATGAAATAAATTATTAGAAGAATTTTTTTACTTAGCAACAAAAATTTTGTTTATTTTAGTAGTATTTTGTATTTTGACAACGAAACCCGATTTGGGCTTCGAAACGTTATTAATTTTTTTTTGGTAAAATTGTGGCTTATTTCCTATTATAAATAGTTAACAATTTTATCTTTATTACGTAGATGATGAGTACCCGTATAAGGGTAACAATTTACAATAAACATACAAAAATATAATTTTAACCATTTGACAGGAATTTGAAAGAAAGGATCGTCGAATTTCCCAGAAAACCATAATAACATACACGGAGCGAATTTGGCCCCTTTAGACTTCTATGGTAGATTTGTTGAAAAAACATTAAATAAATTTAGTAAACAATATTTTTTTTAAATAAGGCTTTGTGTCAAAATATTAAAAGTCATAAAATATGAAAATATTATTTCCTCAAATAAAAAAACTAGAATAACTTGAAATCGCAACAGGGACCAAATCGGCCCCTCCGACTTTCTAGTGTTAAGTTGTTTAGAAAAACTAAAAAAACACTAGGTATGTTCCATCAATCACTATATTGTAGAACAAAGATCATTTTCTAGTTGTTTTGAACATAACACAGCTATTTGCTTAATAATTTTGCGTTACGCCTTGGGTGTTTGATGATGAAATATGACGTTAGACTTATTCGTAATAATTGAAAACGTGATCCCAAATGTGTGGAAGTAATAATAGGTAAACATCATATTATTAAGTATCAGTGAAGCGAACTTCTAATGTCTAGCTGTAAGACAGTCATGTTTCATCATAGCAAGATTAATATGTAGATAATGGGTGTTTAATAGCAAAACGTACATTGCAAATAAATTACTGAATACTAATTAATAGAGCTCGGGAAATATGCAAAATGCATATTAAGTGAATATTGGCATATTTTGGATAAATTTTGTAAGTGCATATGTATTTATTAAAATTGCATATTTTTAGACTTTTTTGCACTTTTTTGCATAGATTCATTTTAAAGGGAAATAAGTCTCAAATCTAAACAATAAATCTTAAAATTCTCGTGGGACCACTTTCTGGTAAAATCCTTAATATCTGCCTTTTACAATTTATAAGGCAAAGAATAAAAGAGACGAAGTGGATACTAAAATTTGCAGTCTCATTTTGTTAGTGAAAACATTTTGTTATGGTTAAGTGATTTGTATTTGTATGACCAAAGGTAGACAACATTTAAAAATATTTTTTCAAATTTGTTACTTGTCTAGAGCACGCGTCTGCTACAAATAGAGTAGCAGGATGCTACAAACTGAAGGATGGAATTTACAATGGTCAATACCCTTGTATCAAATATAACAACATATTTTTAAAAGCATTTCTGCGAGTGTAGGTGTATAAAGATCGTTTATATAATGTGCCTTTACCACCTGAACTTGTGATAACTAGATGGAGCACATGGTTATATTCTGTAAATTTCATAACCGATAATTCTGAGGGAATTAGGGACGTCATTTGTAGTTTCGATGTAGACGTAACTCAGGTGCTATGAAAAATGTGTGGATGTTTTAAAAAAACCGGTATTGAAAGTAATTTGACACATATCCAAACCAATTTTCTAAATATTGCTTATATTATTGCTTATATTATTGCTTATATTATTGCTCTAATATTGCTTATTAGTCAATTACTAAATTAAAAAAGCGAAACATTTCTTTAGAACAAAGTATTGAAATTACCAATTCATTAAATGAAATAATGAAACACTTTGGTGAAACCAACAAAATGTATCAAAGTGTAAAAATGAGGGGTATCAAAAAATAATTAAAAAAAATATTATTAAGATGGGCAGATGTGAAGATAATTTATTTTTTAAGTAAAACCCTTAAATAAACAATATCTTAAGTTTGCTTCTTTAACTTTATGTGAAGTTGAAAGAAGTTTTCCGTGTATGCTTCTTCTTCTTCTCCTTATTCGTCTAGCCTTTCACGTCCACATCGGAACATAAGTCTCTTCAAGTCTTCCTTTCCATTGTTTTTTGTTTTACGCTACTTGTAGCCAATTTTTTTCCGGCAGTTTGTTTCAGATCATCTGTCCATCTCATAGGAGGTCTGTCTCTGGGTCTTTTGTGTTGGTATGGTCTCCAGGTTAGAATTGTTCTGTGCCATTTGTTTAGATCGCTCCTAGCTACATGTACAGTACAGCGTATTCTTATTTCAATTTTAATTATTTTTGTACCATATCGGTGACTTTGGCTTTCTGTCTTATCCGTGTGTTTGTTTTCCTGTCCTTAAGTGATATGCCAAGCATTGCTCTTTCCATCGCGTGTTTAGTGACTCTGAGTATGTTCATATTCTTTTTTGTGATTGTCCATGTTATGGTAATGGTGCTCTTCGATAGTGGTATAAAATACAGCGTGATCAATTTAAAATTACTGAGAAAATAATGTAGTTGCGTTTTGACTCACCCTGTAATCAATATAAAGAAAATTATCAATATCAATCATTTTTAAAAATTTTTACAATAAATTAAAAAATATGGCGTCAATAATTAATTGCTGTTGTGCTTATTTTTATTTGTATAGGGAGTTGAACTTGTTACAGTTATCATATAAAAATGGTTACAACTTTGTACATACCCTGTATAACATAACAAACCTTTATATTTTTGTGATAGGATAGTTAAGGATATTTCGAATATAAAATAAAATGCAAGGTGTTCCATTTAAAAAACGTAAGGTCTGCCACTAGGCTATATAACATTTTAACTAATTTTGTAATATGAATCTTAAAGTTGTCTACATACTAATAGTTGCGGTTACTGAGCACTGGCTTGAAGTCAACGAGCCTTTTTTTGTAGAAAAATATTCCACGATTGCTAGGTACGATTGTCAAAGTTCAGCGCATGGAGGCACCCTGATTCTTTCTACAAGTAATGATTTTTCTCTGGTAACAAAATATGATTTTCTATTAAGCGAAGCTTTCTTTGAGTTTTCCTTAGTTTACAGTAAGAACTTTAATCTTTATATTATTTGCATTTATAGATCACCTGACTCTTCCGTGGAACTATATTTCAGAACCTGCTTAATTTGTTAGATGACCTGCCCCATAAAAGCAGAAAAAATTTATGCGGGGACTTTAACATTAATTATGCTGCTGCTTGTGCTACACAAATGTCCCTGGTCAACATATTTGAATCGTATGGTCTAACAATGCACATTGATTCTCCTATAAGGATTACAAAAACTTCATCTACCATAATTGATTATATTGTCTCAGATTTCTCACCCCGTGATGTCTGCTCTACAACTGTTAATGCGGGACTATCTGATCATGAAGCGGTTTATACGAAGTTTAACATCTTTAGCAAGCACTCTTCGAAAACTCAACGTTTAGGCAGGATTTTTTCCGCTCGGAATTTTCGTAAGTTAGAAAATTTATGCTTAACCTCTGAGTGGCCCTTTCCTTATATGAACGTCGATAATAATTTCAGTGACTTTTTGAATAAGCTTGTCTGTATCTTCAATAAAGCATTTCCTTTAATCACAATTAAGCCAAAACATCACAAACCCTGGACTACCAAAGGTGTCCGCATATCAGCCAAAAATATGCGTTCACTACTGTACATCAAGAAATTTACTACCAACGTCTCTGTTACTGAATATATCACCAAGTACAGGGCGATCTATTTAAAACTTATAAAATCAGCTAAAAAATTGTACTATCAAAATCGTCTGAGAAGCTCTAAAAGTGTTGCAAAAGAAACTTGGTCCATAATAAACGATCTTCGTAATAAAACTCACACAGCTCAAACATTTTCCCTTCCAGACCCAGAAAATCTAAATGAATACTTTGTTAATGTGAGTAAAAATATAACATCAACTATTGTGTCACAACAAGATCCCATTTCCTATCTCCCTAATTCAGGAAAGGTCTCGAATTCATTCTTTATAAGACCGGTTGATAAATCTGAACTGATTCAGACAATCAATAATATCAAAAGCAAATCTTCCTGTAGTACCGATGGACTATCCATAAAAATTTTCTCAAATCTCCCAGACAGTGTGTTGGGAGTCCTCATCTCTCTAATTAATGATTCTTTTGAGAAAGGTAAATTTCCAGAGTGCCTAAAGACGGCCATCATTATTCGTCTTCATAAGGGTGGTGAAAAATCAAATGCCTGCAATTATAGACCTATTGCATTACTACCGGTACTCTCCAAAATTATTGAGAGACTCATAAAAGCCCAACTTATGTCCTTTCTCGTTGATAACAATATTTTATCACAAAATCAGTTCGGCTTTTTAAATAATAAATGTACCACAGATGCCATGTTTTCTGTACTACATGAGGTTTATCAAGCATTAAACAATAATCTGCACACTGCCACTGTTTTTTGTGATTATGCCAAAGCTTTTGATTGTGTGAACCACGACATTTTGATAAAAAAACTAGATTTCTACGGAATTCGAGGTATTTCTTCGAACTGGTTTCAATCTTACTTGGATAATAGGAAACAACTGGTTAGAGCAAATGATACAGACTCTAGTCTCAAAAATGTTGTATGTGGGGTACCACAAGGTTCAGTATTGGGTCCTCTACTTTTCCTTATCTTTATTAATGACATCACTAGCTTAAAAATCGATGGAAAAGTTTTTCTTTTTGCTGATGATACCAGTATCACTTGGAGCAACTCAAATATCGCAACTTTTCATGCTACTATAACTTCTGATCTACTTACAATAAAATCTTGGTCCGATTTAAATTTACTCTCTTTTAATGTAGATAAAACAGTAGCATTATCCTATACAGGAGCTCTTCAACCCTTACCTCTTCATAACAACCAGATCAGTATCGTTGATTCTGTAAAGTTTCTTGGTATTTTTTTAGATAGCAATCTGAAATGGTCCCTTCATATTGATGTGTTAAGTAAGAAACTATCCTCAGCTTGCTTTGCAATAAGATCTATTTCAAAGGAAATGAATTTAGCCTCTTCCAAAATAACATATTTTTCTTTGTTCGAGTCACATCTTCGATATGGTCTCCCTTTTTGGGGTTCTGGTACGGCTGCCCAATCTGATGTTATTTTTAAATTACAAAAAAGAGCAATAAGATATCTGTTTGGCCTCAGAAGAACAACACATTGCAGAAGCTACTTCAAAGATCACAGGATTCTAACACTACCTTCTTTATATATTTTAGAAACTGTTTGCTTAATTCGTAAACATCTACATGTCTTTCCAGCAAGACCTAGACATGACTATTCCACCAGAAATTCTACCTTTGACATCTATTTACCGATCCCGTCCAGTGAGTTAGTAAAGAAATCTATATTATATTCTGCAAAAAAACTTTACAACCATCTCCCTCTACAACTTAAATCTGCAACATCTTTCCCCAAGTTCCGTAAAATGACTAAAGCCTATTTATCTGAAAGACCATATTATTCAACAGCAGAGTTTCTTAACCAATAACTAGGAAAGTACAGTATTCTTATTTATAAGTATAATCTTAATCTATATTTGAGTGTCATATGCAGCAGCTTAACTTAACTTATTAAATTTCTTAAGGTAGATTGTGCAATTTGCAATTTTTTTTTTTAATTTTGCAATAGATTGTTACTGTTTTTTTTTGTTTATTTTCATTATTTTTATTTATGTAGACGATTTATATCATTTTAGTAAATTGTATTTGTTATTAGTTATTGTTCTTATTTATGATTCTTGTAAGCTTTGTCTATAAAATTGTTAAATTTTTCATGACAATAAAGCATATTTCTATTCTATTCTATTCTATTCTATACAATTTTTGTTATTAACTTGTATTGCTATCTGTTAATATAGCGAATCTATTGAGCTTTACCCCACTAATCAATAACCCTGAATTATATCTATGTATATAATGTAGATAGTATACGGCGCAAGCAAATCTTATATAATATAATTCTAGCACTTCTTTTTGTATCGGAAAAAAGCATTGAACTCGCGCGGCATCGTTACGTCGAGATATTAGTAACTTATATACTATAATGGTTGGAGAAGGGATAGAGTATGTACCAGAAGGAGCTTGTGAAGAAAGCGCCTGGGGTACACTTTCAGTCATATGCTTTTTCTCATGAGAATCTTTCAGTGCGTCACAGTTTTTCGATTTCATTCTAACGCATTAAATTGTATGTGACAGAAAAAAATGCACGTCAATGATTACATTTTATCGATGACATTTATAATATTTATTCTAGTTGTCAATAGATGGCGCTATAATCCAAAAAAAAATTATTTACGAATTATATAATATATCTACGGATATAATCTATACAATTTACAAGACTATACAAATCAAAGAAAATACCATTTTATAAATGCAATAAACACAATTGATTTGTTTTTATGCCAAATTGCAAATAAAATGTGACAACTGTCAGATTTAACTAAAATGTCATGTCACTAAAATGTATATTATCACGGACTTGCCTCTTTTTCTATCATTTGTGACGCACTGAAAAATGCTCATGAAATGAAGCATATTTTCATGAGCATACTTTTAATTTAAGGAGTTTTCACTTCTTTCGGAGCTCCCGTGTCCCAGATTTTTTATAAATTTTTGAATGCTGTGGTGCTGTAGAATGAAGTAGTCAAAAAATTTTTTGAACACTCTTTCATCGTAACTCGGCTTCTATACATGAAAATGAGGTTTACAAAGTCTCTTTTCAAATAATAATTCATAAACTTCTGTTTACAATGTCATACTGCCCCATATTTTTTCCTATTTAATAATTTAGTTGGTTTATTATGATTGTAGTCAGGATCATATTGTTTTGTCTCTTTATAATCTTTTGAAAAAATAATAAATGCATTGACAAATTCTATATACCATTAATAGTCCAGGAACCGAAGCTTTTCACTTCGCAATTTTTACAGAATGGATGGATTTTCTTGAAAATTTAAAAATAAGTATTGGGTTGTCCAAGGATAAAAATCTATATGATGCCGAAGGGCGATTTTAACATGGGGGTGGTTGCCACCCCATCTCGTGGGTGGGAATTTTTTATTATATTTTGACCGCAAAATTGATTCATTTTAAGTAAACAATGTTCTATACATTTTTTGATAAAATTAATAATTTTTGTAATAACATTTTAATAACAATACTTGGTCTTAAAGAAAATTAAAAAACAGTTTTGATTGTTTTTTTCAAAAGGTAGATTTTTGTTAAGCAAAGTTGTTTTGGTAAAACGAAAAGTTTTTGAGTTATTAGCAGAAAACTGATTAAAAACATTGATTTTTTCGATATAAAATTAGCATACTTTTAATTTAAGGAGTTTTCACTTCTTTCGGAGCTCCCGTGTCCCAGATTTTTTATAAATTTTTGAATGCTGATTACGAATTTCGAGGTTTAATTACGATCCAAGTAGTCAAAAAATTTTTTGAACACTCTTTCATCGTAACTCGGCTTCTATACATGAAAATGATGTTTACAAAGTCTCTTTTCAAATAATAATTCATAAACTTCTGTTTACAATGTCATACTGCCCCATATATTTTCCTATTTAATAATTTAGTTGGTTTATTATGATTGTAGTCAGGATCATATTGTTTTGTCTCTTTATAATCTTTTGAAAAAGTAATAAATGCATTGACAAATTCTATATACCATTAATAGTCCAGGAACCGAAGCTTTTCACTTCGCAATTTTTACAGAATGGATGGATTTTCTTGAAAATTTAAAAATAAGTATTGGATTGTCCAAGGATCAAAATCTATATGATGCCGAAGGGCGATTTTAACATGGGGGTGGTTGCCACCCCATCTCGTGAGTGGGAATTTTTTATTATATTTTGACCGCAAAATTGATAAAAACATTCATTTTAAGTAAACAATGTTCTATACATTTTTTGATAAAATTAATAATTTTCGATTTATTCGCTATCGAAAGTGTTAGTTTTATATCGAAAAAATCAATGTTTTTCGATATAATACTCATTTACGATTCACTCAATTTTTGCCGCAGAAAAATTTTTTTCAAACGAAGTTCTTAAAAATTAAATAACCTGTCATTTCATATTTAAACATTTTTTCGTATTTATGATGCTAACCTTTCTATTCTGAAGAAAATGGCATTTTTTACCAACCTACAATAATCGTTATTCGCTTTCAACTCTAGTTTTTTAAAAACTAATCATTATAAGCCAGTCAAACTTCTGAAATCTGTTAATATTACATAAATTAAGAAAAATGAATAAGGCTAATGACTAAAAACACCGCTTCTTACATTAATATGCTTCAAATTGGATTTCTCCTTTTTTTTTAAATAAATATATTGATTTTTTAAACGTAACTACTTTACTTTTCATCCTAGAAGGTTTGTAGGTTTTTACAAGATATATAAGGCGATTAATACTAAATCCTTTTAAAATCCTCAGTTGCAAAAAGAGGTGACTTTTAAGTGGTTAGTAAAGGTGGTTTTTGCATGTTATTACAAGATTTAATTGTCAATAACTCACTAAATTTTTGCCGTAGAAAAAATTTTTGCAGACCAGGTTCTTGGGAATTAAATAAGCTACAATTTTATATTTAAATAATTTTTCTATCTCTGATGCTAACCTTTCAATTCTGAAGAAAAAGGCATTTATTACCAATCTATAAAAATTCGCTTTTACCTTCATTTTTTTTTAAACTGTACATTGTAAGCCGGTCAAACCTCTAGAACCTAATAATAATACATAAATAAAGAAGGTGAAATAAGGTAAATGACTAATTTTAATTAGGGTGGTATGTAGGGGGAAGTTTCCGACACTTTTGCGCTGAAAAAAAAAATAGTGACTGACATTCTTTTTATTATAAGTCACTTAATTTTTGAGCTAGAGGCAATTTTTTATTTCTGGAGATAGATATTTTTAAACAGGAGATATTTTTCTGGAGATATTTTAATCATTACCAGCAGAGTCCAGAAGAAGGATCAATGCTGTGGAAATGGACTACATACGTAGAAGTGCTGGAATCTCCCGATTGGACAGAATACGTAACGAAGAAATAAGAAGAAGGATGCAGGCACACGATACAGCGGTAGACAGGCTCGAGAGAAGAAGCCTAAAATGGTTCGGTAACTTTCTTAGAATGGACGACCAACGATGGCCAAAGAAACTCCTGAAATGGAAACCCCCAGGTAGGAAGAAAAGGGGAAGACCAAGACTATCCTGGAATGACACGATAAGGAAGGCCATGGAACACCGAGATTTGGAAGAGGAAGATGCCCAGGATAGAAATAGATGGCGGTTAGGTGTGGGGATGCGGCGTCAGCCGATATGACACCCCGTTTATATATATATATATATATATATATATAGATATTTTTAAATATTTTAAACTAGTTTAAACAAGCTATCCTCAAAAAATGCATAGTTTTCCCGTCTTTTGACTTTAAAACTACAATATTTAGTATTTGACGAAGAAGAGCTAACATATAATAGAGTATACCTCGACTACAATTGGTCTTAAAGAAAATTAAAAAACAGTTTTGATTATTTTTTTCAAAAGGTAGATTTTTGTTAAGCAAAGTTGTTTTGATAAAACGAAAAGTTTTTGAGTTATTAGCAAAAAACTGATTAAAAACATTGATTATTTCGATATAAAATTAACACTTTCGATAGCGAATAAATCGAAAACTATTAATTTTATCAAAAAAATGTACAGAACGTTTTTTGCTTAGAATGAACGTTTTTACCAACTTTTGGGTCAAAATAAAATAAAAAATTTCATCCTCAAGATGGGGTGTCAACCACTACCATGGTAAAGGCGCCTTTCGGCCCTATATAAATTTTTATCCTTGGACTATCCATTACTTATTCTCAAATTTTCAAGCAAATCGATCCATTCTGTAAAAATTACGATGTTATGTCCTATTTTAAGCTTCATTACTTGTACTAAAAATTTATAGTTATAGCAATAATTGAATAAAGAAAAGGCAAGTATGATTGGTTTTAATAATGTGTGTTGCCACCATGGTTCTGACACTCATTATTCGATTTGGCATATAACTCATCACGTTTTGGGTGTCTATTTTAGGAAAGGCTCATTCCTCAATAAAGACTATGTAAAAGTTTAAATTTGACACCCTGTATTTCGGTAATTATCAACTTTCCTACTAAGGTGTGTTAGCTTAAATCTACCTATTTTAACCTCAAGGATCTACGGTTAAGCTATGGCCCATTCGTTACCTAACACCCTGTATGAACATTAAAAAGCACGTATAATATAAAACTAAATCTCTACAAATTTTTATAACATTTACCCACCCTATATTAAATTTTTTATACCTTCGTACCATTTTGTTCATATCCTTAAACGTTGGCGAAATAACCGACAAAAGAAATATCCACATAAAATGACTTGCCTAGAAGTCTGATTTTGGCAGCTCAATAACAGTCTGACATAATGAAATAAGAGAATATTTTTGGACGATTTAGTGCAGAAACCTGAAATGTCGTACGTTATGCTGTGCACTTACGAACTACCCAGAATGTAATTGCTGGAAAAAGAAATATATATTCTAGGGCGTACATGTTATTTTTAATAAAAAAAATCTAATATGTGTGTTTTATAAAAACCTTAGCGTACATAAAAAAATAAAAATTTTATAATTGTGGGGCGTATAGTGTATTATAGTAAATTAGTGCGCTAAAAACGTTAAAAATAATTCAAAATATGAAAAACATAATACCATGTGAAATAAAAACAGATGGCACTAGTAGAGGTGGGAAATTATTGGTAGAAACCTATAGATTTACATAACATTACATTACCACTATCGTGGTGACAACTTTCGACCTTTAGACTTTTAGACGTTAGCTTAAGAGCTGGTTGACTTTAGTCATAAATTACACGTACGAAATCGAATATAATTTTTTTTTAATTTCGCATAATAGTCCAAGTAATGAAGCTTAAAATAGGACAAAACCTCGCAATTTTTACAGAATGGATGGATTTGCTTGAAAATTTGACAATAAGCAGTGGATAGTCCAAGGATCAAAATCTATATGAGGCCGAAAGGCGCTTTTGCATTGGGGGTGCTTGCCACTCCATGTCGAGAGTGGACATTTTTTATTTTATTTTGACCGCAAAAGTTGGTAAAAACGTTCATTCTAAGCAAAAAAACGTTTTATAAATTTTGTGATAAAATCAATAGTTTTCGATTTATTCGCTATCGAATGTGATAATTTTATATCGGAAAAATCAATATTTTTAATCAGTTTTTTGCTAATAACCCAAAAAGTTTTCGTTTTATCAAAACAACTTTACTTAACAAAAATGTACCTTTTCAAAAAATAAACAAAACTCTTTTTTTAATTTCTTTAAGACCAATAGCAATCGGGCTATACTTTATTATATGTAAGCTCTTCTTCGTCAAATGACAAATATTGTAGATTCAAAGTAAAAAGGCGGGAAAACTATGCATTTTTCGACGATAACTTGTTCAAACTAATTTAAATTATTTAAAAAGGTCTATCTCCAGAAATAAAAAATTGTCTCTAGCTCAAAAATTAAGTGACTTATAATAAAAAGAATGTCAGTCCCTATTTTTCTCAGCGAAAAAGTGATCGGAAACTTCCCCTTACTCACAATCCTGATTAAAATTAGTCACTGATCTTGTTTGGTCTTCCTTAATTATGTATTATTAATAGCTTCTAGATGTTTAACCGGCTTAGAATGATTAGTTTTTAGAAAAATGGAGTTAATAGCGAATAACGAATTTTTGTATTTTGGTAAAAATGCCATTTTCTTCAGAATAGAAAGATTAGCATCAGATATCCGAAAAAAGGTTTAAATATAAAATTGTAGCTTATTTAATTCCCAAGAACGTGGTTTGCAAAAAATTTTTATGCGGCAAAAATTGAGTGACCTATTGACAATTAATATTGTTCTGAAGCTATTTCCTTGTGGCATTTTTATGATTACTCTCAAGAATATTAAGAGAATACTCTCAAGACCAGCAAAAAAAAATAAGAGTATATAAGACAATAATTCGTCCCACCATAACGTACGGAAGCGAAACCTGGACTCTGAATCAGCGGGAAACAACAAAAGTACTGGTACTTGAAAGAAAGATACTGCGGACTATCTATGGGCCTTGCAGAGAAGAGACAACAGGAGAATGGAGAAGAAGACACAATGATGAACTCCAGACAATATACGGAGATGAAAACATAGTACGCTACATTAAATCAAACAGAATACGATAGGCGGGTCACGTACTAAGATCAAGTGACGAAAGACTTCTAAACGCCACATTCTGGGAAAGGCCCGATGGAAAAAGGTCAGTTGGTCGCCCAAGAAAGAGATGGAAGGACGCAGTAGCCAGCGATCTACGCAAAATAGGAGTACAGCAATGGGAAATAAATGGGAAATAGCTGCTCAGGACCGACAACAATGGAGGGAAATAGTAAACGCGGCCAAGACTCACATAGAGTTGTAGAGCCAAATGATGATGATGATGATTTTATGATTAACTATTTAGTGGGAAACAAGCCACAATTAAATTGAAAAAATAATTTTATTAACGTTTCGAAACCCAAATCGGGTTTCGTTGTCAATTTGACAATTAAAACTTGTAATAACCTGCAAAACCCACCTTTACCAACCCTTTCGAAGTCACCTCTTTTTGCGACTGAGGACTTTAAAAATATTTAATATTAATATACTTATAGATCTTGTAAAAATTTAATAAATTATTTTTTACCAATCTTTCTAAGATAAAAAATAAAAAAGTTACGGTTACAAAAACAATATATTTTTTTGAAAAAAAAAAGGATAAATCCAATTAGAAGCATAATAATGTAAATTAGCGGGGTTTTTAGTCATTGGTCTTATTCATTCTTCTTTATTTATGTATTATTAATAGGTTCTAGAAGTTCGACTGGCTTAGAATAATTAATTTTAAAAAAACTGGAGTTAAAAGCGAATAATGAATTTTTGTAGTTTGGTGAAAATGCAATTTTCTTCAGAATAGAAAGATTAGCATCAGAGATACCAAAAAATGTTTAAATATGAAATTGTAGGCTATTTAATTCCCAAGAATTTGGTTTGAAAAAATTTTCTCTACGGCAAACATTGAGTGAATCGTAAATGAATATAATATCGAAAAACATTGATTTTTTCGATATAAGACTAACACTTTCGATAGCGAATACACCGAAAACTATTAATTTTATCAAAAAAAATGTATAGAACATTTTTTGCTTAAAATGAATGTTTTTATCGACTTTTGTGGTCAAAATATAATCCAAAATTTCCACCCACGATGTGGGGTGGCAACCACCACCATAATAAAAGCGCCTTTCGGCATAATATAGATTTTGATCCTTGGAATATCCACTACTTATTCTTAAATTTTCAAGCAAACCGATTCATTCTGTAAAAATTGCGAGGTGAAAAGCTTCGGATTCTGCGCTATAAAGTCAAAACTGATTGAAGACAAAGCAAGTAATGTAAATAAACACAGTTTAATTAGTAGTAATTTTTTAATCCAAAATTAAATCATTGCCCAACAACTCCAGACTAATTTCATTTGACGTAAAAAATCTTTTTCCTAGTGTTCCTCCCACAGAAACTTTTGTTTTAGTTATAAACCTTTTAGAACATAATAGTACAAATCCAATCATTGCATCTGAAATTTTACACCTTCATGAAATTTGCATAAATCAAGACTATTTTGAATTTAATAATCAAATTTACACAAACAACAGTGCAGGACTTATTATGGGTAATCCTCTAAGCCCATTACTATCAGATATATGTATGAACCAACTTGAAACAACAATTTCTAAACACCTCGTATTTAAACAGTTCTTATATTGGTGGAGATACGTGGATGACATACTAATCTGCTTTACAGGAACTAACAGACAACTTGACCAATTTCTATCATACATTAATTCAATTCATAGTAATATTGAGTTCACAATAGAAACAGAACAGAATAATTCCATAAACTTTCTAGATGTAACGATTACCAGACTACACAACAAACATGAGTTCTCCGTATATCATAAACCTACCCATACTGACACAACTATACAAAATTCATCATCCCATCCTGCACAACACAAATTAGCAGCCTACCATAGCATGATACATAGACTGACAGAAATTCCTAAGACAAAAAATAACTTCGAGACAGAACTAAATATCATTAGACAAATAGCAGTAAACAATGGCTATAACGAACAAACAGTTAACAACATTTTGAACCAAACACTCCATAAGAAAGCCTTGAAATTAGTGTATCCACCACCACAGAAAGAACTCAGTACGTTCTGCTCTCTCATATATACTGGCAAAATAATAACAAAAATAGCCAGATACATAAAAAAGAAAGGAATAACACCAGCTTTCAGAACTAACAACAACTTAAGCAAACATATTAAAAACAATAAAAGCCGAAAGAGAAAGCAACTACAGAGTGGTGTGTACAAACTAACTTGTGGTGACTGTCCGAAAACTTACATCGGTCAAACTGGCAGAACTTTTGACACACGGATAGCAGAACACAAAAGGGCTTTCAACAATAGAAAAACAGACACTTCTACATACGCACTTCACCTTCTAGATCATAATCATTCTTTCAATGAAGAGTTTCAAATTCTACATATTCAAAATAAAGGCCTTAAGCTATCACTTTTAGAATCAATGGAAATTAATAAATTGAAAAATACAGATATAATTCTGAATGACCAACTCGAGACAAACAGCTCCCCACTCCTCAACCTCTTCAGTTAAAGACTTAAAAAGGCAAACACATTGTAAAATATATCACTTGAGAAAGGCACGTTGCCGATACAGCTGTAGTAATAACATAGTTGTAATAAATTTTGTGGAAGTATAGAAAACAAAAGTTTTTTAGTGTTTTATTGTGGGAATTAAATTATTGATCAACAATACTCCCTACTATGATTTATGACGTCGCATATACACTCTTGTCAAGGTGACATTGAAAATTAAAATAATTTATTTTTTTTACGAGCGTGCAAAAATGTCTACTTTCGCGCACGCATTTTAGTTTAGAAAGTTTCACTTTTCCGCACGCGTGTTACTTTTCCGCACGCGGTTTTTACTTTTCCGCACGCGTGTTAATTTAGATATGGTAATATGGCCTTAAAGTAATTATAATACATGCAATAAACTAATATTTAGATGTTATTTACTAATTTATTTCAAATATATTTTATTGTGTTCCTGTTTTAATGAAATTAACGCGACAATTCGATGAAATAAAATTATTTTGACATAATATTCAAAAGTCAAATCGGTAGACAATAACAGTCGTTTTGAATAATCGTCATGGAAACCAAGATCGTCCTCATGCTAACTAATTATATTGAAAGTTTGGTTTTGACAACCTTGTCAAAGAATTAATTTGTGTATGTATTTTCATATTAATTAAATTAATTTTGATAATTTTTTAAAGACTCTTAGAAAAAATATTGTTCCTAACTCTTGCAGAAAGTCTCTTTTCCGCACTCGACTGCTTGCCGAACTCCCGCTTCGCGTCGTTCGGCAAACTGCAGTCGCGTGCGGAAAAGAATGACTTTGTGCACTTGTTAGGAAAATAACTATTTTCTACAGCATGCGTGCAACTATGACTGAAGTCAACTAGACATGTATAAGAACTACCTTTATCTAGTATTATCTCACAACTAACATTTCGTCAGTGCTTCTCATTAGAGAGATTTTGCACCTCTTAAAATAACCGCTGATTTTGGTTTCGCTATGGTTAACTTTATTAAGCATAACGATTACAGCAACGTTAAAAAGCCAGTTTTTGCAACCTGTCAAGTAGGTTTTTCGTGTCATCGTTATCGTTATTTAAACATAACTTCACTTCACAACGTTATTGTAATTTTAAGCATACACTTGAACAGTTTTTGATATTTTAATTTTTAGCTCATCAAAATTAGAATCTCTGTAAATGTAATTTTACTGATTTTTTTACATTCTGGCAACAAAGCATTTTAACCATTACTATAACGATAACGATAAGCACTACTTAAAAACCTCCGTAAATTACAGAATCCCTTATGTTTAATAACGATAACGGATCATATATTCGCTACTGCGCAGACGTAGTATAACGATAACCATAACGGAATTGCAAAATAAGAGGTGCAAAATCTCTCTATTGTGGCGTAAATTCTAAACATGTGGGGGACGGTCGTACGAACATTATAATAGGTTTTTTTAATGCCTTTCCTATTATTTAAAAAAATATATAAAATTTTCCAATTTTTGGGGGTTGGAGCGTTTTCTCTGCTGAGCATTATCTAATATAATACAATGACGAGCGCTCTAATAACTGGCCAAATAACGTAAAAGATGAAAAACATATTAAATTGTAAGATAAAAAGAGACGGAACTAGTAGGAGATGGGAAATTTAGCGATAGAAGCTGATACATTTACATTAAATTGATTGTTTGCCACCTTTAGATGTATCAGAGGAATATGTCAACTAAAACTGTCACTGTCACAGTGGTAGTTGGCAAACTCACCAAAATTGGGTTGTACGTACATTATGAGTTTATTTTTTAGAAATGCCTTATTATGGTTTTTGTGTAGTTATTGAACGTTTACTTACGTCGAGAAATAGTGCAAGGGAATTCATTCGTTTTCCTACATCCAAAAATAGGTTGGCTTGGAGCAAAGAAAAAAATTTATTAGAACTTTGTTTAGCAACAAAATATAACTGAATATGTATATGGTTACGCGTCATGTCTGGTCATATTCTTTTGTTTAATATCTACAAATGTTTACAATATATTGATGAGTCAAAAAGCTCTAAATTAAGCTGATCTAAAAGATAAACTTAAAGTAGTTTTCACGATTGTGAAGCCCAAGAGTACATTTCTAGAGACACTGAAAATGATTATAGTGTATGATTTTGATTTCGCACTAAACGTTAGGGTTACTTTGAGGATTTTATTAACCCTACCAGTGACAGTGGTCTCTGGAGAGAGAAGTTTTTACTAATAAAACATTACGTAAGATCAACTGTGTACCAGGAACGTTTGAGTGCTCTTGCGACAATCTCTATTGAACTCAGAATAGCTGAGTCCCTGGATCTTGGAGAATTATTATTAAAAGACTTTCCCGTGCCAAGTCAAGAAGAGTGCTACCTGCTTAAAAAAGTAAGTGTGTATGTATAATGTATAATTTTATGAACACGGATAGTGAGTTTTTGGAAATAACGTGGAAAATGGCGTATTAAATAATTTAGCACAAAGTAAATACCAATCAAAATACACTGGTGGTTTAAATTGGCGATCTTTGAAGGAAAGGGTTAGTTATAGGTCTACCAAAGGGTTGGTAGGAGGGGGCGGCGGTCGCCAATCTGGCCCGGGGCGGCAAAATCACTAGGGCCTGGCCTGTAGATAATAATATGATATATATAAAATACAAAAAAATAATCGGAATTAAACCAATATTAATCAATCTCCGTATTTTCACAATCTACGGCACAGCACAAAAATATAACAAGAATCCTCTGGACAAATTGGTTGATGACAATAATTGCAATTTTTTTTACATTATTTCAGGTTTTAAGTGAGAAAATAAAATTAATTTTTATACACAGTTAGTGACCGCGCCGGTGGTCGCTCGATGAGAGAATCTCTCACATGAAGCGCATTAACTCAGCAATCTGGTGATACTACGTCAACTGAGTCACTATCTGAGAGGACGGGTCTACTAGATCCTCGAGAAAGAATAGATAGGAGACTAGAAGGAACCTCAGCGCGTAGAATTGCCCAGAAAAGAAGTTGTGCGCAATTTTCTGAAACCGTAAGAGAAAATCTCATATAGCGGCCACTGCCGGGTTAACATTCCAGTAAATGGGCAGAACAGGTACTGACCAAATACAGTGATTTGGAGGATGCGGTCATAAGAATTTACCTTTGCACCTCCACTAAAATATAAGGTTCGTTCTGGTAATTTTTGGCGCTTTTTGTGGTGGAGGCAAGATGGCTGGTAGGATCGTGACGTATGAGAGGTTGTTGGGAAAGAGGTTGAGATCACAAATACAGCATGCGACTAAAAAAGCCCCAAGTTAATAGCACCTAAACGTTTTAACAGACGGATCTGCGAGGTGTCATGTGATTTAAAACGAATAGAATTATTGAATGCTATACCTCTTTACTCCCTTCCCATTTCAACAACGTATTATACGTTACGATCCTATGAGCAGTTCTTCCCCCACCACAAAATTGCATCAAACGTGCCCAGAACGAACCTTGGATTTTAGTTCCGTACCTGTGCTGCCCTTTATATACTATATAGTCAAAACCCGAATTTCAGGCATTCCTAGGTTTGACTAGTCAATCCTCAGGTCTGACTAACATTCTTAGTCAAACCCCGAAATAAATTCCATTTTCGGCCTTAGTGACTAGTCAAACTAGTGACTAGTCAAACCTAGGAGAGACTAATTTAGGCAAACGTCGAAACTTAATTTCACAACATCGGGCTTTGACCAGTCAAACCCCGATCAGGTATTAAAATATCATAATTTTTTAGATTGGGTTTATTAAAACGGTTTTTTTTTTAAATCTTAATACGTATTTTTTTATATTAACCTAAAGATCACCATTATATTAACGCAATTAAAATAAAGAAGTAGTCCTTATTTTCACATATCGAAACACTAAATATTTTGAATTGCACAATACGTGTCGTTAGATCTTTTATATTTACACAATTTTTAAGAGCATTTTTACTGCAGTATCATTTTATAAAAACTTGTCCCCCTTTAGAATCTTTTGCACCGATTTTTTTTTGCACCGAGACAGCTAAACCAGCTAAACCAGCTAAACACATCTTCCTAATTAAAAAAATTATTTTTGCCATCTTGTATTTGATTCCTCGAAAAAAGTGTGTTTATTGTTCCGTGTTTTATCCCTACTCTGTATAAACCGTTAAGTGTTTTATGATATTTGTGTGATACCCAAAATATTTCAAACATTTCGAGCTTTCCTCTAGCTTTATCAAAGCTGAGAATAGTGATGGTTGCAGTTTTTCCGACCGTAATTGGCCGAGAATTTTTATTCAGTTAATTGTTCCGTAGCGTTAGCCTGAACACGAAATCTGAGTAGGCGCACTCAATATGTACAACCTGATTTCAAGTTATGCACGTATGTGCGTCAGAGCTCTCTTTTTTCCGAACACAATAAACCACATCAAAGAAGTAATCTCAATTATTGAACAATTTTCTTCCCCTCTTAGTAACGACGATCCAGGGGATTTTTCAGTATGGTGATCTTTAGTTTTTCCTCCTATTGAAGTATCTGATTTTACAGTTGACACGACGTTCCTATTTCATATCTTGGAGCTAAAATAATAGGTTTATTATAAGTCAAAACGTTGTTAACGATTATTTTTTTAAAATTATAAGCAAAGCATGTACTGTAGTAGTGCACCGTATAGTAAAAGTGTATAGTAAAAATTTACTCTGCAGGTTATAAAAGAAACATTTTTCAAACGAATAGTTAAGTAAATCTAAAATTCCAGCACATAATAAGAAAGTTGCCACCTCATAGTATCATCAGTATCATATCGTTTCTCATCAGATTAATTGATAGCAGCTTCCTCTATCTTAAGAACTTTTTTATCGAATCTGGCCGTGTACAGTACAACAGATCGACGTTTGACCCATAGTCTAGTAAAATAAAATTACACTACATGTAAATCAAAATGTAAATTCGTACAGGTTGAAACAAATTTTATATCAAAGTTTAGGTGGGTACAAAAGATATTTTCAAGAAAGTATCCAAATTATACAAGGGGATCATTGTTTAAATAATTAAAAAGGGGTCATTTTTGCAAAAAAATTACTTTTTTAACTGCTGAGGTCATTCAGTTACTAATGAAGGTCTATAGGATTATTTTCTGTAATGTTGAAGGGTAAATCTTTCACATAAGTCTTACTAAATTAAACTTGACCCCCTATTTATTTAAATAATTATACATAAAACTTTAAAAACAAATTTGCAAAAAATTATTTTTAGCGTTTTAAATAAGCACTATAAGATATCTTATTTTACAAAATAAGTTGTGCTATGTTATCAGTATTAAGAAAAAAAAATTGGTCGAAAAATATTTAATATTTTTTGAGATATTGAATTTGTTTATTAAATGTTACTATATTTTCAATTGCAAAAACGCGGTTGTTTCCAAAGAAATATTCACCTGTGTTAAATCCTATTATTTTTATTTTTATGTATGTTTTCGGTAAATGTATTGACAAATTTAAATTTCAATTAAACTGCCCCCTAAAATTGCATTTGAATATAATTCAAATTTGTTTATAATTTGTTGTTTTAATAACGTCGCGGTGATTAAATATTTTAAAATGCCGTTTCAATAATTGGGTTCCTGGGAATTTTTCACTAATTAACAAATTTTTTTGTGTTTTTTCCTCTTCTTTTTTTTTCTTGGCATTGTATTACTACGGGCCCTTTTTGGGTTAAGTTTCATTAAGAATAAGAAGTTGTAGATTCTAAACCTAAAAATATCAAGATTGGTCTAAAATCACTTAAATAAAATGTGGCTACTTACTGAGTTACAGGGTGTTTTATTTAAAAAGTTAAAAATTAATTTCACCAAGTACTTTCAAACTGTTTGATGTATCCTTATCATACTTTACAGAAAGTGTGGGCACTATACAGTCTACTAAATTGTGATAAATAAAAGTTTCTAGCTACCACCAGAGGCGTACGGCAGGGGCCAGCTAATGGTTGACCCTTCCCAAATTCTACGCCACTGAGGGAATTACTATTTTAGCGAAATTTTTCGATTCTCCAATACTTCCTATGTAAATAATATACTCTTTACTGGTAATGATTAGGTCATTAGTTTTCGAGATATTGGACGTTAAAAATGAAACGGCATAATTATTTTGATTCATCCATTCATTCATTTTAAACTTCCAATATCTCTCAAACTGATGACTTTATCAATACCAATAAAGTTATTTACATACAAAGGATTGGATAATCGAAAAATTTCGCTACAACAGTAATTCACTCAGTGGCGTAGAATTTGGGAAGGGTCAATCATTCACTATCCCTGTCGTACGTCTCTGGCACTAGCTAGGAACGTTTATTAATCACAATTTAATAGGGTGTATAATAGCCACACTTTCTGCTAAGTATGATAAGGATACGTCAAATAGTTTTAAAGTACTTACTAACAATAATTTTTTAATTTTTAAATAAAACACCCTGTAACTCAGTAAGTAGCCACATTTTATTTAAAAGATTTTAGTTAAATCTTAATATTTTTAGGTCTAGAATCTACAACTTAGAGATTCGACATTCTTAATAAAATTAACCCTAAAAGGGCCCGTAGTAATATACCTCCAAGAAGAAAAAGAAGAAGAAAAAACGACAAAAAAATTTTGTTAATTAGTAAAAAAATCCCAGGAACCCAATGATCGAAACGGCATTTCAAAATACTTAATCCCCGCGACGTTATTAAAAAAATAAATTATAAACAAATTTGAATAATTTTCAAATGCCATTTTAGGGGGGAGTTTAACTGAAATTTGAATTTGTCAATACATTTATCGAAAAAATACATAAAAATAAAAATATTGAGATCTTAAGCAGGTGAATATTTCTTTGACAACAACCGCGTTTTTGCAATTGAAAATATACTAACATTTAATAAACAAATTCAATATCTCAAAAACTATTAAATATTTTTCGACCAATTTTTTTTTACTTAATACTGGTAACATAGCGCAACTTAGTCTGTAAAATAAGATATTTTATATTGCTTATTTAAAACGCTAAAAATAATTTTTTGCAAGTTTGTTTTTAAAGATTTATGTATAATTATTTAAATAAATAGGGGGTCAAATTTAATTTAGTAAGACTTATGTGAAAGATTTACCCTTCTACTTTACAGAAAACAATCCTGTAGACCTTCATTAGTAATTGAATGACCTCAGCAGTTAAAAAAGTAATTTTTTTGCAAAAATGACCCCTTTTTAATTATTTAAACAATAATCCCCTTGTATGATTTGGATACTTTCTTGAAAATATCTTTTGTACCCACCTAAACTTTGATATAAAATTTGTTTTAACCTGTACGAATTTACATATTGACATTTTTTTATTTTATTAGTCTACCAGTCTCTCAGTCACTTCTAGGATCGCCTATTCAAAGCCCAAAACAGATTTTATTTTTCCTTCGACATTTAACTGAAAAGTTAAGTACTCCTAGGTTTGACTAAAATCACTTCAGTCAAAGGCCGAAAATGGAATTTATTTCTGGGTTTTACTAAGACCGTTAGTCAGACCTGAGAATTGCCTAGTCAAACCTAGGAGTGCCGGAACTTCGCGGTTTGACTATACCATATACTACCGGTTAAGGCGTCAACGCCTTTCTCTTTGCGATCTATGGAGGAGTATCATCGAGCCGCAAGCGCTTATCCCCTGCCATACTGCTCCCTCATAGGCCGATAAGATACCAACCTATTAGATCCACTTTAGCATCGTAGCGTAGTGGGGTCGATCGCCTGTTCCGGCTAACTGACCGACAATCTGCCCTTTTACTCATTCTTATGTTTTTATATCACAATATCGTATGTTTAACTGTTGTATGGCTTTTTTGATTTTTTGGTGCCATATTAGGCAGCCCTAATGTTGACAATTGCATTGGCGAGTTGTTCGCAGTCTTCATCTAATCAGAATAGTTGTTTGGCACTCTATATTTCTGTTCAATCGCGAAGATTCCTGAGCCATGCTCAACTTTTGTATGATTTTCTATTTTGTTTAATAAAATAATACAATTTAGCAGTCACTGAAGGTTTTCACCTCCGATTTCGTTGAACCTCCATCGATTTTCATGAAAATTGGTGAGTAATTAGAGGATACCTCAAGGAACAAAGGTGACATGATGTCAACTTGCGCTTTTACCCTGGGGTGGATGCCACCCCTTCTCGGGTGTAAAAATTATTTTATTTAAAATAATACCATAAGTCTATAGAGGGACAAATTATAAGCAAAATTTGTTATACAGCGTGTCCCGAAAAGAATGGTCATAAATCATACCACAGATTCTGGGGTCAAAAATATGTTGATTGAACCTCACTTACCTATATACAATAGTGCACACACAAAACGTTACAACCCTTTGAAGTTACAAAATGAAAATCGATTTTTTTTTCATATATCGAAAACCCTTCGAGATTTTTCCTTGAAAATGGACATGGGGCAATATTATGGCAGCAACATCTTTTAAAAAAATTAAAGTGAAATTTGTGCACCCAATAAAAATTTTAAGGGGGTTTTGTTCTTTTAAACCCCCCCAAATTTTTGTGTACGTTCCAATTAAATTATTATTGTGACACCATTAGGTAAACAAAATGTTTCTAAAACTATTTTGCCTCTGTACTTTTTGATAATCCAGTGTTTATCGACCTATTTTGAATATTTGTCGAATCCACCACATATTTGTATGTGGTTAAGTACGATTATAGAGACCTGTTAATAATCTGAAAATGTATTTATAATTTACATTTTTAGGTATATTATGAAAAAGAAGCCATATCCCGATAAAAGTTGATTTATCAAAAAAAGACTAAGAGGCAAAAAAGTTTTGAAACACTGTGTTTAACTAATGGTACCACAATAATAGTGTAATTGTAACGTACACAAACTTTTGGGGAATTTAAAGGAACAAAACCCTCATAAAATTTTTGTGTAAATATATTAAAAAAAAAGCCACATCTCGATAAAAACTGGCTTATTGAAAAAATATTAAGAGTCAAAAAAGTTTTAAAAACGTTGTGTTTAACTAATGATACCACAATAATGAATTAATTGGAACGTATACAAAAGTATGGGGGGGTTTAAGGGAATAAAACCCCCATAAAATTTTTATGCGGTGGACAAATTTCACTATAATTTCGTTTTAAGATGTTACTGCCATAAGAATGATACATGTCAATTTTCAATAAAAAATCTCTAATAGTTTTCGATATATTGAAAAAATCGATTTTCATTTTGTAACTTTAAATGCCTGTAACTTTTTTTATGAGCACATTTGTACTAAGGTATGTTAGGTTCAATAGAACTATTTTTGACTGCAGAATGTGTGGTATAATTTATGACCAATCTTTTCGGGACACCCTGTACACAGTTATTAAAATAAATCAACACTTTTTGAGTTATTAAAGACCAAACATTTTATTTTTTCGTAAAAAATGCATGTTTTAAATCGGTTTTTCACGTATAAATAAAAAACTATAAGCTTTTACAAAAAAATTGTTATTATTGAAATTGAAGATAATAAAAAAAAATTCAATACATTCCTCATATAAAGAACTAAACTGATGTTAGTTCAAAGTGAGTTATTGGCAATTGAATGTGTATTTTTTTCGACGAGTACTCAAATCTAAGTATTCAAGCTTAAATAACGGGAAAACGATGAAATATATAAAATATTCCTGCTAAACACTTGTCAAAGTACGTTGGAATACCTATCAAATGAGCTTCAGAACAAGGTAATAGCGTCAAAATTAAGTAAGTTATAATGAAAACAAAAGAACCGTTTCGAATTTTTTAGGAAAAAGTGAAAAATAAAACATACGCCATTTCCACAAAAGTTAAAATATATAGTAATTCTTAAAATAACTTATTTATATTAGCATAAGTAATGTTTTCGATAATTTTGACCGGATTAGAATGCATATTTTTGAAAAAAAGAAAAAAGTTTAAAAAATCATAATTTTTAAAATTATTGTAATTGTCATATTCTTTTGATAATACTCCAAAAATACTTAGTATACGTAACAAATTATATATAAACAAATTTTAGTTTTTTCTGTGCCAAATATTTTGCCTGTTTTACTATTTCTATAGGGTAAAGGAGAACCGAGATAGAAACGTTTAAATCTTAAATTTTGCTGTGGGAACCATGCAACCGGGGCCATTTAACTTTTTATTTTAAAAAAAGTAAGGGGTTTAAAAGATTCGGTTTAATGTGCTTAAATAGCAATTGGAATTAGCTTTCAAACAGTTTTTAAATAAACCTGATAGCGCAAACAGGAACGGAGTTATTAAAAAAAACAATAACATTTTTTGGAAAAATTTTTAAAAGATAAATTTTGAAGAAATTTTGAAGCATAAATTTTAAGGCTATCAATATATTCGGAAGCTCATTTGATAGATATTTTTAAGCACTTTGACAAATGTTTGATAAGTTTATGTTATAAAATGCATCAATATCCAGTTATTTCAGCTTGAATACTTAGAGTTTTTTACTCGCCGAAAAAAATATACATTCAATTACCTATAACTCACTTTTAGTTAACGTTAATAGGTTTTTCTAGTAAGAGGTTTATTTAATTTTTTATTAGCTTCAATTTTAATAATTATAACTTTTTTGTAAAAACTTACACTTTTTGAGTTATTGATGGAAAATTGGTTAAAAACATGCATTTTTCTCAAGAAAAATTAAAATCTTTGATATTTAATAACTTAAAAAGATTTAAAATATTTTAGTAACTTTATATAACAAATTTTACTTGAAATTTGTCCCTCTATTGAATTATGGCGTTATTTTTAGTAAAATAATTTTCACCCCCGAGAAGGGGTGGCATCCACCCCCAGGGTAAAAGCGCAAGTTGGCACCATGTTACCTTTGTTCCTTGAGATATCCTCTAACCACTCACCAATTTTCATGCAAATCGATGGAGGTTGAACGAAATCGGAGGTAATAGCTCATATCCACCTTCAGTGACTCCACTATAACTATTCTTAGTTATTTAATAAAATCGAGCGTTTTAATAAAAAATTTTAAAATATTGGTCAAATATACGGCGGTGTATTAGTGACGTATAACTACTATCGTATTCTATTGGGAACAGAATTATCCTTCATAATGTTGATAATAATTAAAGCATAAATAGTGGTTAGTAGCTTACTTAATGCTAAATAGTGAAAATATTTAGCTTGGTAAAGCTGCATTCATATCGAAGCATTACCGTGTAATAACTTTGAAGGAAATCTAGACATCAGTGTTTTCTTTGTATATATATTTACTTTTCCCATGACTACGACCTTTTGTATGGTTACGGGTTTCGTGGCTTGTGTTGTATTTACGAGTTAATGGTTCTTTTTTTAAGAAAACAATTAATGGTTCTTTAAGTTGACGGAAGCTTTGCTGTTCTTCTATATAATTGCCGTTATTTAAAAAAATGGTTTTAAAGTAAAGAAATACACACACTGGCAATATTAACGGAAGACCTTAAAATGGAACATGTTAGATGTCTCGAATTTTCTAAACCTGTTCTCCGATTGGAGTAATTTTTTTAGTATGTTTTAGTCTTATCATTTAAGAATATAAATGTAAAAATATTGTTGCTAGACAGGTAAATGTCATTTTATACCGGGTGTAAAAATCATACTGTGTTTTTTCCTTAAAGTTCGGAACACTCATATTCTACTACAGATAAAATATTGAAATTAAAACTTAGTTGCAGCCTTAGGCATCCTTACAATTTTATTTTTCGATTAATTTCCTTATGTTCGATAATAAAAAGTTAGGTACGTTAACAACTAGCCATGTTCTTCATCAATACAGAGTGTTTCTAAATAAGTGCAACAAACTTTAAGGGCTAATTATGCATGAAAAAATAATGACTGTTTTCTTTATAAACATATCTGCAAATGCTTCGTTTCCTAGATACAGTATGTTTAATTTTTTCTCACAAACTGACGATTTATATATTGCCCTAAAACCGGTTGAGATATGCAAATTAAATTTGGTAGGTTTTTGAGGGGCAGTTATTATTTACATATTTTTGACGTATAATTAAGGACTTTATATTCACCATTGGCGTGCATACGGGTATAAACATTTTAGATACATCCTGTATGCAAGCCAATGATAAACATAAAATTCTTAATTGTACGTCAAAAAATGCGCCATAACTACCTCTTAAAATCTACCAAATTTCATTTGCATATCTGAACCGGCTTTACAGCAATAAATAAATCATCAGTTTTACGTTTATAAAGCAAACGGTAGGAATGGGAAAAACCTACCGGTTTAAACCTAAAACCGGTTTTTTTACTTCGCAATAACCGGTTTTACCGGTTGTGTTTTTGTCCCGGTTATAACCAGTTTTTCTTTTTAAAGTAAAAACCGGTTTTTAGGTTTTTACGGTGATTAGGATTAGGTTAGGTATTATTTTGGATCCCAATCATAATTATTTTTCTCAAGTAATTATTCCAAACAAAACAATAATTCAAATTTTATTTTATTTTATAAAATACAGAAGCAAACTGAAAGTGCATTCTCACATCAGCCAGAAACAATTATTAAGTTTTATTATAATATTTCCTTGAAAAGGTATTTGTAATCATAATATTTACATAAGAAGTGATCTGGTTGAATTAGACGCAAACATCATCTATTTTTCACACTTAACTCTTGACGCTGAAAGTGGGTGAATGACTTTTTCTGATTACCAAAAATAATGTTCTGACTATGAATATCGAATTGCTGATTACGAATACGAATCTTAAAGAATTTCGCTACGTTTTCAAAACGATATACTCATACAGGAATTATTAAATGAGTTAAAATGTACCTATTATACAAATATACGAACGTGTTAAAAGTAATACATGTTCTTTTGATAGTACTAATTGTGATCATATTGATATCGAGTCTAATGGAGTATCGCAATCTAAAGTGTATTGTAAATGTAACTTTGTAACCTATTGGATTAAAAAAACCGAAAACCGGTTTTCCAAAAACCGTTTTTTTTGGCCAGTTATAAAACCGCCAGGTTAAACCGTAAGCAAAAAAACCGGTATAACCGAAAACCGGTGTTTTGTCAAAAACTGCCATCCCTAGCAAACGGTCATTATTATCTAACTTTTTTATTATCCAACATAAGCAAATGAATCAAAAAAGAAAGCTTAAGGCTACAATTAAGTTTTAATTTCAATATGTGATCTATGCTAAAATATTCCACAGGGTGTTCCGAACAACAACATTATTACACCGATATTCCAAAATAATTAGGCTATAACATACTGAAAAAATCACTCAAATCGGACAACAGGTTTAGGAAATTCGAGACATCTAACATGTCCCGTTTTTCAGGTGTTCCGTTAATTTTGCCGGTGTGTGTTTTTGAAATTTTGAAAACAATGCCATATCTCAAAATAATCTAAAAATTATTATTGTTACTAAAAATTCGGATAGTATAAAATGTAGGCTTTTTCTGAACATTTCAGTTTTTTATTGGTCTGCAAAACAAAAATAGTTAAGAAATGACTGTTCAAACTTTGCAGACCCTCTTTATTGGTGACTCTTTCAAGTCCTTTCGACGACAACCCTTTCAAATATAAGCATTTTGAACATGTGAAACTTACAGATCATATAAACAAAATACGGGGTGGAACGCACTTATGGAATAAAATTGTTTCTAAAAATCGTGAAATCTAGATAATATCGTGTAACAACTTTAAAGGAAATCTAAAAAGCAGTGTATTCTTTGTATATAATATATTATATACTTTTACATCACTGCGCCCTTGTGTATGGTTACGGGTTTCCTGGCTTGTGTTATATTTACACTTGAGTTAATGGTTATTTTTTAAGAAAACGTCCAAGTTGACGACATCTTTGCTGTTCTTCTATATAAATGCCGTTATTTTTGAAAAAAAAAGAATGTGTGTGTACTTTTTACGCACGTAAGAAGATATTCTTCTATTATATAATAGGTAATTTAAACGAAGTAAATATACTTAAAAGGTTATTTGTACTTATTTTATTTAAAAATCAAACTAACTTTCGTATCTACCACTTTCAAAAAAGAAGAATATCTTCAAAAATTATATAATAATATACTTACAATCATAAAATATATAAAAAAAAAATAAAAAAATAATAACTTGCTTGGGGCTTGAACCCATTTCACGTCTACCGCGCCGTACGAAAGTTCTTCAAACTGCACCACATTCGCGTATACGTCATGTGGGAATATACACAAACTAAACGTTTACACCATAAATTTATATGAATTTAATAAAATTATTAGTTTAATTTTTGTCGAAATAAAATACAACAAAATATAGAGTAAGAAAACGATATATGAGATGAAGATTTGTAGAAAGTTTGTTCGTAATCAGATTATGTAAATTAAATCATTGCCTACTAATAGGTAACTACATTATTTTGTTTACATTTTCCAAATAGATAAGTATTGAAACTATTAGGTATTTCCAACTGAAACATTTAGAATTACGTACCTGCGGCTTTTCAAAACTATTTAAAAAGTCACTATAATTATAAATTTGATTTTATTTTTGTCCACACATCAATAAAAGCTAATATTATACAATATTTTTGTTTACCGATAACCTCCATATTGAACAATTATTGACAGATCATTTCAAAATTTCAACACCCAATCAGAGCCCGTATAACGACTAATACCATACTGTCGGTGTGCGCATGCGTGCGGATCAATCAAATTTTACCCTCAATCGATTCGCCGCTAAAGAAGAATATCTTCAAAAAAGGCTCAAAAAGTAAAAAAAAATTTTTAAATTTAGAAAAAATGCCTTTGTTGAAAATAACTCGAAAAGTATTAGTGATCCGAAAAATTCGGAGAGAAAAAAATGTAGATTTACTTTTATTTTTCTACAAAAACGAAATTGGTTAAGAAATGAAACTTTGTCGACAGTCGTGATGAGTGACTCTTTCAAGTCCTTTCAACTATAACCCTTATAAAAATATGGATTTTTAACACGTGAAACCTACAGATTATATAAACAATACACGGTGTGGAACGGATATATCTAAGGAATAAAATTATTTCTAAAAATAGTGTAATCCAGAAAACATCGTGTAGTATATTTGAAGAAAATCTAAAAATCAGTGTATTCTTTGTTATTTATTTTCCCATGACTACGCCCTTGTGTATGATTACGTATTTCCTGGCTTGTGTTGTATTTACGAGTTAATGGTTATTTTTTTAAGAAAACGTCCCAAGTTGACGAAAGCTTTGCTGTTCTTCTATATAAATGCCGTTTGTCCGGTAATTACTTTTACCTCAGCCGTTTTTATGGGTGTTTCGCAGTTTATTATTCTGCCCAAGTTTCTCGGCCTGCACATTATTGTGTTCTATTTAAGACATTTGTTATCATTAGGTTAGTATTTAAATACAAAAGGAAAATACGTTTAGCAAGAAAAGGAAATATATTTATAATACTCAAAATTGATCTATGTGTTTGTGTTAGGTTTATTTTTATTTTGAACGTTTAATCATTGAAAATACTAAATATACTTATACATAATAGATTATTTATTCAGTGATATTAAAGACATTCTTCTTCTTCACGTGCCACTCCTAGCGGAGATTGAAAATTATCATGGCCACTGCGAATTTGTTAGCAGCGTGCCTAAAAAGTTCAATCGAACAACAACCTAACCATTCACGTAGATTTCGAAGCGACGATATGTTTCTTTTTCCCACACTTCTTCTACCCTTAATTTTGCCCTGCATGATATTTCTTAAAAGTTCGTACTTTTCTCCCCTCATAATGTGTCATATGTATTCCATCTTTCTAGCTTTTATCTCATTTATAATGTCGCATCTTTTGTCTAAAGGTTGGAGACTTGCGTGTTAGTGACGCGGTCCATCCATGGTATTTTCGCCTATAGCACCACATCTCGAATGCTTCGATGTTTTTTTGATCAACTGTTTTAATGTCCAAGCCCATACTAGTGCAGCCGATATGTGAAACAATTGTGCATTTGATGATAGAAGTATATAATTTGAACCACATATACTAAACATATAAAGGTTCAAATTTGGATATGAGGCCATCTCAGATTTTGCCTTTTACAAAAATGGCGGGCATTCAAATTGGCGGGCATTCAAAATGGCGACTATACATATGTGACTAATAGCACGATAACTTTTGAACGAGGAGATTTTAACCAAATTTGGTATATAGAATTTTTTATGGATAAGATTGAGGTCTTGAAACGGAAGAATCGATTTACCAGAAGTTGTGGTTTTCCTGGTTTTTATGTAAAATTATGTTGTGTTTTTTTCAATTTTTTCACCCTGTATGTATTAATTTTTCAAAAAGTTAATACCGCCATTAAAAAGAGCGTAAAAATATTTTTTAGGAAATATGTTGAACTTTTTAGTTCTGTCAATGTATTACCATTTAATAAATGCATAACATATCTTCATATTATGTACCTATGTGCGGAAGATTCGTGCAAATATTATAAAAATTATTGTGCATTTAATGGTAGAAGCATATACAGCTGAGTCCGCGAGTCTTTACCCGTGCGTCATTAATACCTGGCGAGATAAAACAAACTTTTTATCTAGCATCATTCTCTTTCACGCATGAAACACATGACAAACCAGCTGCCGTTTGTTATTAAGTAAAAACACATGTTATTTTTATGAACCATCTAGACTCAATGCATTGAAAAGAGATAGGTACAAAAAAAGACGATTCGGTATGTTTTCATATTTTAAGCACAATTTGTTTGACGTTTCTGCTTTGTTTATTTTTGTGGCTGTCAGTCAGTTGAATTTTTTGCGGTTTTTGTCTAATTTTTCCGTTTTGAAGTTTCTTTATATTACACAAACAGTTGTTTTCACAACTGATTTTATATTGGGCTCTGAAATTTTAAGGTAAATAATTATATTTTGGCAATTAATATTTAAAATATACAAAGCTAACGTCACTCACACAGTAAAGAAATGATTGTGTTTAGATTTCGGTCAAAGTGAATAAAATAACAAAAATAAAATATGTTATTGAATTTTTTTATAAATTGTTTATTTATTTATTAATCAATAATAATAAAATAATTTATTAAGCTACTTCAAATGTAGCTGTAATTCTGCACAAAAATTTTGAAGCAAAACTTTCATTTGACATTCTATATATTTGATAACGTCAAATTTTAAAATAAAACACGTAGTCGGAACAGTAGCCACTTTCTGTCAGTTGTTACGTGAATACACTTCCGACTTATTTCTTATGCTTTAAATGATGACGCACGGGTAAAGACTCGCGGACTCAACTGTAACTTGGACCACATATACTACACATATAAAAGTTCCAATTTAGATATGAGACCATCTCAGTTTTTGTTCCTTTTACAAAAATGACGGGCATTCAAAATGGCGACTATACATATGTGACTAATAGCACGATTACTTTTGAACGAGACGTCAGATTTCAACCAAATTTGGTACGTGAGTTATTTCTATGATGAGGAAGGTCGAAGTTTTAAAACGGAAGAATTGGTTTACCAGAAGTTGTACTTTTACTGTTTTTTTTTTATGTAAAAAGATGTTCTTTTTCAATTATTTCACCCTGTATATATAATTTTTTTAAAAAGGTAATACCGCCATTGAAAAGAGTGTAAATATATTTTTTACGAAATATTTTGAACTTTTTAGTTATGTTAATTACCATTTAATAAATGCATAACGTATGTTCCCATGTACCGATGGGCGGCGGATTCATTTTGAATGCCCGCCATTTTTGTAAAAGACAAAATCTGAGATGGCCTCATATGTAAATTTGAATCCTTGTATGTGTAGTATATGTGGTCCAAATTATATGCTTCTACCATTAATGTACGAACTCTTCTTCTTAGCGTTTCAACTGAAACAGTTACACCTGTAGCTTCCAAAAGCTGACCATGGAGCTACAGGTGAGAAATGGTTGGGTCTCTTCCATCTGATTGGAAAATTAAACGATCGTGGCGAGCCGTTATTACGTTTTGGGTGAATTTCCCTTCTTTATTTTTGAGCTTTCCTAATTCCTGTTACCTCGCATAGGTTTTGGACAGAACGTCTTGTGTTATGCCTAGCTCTGCAGCTATATCCCGCTGAGAACATTACTTGCTCCACAAGACCAATAATATTTTCCCGTTTTAATTCCTATAACCCCACATAAGGCATATTTTCGTTTTTGGACACAAAAGTTAATTTATTTACTTTCGTTTAATTTGCAACTCGAGCAATTAACCTATACCGTATCAAGCTGTACTATCTGATTGTTTTATCGATTTGTTTATTTTTAATAAAAACCTTTATTCTTAACAAGTTTTTTCAAAAGAAATAAATATTGCTTTGAAATACATTGTGATTTAATATAAGTTAGGTTGTGTATAATATATTAAAATATACTAAAATTTGTAAATAAGTAATATGTTTTATAAAAACCTATTATTTTTCTACCCTTTTTTGAGTATAAAGTTACCGATGGAGAACAGCGAGCGCAATGTTTTTCATAGGAATGCCATTGGTTGATAACACTTTTCATTACTAGTAGAAGAATAGAGGTCGGGCGGGCAGTTAATTAAAATCCACTTCGTCCATGAAGTTTCCTAAACATCCTTCCAATAAATTCCACACCGGCAATATCGCTTGTACAACAGACTTAATTAATGTCAGCTATCGATTAAATCAATCACTCTTTGCAACAATCGCCGATAGAAAGTTTTTATACACGTACACACGTAAAAAAAACCAGATTAGAAAGAAACACACCAAACAAAAAGCTACCGACAACCGATAAAAAGGAAAAGAAGCGCGCATGGGCATAATAGAAAAACTTAATATTTATGAAGGATAAATTTAAAAACAAAATTTTATTTTTATGATGTAAATATTTGACAAAAAACTATAGGTGTCAGTTATTTTTTAATGGCATAGATATTAATAATTTAGCTTGTCGCAGTTAGGTTATAGTGTAATGTGTAGTGTCGATGTTGAGTAAACGTCTTGTTATTTAATAAAGTCGATTTCATTGTAAGAGACGCGTATTGAAAACTACATATCTGGACCTCAGAGGTAAACTACACTATGTCGACATGGTGTTGTTTTGTTTTTATTCCTTTTCCTAACTCAACTCTCCAAGAGCTTTCTAGAGGTATACTACACCTGGTGCTAATGACCACGAAAACGAAATTGCCAAAAAAATAGAACACTATGTTCAAATAATTTGAGAGGTAAAAAGCGCCATGTAAACTTGGGTGTTTTTACCTCAAAGTTACTAACTGCGTACTGATGGCAAACAACACTGTGTTGACTTATGGCACTGAGCACCTAGCGGCAAACGGGTCATAGCTAACTGTTCTTCTCAACAGAAATAAATCTCTTTGTTTTTATCTATTCTTTTTTTATAGTTTCAAAATTGTTTGTTTTTATAAAAATCGTGGTTATTAATACATTGTAATAAACAATTAACAAAAAATATTGTCTACTTTTTTTTAAAAATTGGTGTTTCTATTTCGAATGGTATTATACACATAGTTTCAAAAGTTATGCGTCACAAATAAACAGAAATAACAACAAGTATTATTAAATATTATTATTTTGTTGAGCCACAATATGTCAGCAACAAATTGACAACATTGTTGTTATTTCTGTTTTCTTTCAAGAGTCAATAAATACATATTGGTTCGTTAATAATAATGTTCTATTTGTTATAAAATATATACAATTAAATGGACAACCAAACAAGATACCTTGTGTCTGGTACATACAAAAAACCTGTTTAGTATTACAATGGTATTACCTCATAATAACCATTTTTTTAAAACTTTTTTAGGGCGTCTAATAATTTGGCCAGAGACTGTATACAACGGAAAAACAGAATCTGTTCAGATTTTTATCAGTTGTTAAACAGCTGATGTGAAGCGTTTTAAACAATTCTTCAACTCACTTTTATTTTTTTTATAATACATCTGGATAATTTTACAATACTATATTTATTGGCCAACTTTTGTGAATTTATACCAGACTTTTTACTTTCTCAGCAAAGAACAAGCATCATGGACACAGTTTGGATTCCACGATGCCTTAGGCACCCGAGAGGATCTATTCTCTGTCCAAGTGCTTATGCAGATATGCAAATATGTCAACTGTGACGTATATATTTGATTTATTGACTACAAAAAGGCATTTGACGGAGTGAAACTTGATAAGGTTATAACTATCTTGAAAGAAACGGGATTATTAGATATGCCCACGACGCAGTAGTTTTTGCAGATAGCCTAGATTCTAGATCATCATCATCCAGCCTCAAAAGTCCACTGCTGGACATAGGCCTCCTCCCCTCGTTTCCAACCCCATCTATCCTGCGCCGCTCTCATCCAGTTTTTATTTACTTTTCTTAAGTCGTCAGTCCATCTTGTAGGCGGTCGACCGACGCTTCTCTTGTCTTCTCTTGGCCTCCATTCCAAAAACCTTTTCGTCCATCGCCCATCTGTCATTCTGGCTATGTGCCCTGCCCATCTCCACTTCAACCTGGCTATCCTCTCGATGACGTCAGTCACCTTTGTTCTTCTCCTGATTTCTTCGTTTCTGATTTTGTGTCGCAGAGTTATTCCTAACATTGACCGCTCCATTCTTCTCTGCGTGACTCTTAGTTTGGTAGCCGAGGCTTTTGTTAGGGTGTGTGTTTCTGATCCGTACGTCAAGACTGGGAGGACGCACTGATCAAATACCTTTCTCTTTAGGCATGTGGACAATTCACTTTTAAAAGTTTCTCTCAGTTTTCCAAATGCTGCCCACCCAAGACCTATTCTTCTCTTCAATTCATGAGTCTGGTTATCCCTGCCAATCGTAATTTCATGTCGCAGGTATTTATATCTATCTACGAGTTCTATTTCCTTACCAACAATACTGATGTTCTGGTTGGGTACCAAATTTGTCATTATTTTTGTTTTCGAGATGTTTATATTTAAACCTACATTTTCTGTATCCACAACGAGTTCTTGTACCATCTCTCTTGCCATACCTAGATCCTGAGCTAATATGACTATATCATCGGCGAAGCGTAAGTTGTTTAGGTATTCTCCATCTATTTTTATTCCCTTTGTCATCCAATCCAAACTCTTAAAAGCATATTCTAAGACCGTATTAAAAAGTTTAGGTGACATTGGGTCTCCTTGTCTAACCCCCCGTTCTATTTTTATGCGATTACTGTTAGTTTGTAATTTGACAGTGGTTGTTGCCTGTAAGTATATATTGTGTAATAATTTTGTATACCTATAATCTAGCCTGCATTCTTTAAGCGCCTGTAATATTTTGCTAAGCTCAACTGTGTCAAAGTCTTCATGAAAATTGATAAAAACTGGAACTAGAGGTTTATTGTATTCCACTATTTTCTCTATTAGGGTTTTTATACTTTGTAGATGGTCATTTGTTCCGTAACTTTTTCGGAATCCTGCCTGCGGAATAGTCTCGCGCATATTTTTTATTTTTTTATTTGTTCTTGGTTATTACTTTTCAATAAAAATTTCTTAACTCACCACTTACTTCATAATATCTTCGTCCATAAAATAGATTGTTTTAAAAATGAACTCCACCCCATATGTGAATGTGGTTGTAACCGCTACATTATACTTATGACCACGTGGTTAACCATTTTGGATATGCAAAGGGTTTTTTCTTGAAAATTTCTCAAGTTTGTACATCAAATTTTCTTCGTAGACCACCGGATGGGAAACACGTGCTGAGCTACTTGACATATAACTGAATTATCCATCATTATCTACAAACTAAAATTAAATTAGACTCAAAGCCTTGGTACGGAAACTTGACTTGTATCAACCGAATTGCGTGCCAAATGGTTGAATTAACAGAGGTTGTGATTACAGAGTTTGATCAGACTTAGTTGTCATTGGTAACTGCATGAATTGAAGTTGCACATGTTTTTCGAATTCCATTTAAATACACAAAAAATTCCCATTCGGACTATACTAAATTGCTGAACACGTGTTTTATTATGAACTCAAATATTTTCGAAGATCTACTACGATTTTGTTTATTTCAAACACCGTAAAAACTGTAAAAATTCAAATTTCAACTTACCGGTTTTGTATTCGTTATAATAGGAATTCACTAGCTAGGGGATTTTTTCAAAGGAGGAACAAAATCTAACAACCGATTTTTAAATGAGTTTTTCCCCACCCTCCCACCTTTCACATCCGGCTGTAAAACAGATGATTTAGCACTCTACCAACTTTATAAACTAAAATATTTTTGACAGTTAAACGATACCAACAGATTTTGCTTAAAATTTATAAAAATATAAAAAATTATTCATTTACATTTATTTGGAGTAAATTTCCAGTTATACAGGCCACAATTTAACTTGATTTTCAAATAAATCGATCTGATTTTAATAAGTATTAAAACCAAAAAACATTACACCATAGTTTTTGCTCCTCATTTGAATACAACCCCCCCCCCCCCGTATTGTTAATTATCTGTAATTCATCTTTTTTAACCACAAGTAATTTCCAAATATGTTAATTTAAATTGATTTCTACCATAGTATTGCACAAAATTGTGTTAGATCTAGCCAATATAATTCATTAATAATATTGTCAAAAAGAAAAATATATATTTTATTGCAAACTGACAAGGCCTGCAACTATTACTACATCATAACAGAAGAAGAATTTGACATTGACTTAACCTCTCACTCTCAGTGGCATTTGAGTTTCTTTGTAAATAAAACCAAATTAGAGGAATTTTTACAATTCTTAAAAATCAAAAAGAAATAAGATGTAGTAGTACACAGTTTGCTTTCCTCATCAAAAAATTCCCAAACTCCCGTTGTGTCCACGTCCTTTGTGTGCGTTCGAGAATCTGTTATGTGTTATTTTTATCGACTTTAAAACAAAAAATATTTCAAAAACTTTTTTAACTTTTCAAAGAAACCATATAATTCAGCTCAACCAGGTAACTTTTTCAAAGATTTTTTGAGATTAATTTTTCAATCTACTCAACTATTTATTACATTCAACAGATATTAACATAAATGAATCATTTTTTCATCTATTTTTTCATATTTGCCTTTTTCTAACTTTTTAGTAATATCTCATAAAATCTCATTCATTGCTGCACAAATCATCATAACTTTATTTTACTATAAATTGAATTTCATGTACAGTTAGCTACCTTCACATTTGAATTTAATTCTGAATTATTTATTAATGATTTTATTGTTTGACACTTTTAAATTTTAGCAAATTTTACCTATTTACTATTGTTCAGTTTAATTTCAATGTCTCCAACAAATCAAAATTAAAACATTTTCACAATCACACCACAACTAATACACAACTGACCAATTCTGGTCTAAGAAAATTGCACAACCAATCTTACATCTATCAGCTCTTGAACATCCAGAACGACATCTAATAATCCCAATTAAATTAAAAATATACACTATTAATTAAAAAATTTAAAAATAACATCACTTTATATATAACTAACAATTTTTGGTTTCACGGTTTAATGTCGTGTTCCCTTACTAATCCCCTCAAGATCCTGCCAATTATTTTGTTTTGTTTGTGCATTACAATCAAATCTGTCCCTCTACCATCTCTCCCTTTAGCATAATGTGGAGAAAAAGTATGATGTTGAATACTACTATATTCTTCCCTTATACCGGAAAGTAAGTGTACATTTTATACTTATACTTGACATACTTTAGTTGCCACTACATTTGAATGCTTGCATGTATGTGAGTGTGGGTTGTTAAACCATATCTACGTACATTTTAGTATTTATATGTATGCATAAATATATATACTTTAATATTGGCTTGATCTTTACCCTTTGATTTCAACCAGACCACTTAACTAACTCTGTTTTTTTTTGTTATTTGTAGCATTTAATTTTACTTTTACCGTGACCTGAAGATGCTGTGAATATTGTAGACAGCGAAACCGGTCGTCAGTTGTAAAATAAATTGTTTGTGAGAACGTCTCTCTTTTCTTTACTACAATAGTATGGACTCACACATGCAACCCATTCATTATTTGATTTCTTTTTGTTTTTCCATTCGGCCCAATACCACTACGTTAGTGGTGTGGATCGTCCAGTATATTTTGAGGATACGTCGGTACACCCACATTTCGAATACCTCTAGCCAAATAGTACACTAACGACGTAAACATCTGGTTAAAGTGTGGTAACGTCGTTAGTGTATCCTTTGCACTAGCTTTTTCGTTACTGTTTCCGTTATTGTCTAGACCTCTGCTTCATACAACAAGACGGAAAATGCATAGCATTTTAGCAGCCGTATTTTTAGTGGGACCGATAAGTCGAATTGGGTGAATACATTTTTCATGTTGTTAAACGTTGCTCTGACCTTTTCAATTTGAGATCGCATTTCGGCTGTTTGATCCCACTTCGAGTTGACGACTGATCCAAGGTATACATATGAGTCTACGTGTTAAATTAATTGGTTTTTTTATTTTCCATTGTCTGGCAGGTTTTTGAGTTTTGCTCACCAGCGTCCATTTTGATTTATTTATGTTGAGGTTAAGTCCTCTTTCTTCACTCGTTCTTTGTACCCTGTCTATAAGTTTCTGAATGTCATCGATACTGCTAGCAAGTACGACTGTATCGTCCGCATATCGGTTTATCTAATAATTATTACTCCACTAAATTTTAATTTATCTTTTTCACTTACGGAAACAGTTAAATGTACTGACATAAATTAATCGATGAATACACAATATGGTTTTGTCTATAATTTTTTTGAATTATATTAATGTCTTAACAATTAATGGCCATTGGGATAGTATAGTTGATTTCGCAATCAGATACCCAGTGTAGTGTCTAGTTGAGATTTAAACTCAAACAAGGCCCAAAATGTTTACTGGAAGGGGTAGGGGCCACTTTTCTAAACAAAACCACCTGAGTCGTATTTCCATTGTTACAAAAATCGCATTCAATGTTTTGCAGATTTTTTTAAAATCTGGCAAACATGCTTCTGTCGCCATTTAATACATCACTGCTGCCATCTACTAAATGACACGTCAACTCACTTTCTCATCTATTAAGTGATAACCGAACTAATTTGTCACTAGCAAAATGTAAACCTGTAACGGTAATATCAACAAAATCCGTAGATTGCTGCTTTTAACTAAAATTTTCATATTTAGGTACAGTTAATTTAAAAATTATGGGAGTATGGATAATAAACTTTTGCTTATAATAAAGCTTTTTGCATAGCTAATCATTTATGGTAGTTATTTTGTATATAAGCTCAAAAATTATTACACAAAACCAAATTTTAGGGCAGGTTACCAAGTAAGTTATGACATGGATTATTATTATTAAATACAGTTATAAAAATTTTACTGCTTTCTTTGGAAATTTTAACTATTTAAAGATACTATTAAAAGATACCATTAAAAAAAGATACTGGTACTATTAAAACAAAAATTTTACAGTTCACATACATACCCTTAAGTTAAAGATTGGTTTTGAAATTATGACGGTAACTGTACCTAAAAACTATATAAATTTTAACATTATGTCATACCACCAGTAGTTATAAAGATACTGATACAACCCCAATTCCAAAATGGAAATGGAATCGGAAGAAAGCCGATTGTTATTTATTCAAAAAGTATATCCAACAGAAGTCATACCTTAAAATAAGTCACCGGAAATCTTCATATTGATAAACTTTTGAATTCTTTTATATCATTTATCCATCTTGCCGGTGAAAATCATATAGGTAATACACAAACTCTACATAAAAGAAATTCATTGCAATGGTGGAACGCAGAGTGTACCGACATAACAAAGAAATATAAAAAATTCTTTAACAAATTGACGCGTCACGAAACACTTGAAAATACTATAGAATATAAGAAATTACGGGCTCAAGCTAGATATATAATTAAAAAGAACAGAAAAAGAATCTTGGAAAGAATTTATGGATTCTATTAATTCCACTATGCGTATAAGCACCGTATGGGAAAAAGTTAGAAAAATATCTGGAAGTAATACCTAAAAAAAGATTCCATTTCTATGCAATAACAAACAGATAGTAACATCTAATAACGAAATAGCAGATTTGTTAGCAAAACAATTTGAAATAAACTCCAGCAATAACACCTTTTTTAAAGAATTTAACAATACCAAGATGATTTCTGAAAATAAATTTAATAGATTTTAATTGAATTGAAGATGTTACAAAACTGACTTTACTTTTATATCATCTTTTAGGCACTAATATTTAGTTTTAGTTGACTGTATTTATTTTTAATAACTTACTTCTAATGTGGTTCTGAAGCTATTTTCTTGTGGCATTTTTATAATCAAGTATATTCAAATGGGAAATAAGCCACAATTTTACCTAAAAATGATTTTATTAACGTTTGGATGCCCAAGTCCGGTGTCGTTGTCAAAATACAAAATAATACTAAATAAACAAAAATGTTGTTGCTTAGTAAAAAATTCTTCTAATAATTTATTTAATCTGTCTCATTTATATCGACAATTCAGACACGTATTATACATTTTAAAGTAGACGACTTTAAAATGATATTGCCAATATTGAATTTTTGAATTTTTTACTAAGCAACAACATTTTTGTTTATTTAGTATTATTTTGTATTTTGACAACGACACCCGACTTGGGCGTCGAAACGTTAATAAAATCATTTTTAGGTAAAATTGTGGCTTATTTCCCATTTGAATATACTTAACTTACTTCTAAACAAATGAAAAACACTGAATTTATATGCTTTATTTTACAAACTACGGTATCTAATTTATTTATTACACCAAATTTACTAACTTATCTAAATTCAAAAAATATATCGCACCGGTTACGTATCAAAGTACACCGACGCGACGATGGTTTCAAATTCACAACTAACTCCTAATTTCAAAATCCCTCTTATTTATACAATGCTTAATCATCTCGAATACAATAGAATTATTCAGAATAAACGAATATTTACAAAATAACTTAAAGCACGTAAAATCGAATTTACTTATACAATAACAAAAGAACAATTGAAGACACGAGTGGATGAAGGTGCTATGTTACAAAATTTAGATTTTGAGAAAATTAAGGTTAAAGTTTTTCATTGTAAACTTTTCTCACATTCACTTTTATTAGGTAAAAACTTTTCTATGTCGTTACTAGTATATGGAATATGTTATTCATGGAAAAAAATATCAACAAAAAAAAATGTGTCTTACCAAAATTTGAAAAAAACAGTACATAACACCTTCATCCACTGTATAATTCTAAAGAAATTAAAACAACTACTGTTTTATGGAAGAATCATGTATTAAAGAAAAACTTATCTAATCAGCTAACAAGATGTTATTGCTTAATATAAGGTAATAACAGTAATATAACGTAATACATTATTTTTTTTTCTAAGATTGGTTCATAGAAATATCGATATTCTGGTTTTACAAACTTAAGCTGTTCTTGGAGATTTTTTCTTTTTTCTTCAGAGATAGTTCCATATTTCTCCCGAATTCTTTCGATTTCAATATTCTCTGGCGCTGCTGTTCTATTCTTATTTTGAAGAATATTTACTTTTCTAAAAGGAACTGTTTCGTCATATGATTCTTTATACAAATAGGAACCATACTCTTCCACTCTTATCCATTTAATACCGTCTCTAAATCTGACTGTTTCATTTAGTTCGTCCTTTTTTCTGTTAGTAAGATGAAGTTTTTGCTGTAGATCAGCAATCCTTCTAAAGTGTTGAGCCATGTCGATGACTTGATTTTTTCGGCTAGCCTTTGAAATTATTTCCCGGTACGTATCTGGTACATATACCGTGTCGTGTTTTCGTAAAACCTTCTCGATTCTTCCGAAGTCTCTGTCACAATCTAAGTAAGTATGGCCAACCTCAGGAAACTTGTGGTCAATACAACGGAAGTATCCCTTCAAAATAAGATACTGATAAAGGCAAATCATGTGGAAGTTCTTGTTCTGGCCCGCACATGAATCGGACCAGATGATCAGATAATCCTTTTTGGTGATGCTTTCGTCGACTTCAATATATCTGAGTAGAGAACTGCATATTTCTGCACTTCCTCTGTTTGCAAGATCTTCGGTCCAGGTACAAAAACATGCTTTGTCTAGGCCTTTTGTAGTAATATGCACCCCAAAATTATAAAACCACATTTGCCTAAGGTAAAATGCTTTGGACGTTGTTATTTTTGGCAGTGGCATTGTTTGTTGCATATCGATTGTAATATAGACCAAGTTGTCTGAATCTTTTGCTTTTTCCTTGTCAACTTTGAGCGCTTTAGTTGATGCTGTGTAGTTTTCTTTATGTCCATCGTTAGATTCACCTCCATCACAGATACTACACGTATCACTTTTCGGATACCCAAATGATAAATTAAACTCTCGCGAAAAAATGTTGGAATATTATGAACATTTTTTAATTCTAAATTTTCCAGGAAGTTGTGCCAGATTACATTCCTCAAGATAGAACTCATACATTTTGCTCACATTTAGTAGGGGAGAAAGATATTTTTTATGAGGATTTCTATTTCTGGAATAGTGCGACTCTTCGACAGGAAATTTATTTATGTGCTCTATCACAAAATCCCTAACATCTTGGCCTATTTTGTGTGGCCTATTGGAGTGCTTACCTCTGCGATCTGGAGGAGGTGCTGCTACACTACTATTTATACGATTCTTTATAACATCAAGTTTTTTTCTGCCTATTTGGTATAGAGCGCATAACGCTTCTTTGCACACCTTTACGGTAAATCCATTTTTTGTAACGTTATACGTATATGACGCAGTTTTATGTTTAACAGCATCTTTTCTTTCCCTCAACACTGGTTTTTTAATGATTGATTTAAATAGTAAAGCATTTTTTGCATTAATATCAAGTCTATAAAATTCATCCAAAAATGCCTTCCTGTCATCTGCTGAAAATTTAGTGCTACAAGAAAATCTACAGCCTTGTCTACAAAGAATACCTTTTTCTGGCTCCTTTCTTGGAACGGGAATGTTTTTGTAAGACAAATATTCTTCACCTTTTGCTCTATCTAAAGCTGCTTTGTGTTTCTTCCACGTATTTGGATCTCGTTTTCGTTTTTTGGAAACTTTTGCTGTCGTTGAAAAAATCTTTTGCTTTCTTTGTTTTTCATTTTCTTGGTCAACCTCGTTAGACCCGTTAGAAGGATTAATTATAGGCTTTTGAATAATCCCGCTTCCTTCTTTGTCTCCAGAAATGAATGTACCTCCAACAAGGTTTTTTACATGACTGTGGTCCGCTCTTTCTTCGTCCTCCGTGACACTAGTTCCTGAAGAACTGCTTCCTTCATTACTCGGAAAGTATTCAGCATCACCACTGCTGTCTGACAAGAATGGTTGGGTCCCCTCCAAATCTGAAAATAAAAACAGCTATTTACTTCTTACAGCTCCTTCTTTGTCTCCAGAAATGAATGTACCTCCAACAAGGTTTTTTACATGACTGTGGTCCGCTCTTTCTTCGTCCTCCGTGACACTAGTTCCTGAAGAACTGCTTCCTTCATTACTCGGAAAGTATTCAGCATCACCACTGCTGTCTGACAAGAATGGTTGGGTCCCCTCCAAATCTGAAAATAAAAACAGCTATTTACTTATACTTATATTTTAATTCTTCCTAATTATTATTGTTTAAAAATTACTTTTGAAAAGATAGGGGAATCCCCGGAGCAATCAAGTGTAAATATTTATAACAGATGATAGTTGGGTTATGTATTTCAACCAGCTCATTTACACTTTTATATAAATATTATGATCTAAATACCTATTGCCCAAAATATAACAAAACTTAATTATTTCATAACAACAGGATTGCACTTACCTGTTACATTTGAAATTTCAATGTTGAGGTTAGAACTTGCTGTGAATTCATTTTCATCATTTGGCAAATTTTGTTCACAGTTTATTTGTTCCTGCACTAGTTTTAACATTTGTTTACCTCTGGAACTCATTATAAATGTTAACTAGCATTAATATTATGATATTACTGCAAAAAACTGTAACAATGACACAGAACACGTGCGCGCAATACCAACTCACCAAGTAAAACAAAATGGCCAGTGAGTGGATGAAGGGGTTATGTGTGTCACTTAACACCATCATTCATATGACGAAGGTATACAAAATATTACATGAATGTGGATGAAGGTATTTTGTGCCTATAACACCTTCTTCCATTATTCACTGGAAAATAATGTAACATAACTCCTTCATCCTTTAAAAAACCTAGACTTCTGTTACGAATCTTAGAATTCTAATGTAGCCACGTGATAAACAGGTACATAACACCTTCATCCATACAAAAAAACCGTTTTTAGAAAAATGTTACATAGCACCTTCATCCACTCGTGTCTTCAATTATTAGGAAAAGGTATGTAAACAACTAGATCGAGATCTTTTTTAAATTGGGGTTCCTCATAAATAATTTTATAAAAAAGGTTACTTGGTAAACTTCTTCTGAGTTTGTTAGGCCAGGAGCTGAAAACAGTCGGGTGGCATAAATATCACATTGCCCCCTCCATAAAAGAAGGTTCCTCAGGAAATCTTGTTGGGACTCGAACTGGATGCTGGTATCTGCAACTGGACCTTCTTTTACAACTCCCAGTTGTATAAAAGTGGCAGGGAACGGTCTTTGCTCCACACCAGTAACTATGAGGATTACAACAGACTAACACCTGGACCTCGGTGTCTTGGAAAATTTCTTCTACCATATTTCGGATAACTCTCCAGTCTAATTGGCGGCATTCTAACTTTGGCATGGCTAAATTTTGCACGTCGGACTCAAACACGTGCTCTCTCAATTGAATTAATGCATCCCATACATCTTGGTAGGTAGGTTGGTCATGGACAGTGTCTTTTATTACCAGATAGAATAGGTAACGTGATGCATCTTGGAGTTTCAACGCTTTGCCAGGAGCTGGCAGCTGGCATTCAAATTATGCAACTCGACCAAACTTCCTTCGAAAGGCGGATGCCAACCCTCGTGCGTCTTTGATACTGGCCGGGATGATATATGCCAGTGAATAGTCATCGGGAAATGCAAGTATATTTCGGTTTTCTTCAGTGGTAACACCATGTCTCGCTTTACCGGTACCTCCGTAGGCCCCCATGAACCCCTCAAACGTGAGGTCAGGTATTTCTCGAACTTGGTTTACTTCCACTTCTTCATCTACGTCGTGGTCTCCCTCGTATGGCGCCAACCGTTTATGGTGAACTATCGTCGGCTTTCCCCAAGGAATCTTGCTTATTCGGTAGATAACGTCATTAATTTTTTTGACAATGAGGTACGGGCCTTCCCAGAGCTGCTACAACTTGAGAGAACAACCTATTCGCTTTTTTAGATTACAAAGCCTGACTTTGTCGTTATCCTTGAAACATCCCTTCTCTGCTTGGGTATAGTATCGTATTTCATTCGGTCGCTAGCGATCTAAAGACAGGAATGGACTAACTCGTGTATATCGTCTATTCTTCTTCGCAATTCATTCGCATAATCCTCACCATCCACATCTTCTCTAGGTCGACATCCAAACACTAAATCACACGGTAGACGCATTTCGCGTCCAAATAGGACTTTTGTTGGTGTTTGTCCCGTTGACTCATTAACAGCAGATCTATAGGCCATTATTTTCCATATCCCTTAATTCCTTATTTTGTCATAAAGTGTTATAACGTCCCCAAATCCTTATTTCTATTGACAGTAGCAGGCTTCTTTGGCTCTGAATTTGTCTTGAGCATTTGCCAGATCAGAGCTGCATAAGTTATATTGCTTTCGACAATAGTTTTGTGGATTCAGATTTTTTCTATCTTCTCTAATAATCCTTCTTAGTGGGAAAATAAGTATTTAGAAAGCCAAAGATAAAAAGCTTATTTATAGCTCTAAACTCTGCGGGTGCACCAGATTAGATGGATGTTATATGAAACAAAATAAATTGCAGAGAGGAACTAAATTAGGAAAGGGGAAAAGTTTTCTTTCAATTTCTCGGTAATAGGACAAGTTGTAGAAAGATACCGCAAGCAATTTACGTGGTGGTCGGTACTAAAGTTTCGCATCTCCGATGAAACATATAACGCAATTTGTAGTTTGGAACACGCGAGATAAAAAGAAAATAGAGATATAAACTTTTCACTTTAACGTTGTTTAGCTAATCTGAATCAAGGTATTTTACACAATTTACAAATATAAATAGGAGCTTTCAAAGTAAAATACTTTCAATTTGCTAACATTTATTTCTTTTCAAGTTTTCTGCGAGGCTTATGGGTAAGAAAACAGAATATTTAACTCGCACATTTTTGTTTTCATACATAATAATATTCATTTTTGTTTAAAAATACGATCTCCAAAATGTCACTCCTTAAAAACTCATAATAAATTAGAAGTTTATCATCTGTCTATTTAAATCATTTCAAACGATCCAAAAAGCGCGCGAAGACTTGTGACATCTTGTGAAAATAAAACTACATATTTTTTCCAGTTGTAGACCTTTTTTTAGATAAACTTACCACAACGTACCTTTCAACGTCTAAAATACAAATCTTCTCGTTTGAAAGTTATATAATTATTTAAACAATCTTTGTTTAAACTAATTAAAAATTTTTGTTAATAAATAAATTAATTTATTATAACAAAACAAGAGCACATTTGACATCAATAATGTGTTAGTTAGGTGGCTCTATTCGAGTTACTTGTAAACAAAAAAAGAATGAAGAAAATTGCTTAAAGGGAAGCCGAGAAAATGCATTTTTTAACGTATACCAATTTTGAACTTTGAGATTCCATTTTCTCCAACTTAATTTTTGATTGAAATTTTGGTATCTTTGGTATTTTTCACTCGTAATTCCTATAGTTTTTATTATTATAATATATGTGATGAGTCTTTTAATGATATGAAAATTTGTGTGGTGAAAGAGAAATTAAGCAAAAGGGTGATGGTTTGAAAATTACCATCCTATTGTTGATATCTTTGCCATACATGCCGGTCAAATTTGATCGATTCTGTCCCAGAAACCACTAATCAAAATATAACGTTTTTTCCTTTAAAAGAATTGTCCTGCCGCGTTCTTTGCAACACCGTTTTCATAATTTAATGTAATTTAATGGTTACCGAGTTACTCTATTTGTTTTAAGGCAAAAAATTATGTATAATTTTAAAATATTCCTAATAGTCCATTCTTTCACGGTTTTTGCTCTAAATTTTAAAGAACCGCTTGGATTGACATGAAATTTGGGATACGTATAGCTTACATGTCAAAGAAAAAAGTGATATTGTGCCGATGTGTGCTTTTGCCCTGGGGGTGACTTTCACCCCCTCTCGGGGGTGAAAAAATATATGTCCAAAATAAGTCCGGAAATGGGTAAACTGACTAATTTTAAGTACCTTTTGTTCTATAGAGCTTTTTCGCCAAGTCAACACTTTTCGAGTTATTTCCGAGTGAACATGTTCATTTTTCAACAAAATAACAACATTTTTAGACGGTTTTTCGCAAATAACTCAAAAAGTAAGTATTTTGTCAAAAAAACTTTCTTATCAAAAATATAGCTTATAAAAAAGTAAAAAAAGTGGTGTACGTGTTAGGTCTTTGGATCTCGTAGAACCAGAGTTATAGCCAATGAAAAATAGATTCATATTCACCAAATTTCAAATAGAATATTTCGACGTGAAATATCCAGAAAATTAAGCACTTTTTGGGGAAAATCGATTATAACTTTTTTCAATTGTTTAAAAAAAGCTTTATTTCTGTTTATACAAAAAGTTTCTAGCATTAAATTTAAGCAAGTTACGCTCAAAATAAAGTTGGTCCCTTTTGTCTTTGCAAAAAGAAATCGGGAAGACCACCCCGTAATTAGCAACTTAAATGAAATTAATCGTTACCGCTCCACAAATTATTTTACTTATGTTGTGTTTATATGATCTGTAAGTTTCATCGACTCAAAGTGCTTATTTTTGAAAAAATTTAGTTTCAAATTAAAATTTTTTAAAATTTAAATTTTGAAAAATATGACTTTTTTTCAACATAACTTAAAAATTGTTAGAGATACCAAAAATTTTGAAAAACAAAAAAAAGTTAGATTTGCTTTTCTGAATATCATGTATTTTTTTGTTTTTCTGTTAGACAAAAATTGATTAAGATTTGGTGTTTCTAAATTTGCATACATTCGTGATCAGTGACTCGTTCAACCCCTTTTAACTACAGCCCTTTCAATAATAAGGACTTTGAACGGATGAAACTTACAGATCATATAAACAATATATACACGAGTCAAGAAACTTGTGAAGTCGTAACGATTAAGTTCATTTAGGATACTAATTAGGGGGTGATTTTCTCGATTTTTTACCAAAACCAAAAGGGACTAACTTTATTTTGAGCATAACTTGTTTAATTTTGATGCTAGAAATTTTTTTTATAAAACAAAAATGAAGCTTTTTTTAAACAATTTAAATAAGTTGTTATGAGTTTTCCCCGAAATGTGCTTCATTTTTGGTTATTTCACGTTACAGTATTCCATTTGGAATTTGACGAATATGAACCTATTTTTAATTAGCTATAACTATGCTTCTACTAGGTGTAGAGACGTGATATATACACCATTTTTTTAAATTTTTTACAGGCTATATTTTTGTTAAGAATGTTTTTTGACAAAATACTTACTATTTGAGTTATTTGCGAAAAACCGTCTAAAAGCGTGGTTATTTTGTTGAAAAAATGAACATATTCACTGCCAAATAACTCGAAAAGTATTGACTTAAGTCGCGTTTACACGATGGAAATTGGCGAGACAATTGTCAGAAGACAACTGACTGGCATGAAATTATTGTCTTCGTGTAAACACTTCAGGCCAATTGCCTTGCCAACTGCCCTCACAATTGGCCCAAAATTCAGTTGTCTCCGGGAGTAGACTGAGGACAATGAGCTGCGCCCAGTGAGCCCCCCACCACTCGAAATCTCAATTGTCGCGACAATTGGCGCCGTGTGAACGGTGTACGCCAGTAGTGCTGTCTTGTTTTTTGCCAGTTCCTCGAGATGACGATCAGTCGGCCATGTTTTAGCTGTCTACTGCCATGGCAATAGTTGGCCCCGTGTAAACATCTTCTCTTTCAACTGGACTGGCCTCCGACAGTCCGCAACCACGTGATGACAATTGTCCAATGACAATTGTCTCGCCAATTGCCATCGTGTAAACGCGACTTTAGTGAAAAAACTCTATAGAACAAAAGTTACTTAAAATTAGCCAGTTTATCCATTTCCTGACTTTCTTTGGACGAATATTTTTTCACCCCCAAGAGGGGGTGAAAATCACCCCCAGGGCAAAAGCACATATTGGCACAATATCACTTTTTTCTTTGACTTGTTAGCTATGTGTATGTCAAATTTCATGTCAATCCAAGCGGTTCTTTAAAATTTAGAGATTTTGCAATATTTTACCGTTAAAGAACGGACTATGAGGCCGCCTAAATAGTCCAATTTCAATTCTGTAAAGTACATTAGATAGGTATATTGCAATTTTATACAAAAACATAGTTATTCTTATGTATCGTAATTATTGTGGTTATTATAGCGACCGTAAATTGTTAATTACCAATTTAATTGTTGCAAACTGTTCATTCAATTTCCATCGGCTTATGAAAATATAATCTATACCAAAAGGGATTTATGTCACCAAGTTATTTAATTATTGATAAATAATTACTTACCTAAAATTTTAGTTGAAAATTCAAGATTTTGTTGGAAAATCCCGCATATTCCGAGGAAAGTTTTCGTCGCAATAAATCGGGAAAAACCTCTTTCGATGTAGAATTTAATTACGGTGAATTTTTATTTAAGTGTTTTTGGTGTAAATGTAAACTCTTTGGAGTTATAGAGAAATAATTGAAAAAAAAACACCCCCCAGGTTTACCTCACTAATCAATCATCCTGTATACATTGTAAATCTCAAATTATAATTTACAAAGTTTATATTGTAAATCATGATTCGGAAGTGCTCCTCGTTACATTCAAAGTGTGTTTATTTTTAGTACATCTTTATTGTGATTTTAGTTTAGTTTTGTTTTATAAACAATAGATTTGTTACTATAACAGCTTAGCAATTTTATGAACGACATCAAGATGAACTGTCAGTAATAGGTATGTTTTAGAGTTAGTAAAATATTTCTGGAAAGTATAAGCGTCGGTAATCAAAAATGAGAAACTGAAGTATCTGTAGTTAATGAAACTATCTAAGTTGCAGTATGTAGACATATGCAATTAAATCTTATATTAACCCGGGACACGTCGCACCGTTAGAAAAAATCTAACACCTTTCGCAGCTCCGATGAAACAAATAACGCAATTAGTAGTTTGGAACACGCTAGATAAAAAGAAAATAGAGATATAAACTTTTAACTTTAACGTTGTTTAGCTAATTTCTATCAAGATAATTTACATAATGTATATGTAAATATAAAGAGGAGTTTTCAAAGTAAAATACAACGGTTTCAATTCGCTAGCATTTGTATCTTTTCAAATAGTTCAAGTTAGGTTTACGGGTAAGAAAACACAATTGTTTGAATAAACAGTGAGTTCGACCGTTACTTGATGAAAGTTCAATTGAGCTAAGAATAAAGGACTGAAAACTTTTATACTCTACACTTTCACAAAATTTATTACAATTTATTTTTACTACAGCTGTTTCAACAGAGTGGTTTTCTCGATTGATGTATTTTTACTATACACTTTATAGTATTCAACTGAAAATGTTCAGGAGGGCCGAGCTGTTTGCGTCAAATTACTCATTCAGAATTATATTTGTGTTTTTAAATTATTAATACCCAGTTCCACCAACAGATCTTAAGCTTAAGTCGAGAATATCATAAGAATTAATTTAATATAATTATAATATATTACAATAGGAATAACATAATATAATAATAGGTATAATTAATAATAATAATTAATAATAATCTAAAATTATGATGCAACGTAACTGATACTCAAGGAGGCCCTATATATAAGTAGAGCTTAGCTAAACTGGAGCTTAAGATCTGTTGGTCCAATCAGGCATAATTTCCGTAGATTCTAATAATAGTAAGGGAGAAAAGTATGCTAAATTTGCAGTTACTCGAGCGTTATGGGGACCAATTGGGTTGTGAAGAGTAGGTTCTAAAACCAAAAAAAGTTAAGTCAAGTTTTCCATAAAGTGGGGACTTTCCACTTTTTAATTTAATTTTGCATTTCCAACAATCGTTTTTTCCGATTATAGCCCCATCTATCCATAATTCGGAAAAATGTCTCGAATAAAATTTGCTTATTTTTACGTAAAGAATCCAAATATGCAATAAAAACTAGGGACTCATATTTAAGATTTTAAAGTAACCCCCCATCCCACCTCCATAGGGGGTCGTGTTTAATGACATTCGATAAATTTTTCAAAAATATTGAATACAGGTATTTTTCAGTTTTTCACGGATCTTATGTTCATTTCGCGGAGTTCGTATTTAAAATTATAAATTTACCCCCCACCGTAAAACCTCCCATGTATTTTGTCAGACAAAACTTCCAATTGATTGCACTCTCATGCAAAAATCAGACTGCTATTTCCAACCAAAATAATTCCTGTCATTTGACATGTTCTACTTGTCGGACTTATTAAAATGCCCAACATATTTGTCGGACAAACATTTTTCATTATATTCTATAAAGTTTGCTATTAAATAAACTTATAAATAACCTGCTAGTTTTAACAATCATAAACCTGTCAGGCTGACACGTTCCACAATTAAAATGATGTTGCACAATTAAAACTTCCCCTGTTCCAGTGTTCCCATACATCAATTTTTGTCCGACTAGACACCGTTAAGCTTTTAACAAATTTGCGGGATCCAGGCCTATTTAAATAATATTAAAGGGTACACCCGTTAAGATAGGCAAAATGCCCTCACTCCCAGAATTCAATTTTATGATTTTTTTACGTTCTATGCAACTAAAAAATGAGATAACGTGGATTTTTAGCTCGCCACCCTCCTTACCCCTCCCCCCATAGCCAAAAACGTAGATTTTTAGATTTAATTTTTTTTAATTGGGTTGCAATTGATTTAAAAATTTCAAAAAATTCACACGTGTATCTGAGGCTCTTACCAAACGTGTCTATATTTTATGGACCCGTAGGTCGAGTGTACATAACCTCAAATTTTTTTTTAACTTTTTTAAAACCTACAACTTTTTTTTGGAGGGGGATGCAGGTCCAGTTTTTTTGCATTTTTTGTATTTTATCAAAAGTATCTCTCTCTCTGATTTTTTTCAGATTTTTCCGTCAAGTGCGCCATTTTAAAAAATCAGGAAAACTGTATTTCTAGGGGGTTTTTAGGGATTTTCTCCATTTTATAGACTGTAACATAGATCAACTGAAGGTATTTTTAATAGATTATGTATAATTTGAAATAACTGAGTATATTAGGATTATTAAAAATTGGATAAAACATCTTTAAACCCCTCAAAAGCCATGTTTTTTTTAAGTTATGTAAGGGTTTTTGCGGGCTTAATGATATTTTTGGAGATCTATACAGCCTGAATATTTATTTTTCATCTTTTTTACGTTATATGTGATTAAAAAATAAGACTAATCGCATTTTTAGTCCACCACCCCCTCACCTGCCCCCACAAAAACGTCAATTTTTCTATTTTTTTTTGTTTAATTAAGTTGCAATTAATTTAAAAATTTTATGAGGCTTCTAATAAACATATCTATTTTTTTATAGATCCGTAGATCGAGTGTACAATTCATATAACATTTTATAACCAATACATATAAACTTTGAGTTGGTCACTTTATGACTTTCATAATAATAATTTTTAATCGAGTTATTAAGCCTTGAAAATGGCCATTTTCGCGTTTTTCAAATTTTAAATTGCATGTAACTCGACAACAGTCAATTTTATAGAAAAATCACAAGAGACCTTTTTTGCTCAGGTTGATCCAGAGAATCTAAAACAAATTTCTCCTAAGTGAAAAAATTGATTTTTTGAATTCGTTTAAAAAATTATATAAACAATTTTCCCACCGCGGTACTGCCTGGCACCTTGTAGATTTGTTATAAGGACCTGTTTTTGAGTAAGTTTGGTAAAGTTTAACTTACTAAAAAACAGGTCCTTACAACAAATCAACAAGGTGCCAGGCAGTACCGCGGTCGGAAAATTGTTTAAACAATTTTTTAAACGAATTCAAAAAATCAATTCTTTCACTTAGAAGAAATTTGTTTTAGATTCTCTGGATCAGCCTGAGCAAAAAAGGTCTCTTGTGATTTTTCTATAAAAGTGACTGTTGTCGAGTTACATGCAATTTAAAATTTGAAAAACGCGAAAATGGCCATTTTCAAAGCTTAATAACTCGATTAAAAATTATTCTTATGAAAGTCATAAAGTGACCAACTCAAAGTTTATATGTATTGGTTATAAAAGGTTATATGTATTGTACACTCGACCTACGGGTCTATAAAAAATAGACATGTTTTTGTAGAAGCCTCATAAAATTATTAAATTAATTGGAACTTAACTAAACAAAAAAAAAATAGAAAAATTGACGTTTTTGTGGGGGCAGGGGAGGGGGTGGTGGGCTAAAAATGCGATTAGTCTTATTTTTTAATCACATAACGTAAAAAAATAAAAAAAAATATTCAGGCTGTATCCATCTCAAAAAATATCATTGGGGGGTTTAAAGGTGTTTTGCCAAATTTTTGATAATCCTAAAATACTCAGTGATTTTAAATTATACATAATCTATTAAAAAAACCTTCAGTTGATCTATGTTGCAGTCTATAAAATGGAGAAAATCCCTAAAAACCCTCTAGAAATACAGTTTTCCTGATTTTTCAAGATGGCGCACTTGACGGAAAAATCTGAAAAAATCAGAGAAATATCTTTTGATAAAATACATAAAATGCAAAAAAAAACTGGACCTGCAGCTCCCTCCAGAAAAAAGTCATAGTTTTTAAAAAAGTTAAAAAAAAATTTTAGGTTATGTACACTCAACCTACGGGTCCATAAAAAATATACATATTTTGTAAATGCCCACGTGTGAATGCTCAGCTACACGTGTGAATTTTTTGAAATCTTTAAATCAATTGCAACCCAACTAAAAAAAATTAAATCTAAAAATCTACGTTTTTGGCTATGGGGGGAGGGGTAAGGGGGGTGGCGAGCTAAAAATCCGCGTTTTCTAATTTTTTAGTTGCATAGAAAGTAGAAAAAAATAATAAAATTGAATTCTGGGAGTGAGGGCATTTTGCCTATCTTAACGGTAGTACCCTTTTATAAATCAATTTGTAAACGGCGTTTGTAATTTATATCCTCTTTTTAAGAAAATGTCCGAAGAATTTACAACGTTTATAATTTTATCCTATAAAACTCTTCTTCCTTGTACCTTTTTACGGTATAAATTCGTAGACAAATATCTGAATCTCCACGGCATTTAATCGTGTCGATTGGGCACGCAGGGGACAAAAAATGAAGAAAATGTCTGTAAGAGCTAGTAATATTTCAATTTTACTGAAATAAAATAGTAGGGCGGGCGTCTAGAAATTTTTATTAAAACGTGAATATGCCTGAAATGTGAAATTTTATAATATATTGTACGCATTTACTGTATTTTATTGTCCTTAGAGTGAGTATGTCCCAAGAATATAAAATATTTTAAACGGAGTAATATATTTTGCAGTTAAATATCAGTATATACAGGGAGTGTGCACTTGGGACAAAATTTCGATTGCATTTTATATAGTGACTATTTTTCTTTAACTATATTAACTTTGAATTTATTAACTTTGCCAACATCGCTAGCAAGCAACACTGTTAGCAAGTTCGAATTTTGTAGTTGACTTTTATCGTTGCAGCAAATATTATAGAGCAGCAGTGACAGAATAATTAACAACATTAATGAATTAAATAATGCAAAACTCAATAAACCACCGGAATAATGGAGAACGAGCGAAATAATTATACTATTCAAAAAAGCATAATATCCTATATATTATATAAAGAAGCCGGAAAACTTGTGGTATCAACTCTTTAAATTCTAATATTAAAAGTTTCAACTAAAATTTAACCAGATCTAATAAATCAAACAATACGTTTAGCAGATGAAAAACCGAGTTTTTGTACTGTAGGATCGTGCCCAGACGCAATATTCGTCATAAAGCTAATTACTGAGAAATCACTAGCACTGGAGTATAATAGACCAGAATTTCTGTGTTTAATTGAGTAAAAAAAAGCATTTGACAGATTAAGTTTCAAAGATGTAATCAATCTTCTGTATAATAGAGAAGTTCCCCTAGATGTCATAAAATCTTGAAATTACCTACCAAAACAACAAATCAGAAGTCAGAATAGATAAACAACCTACAGAACCTATAGACATAGGCAACACAATAAGACAGGGAGGCTCATTGAGCTATATTATGATCTTCAATTTAATCATGAATGAAATTATAAAAAGCGTTGATAAAGGAAGAGGATGCAGAATGGGAAACAAAGAAGTAAAAATACTCTGTTCTTCAGATGACGCAATATTGAGAGCCCAAGATGAAAATAGTCTGCAAATATTAGCCCACAGATGTAACATCAGAGCAAAATAATTTAATGTGACAATCTCATCTTAGAAAACTAAAACAATACTAATCAGTAAACAACCAATTGTAATGCCCACATAACAATGATGTTCAAAGCATATACTACCAACTTTCGTCGGAGTATATTCTTTTTAGTATATGCACAGTACAAACATAGCATGTACCTTAAAAAACATTCTAAATTTCATGTTCTTTGCATATATGTACTTCAAAGAATATTCTCGTACCAAATATACTGAGCTCATTCGTGTACGTAGTATCTCGGAATATTCGTAGAATTTTATTCTTAGAATATACCTTTATTGAATATTCTTAACACATACTTATAAGTACATTCTTAACACATACTTATAAGTAGATACTTTTAAAATATCTTAAAAATATTTTGTATGTATATGTATAGGATGTATTGTCCTTTTCATGATCATTTTTCAGTGCGTAACAAATGATACGAAAATGGTTAGTCCGTGATAATATACATGTATGACATTTATTCTAACACGACATTTTAGTTAAATCTGACAGTTGTCACATTTTATTTTCAATTTGGAATAAAAACAAATCAAATGTATTTCTTGCATTTATAAAATGGTATTTTCTTTGATTTGTATAGTCTTATAAATTATACAGATTATATTTGTAATATTATTATCTAATTAGAAAAAAATTATTTTTGAAGTTATACTCCTTTACGCGCGATATGAGGGTGAATTTTTATATGTTAAAACCTACGATCCCGGCGCATGCGCATTATAACTTTGTTCTGATTGGATGTTCAAATGACATGTCAAAAATTATCCAATATGGCAGCTGTAGCGCAGCTGTGGTTTGGACGGTTGACGGTTTGGTTATGTATGGTTGTTGCGTTTTAGAATTTGTGGGAAGAGAAACAACAAAGGTTAGTTAATAGTTATACTGCCTTTTTAAATAGTTTTCATATTATATTTTTGAAGTTATACTTCAAAATGTTTTAATTTATGTATGTATCAGTCCAGAAAAGGTGTGGAAAGAATATATTAGTGTTTTTAAATATATTTTTCTACAAACGTGTTAAAAATGCAATTTTTAGGAGCGTTAAAAATGCTACTTTAAGGCACTAGTGCTTTAAAAATTTTAAGGCACTGCAGTTAAAAGTGAATTGTCAAATTGTGAAACGTCAAAATATTTATATTTCATTTATTAACATTAATATTAATAATACAACTTGCGCAATTTGAAAAAGGTGGTTTAAAAGGTTTTTTATTATAATTTTGTATCTTTGGATTTGTCTTCCTTGGGCGTAAAATAATAAAACATGTATGTATACACCGTTCTTAGGCGTCAACGCCCTTCGGTAGTGATCTCTAATAAAACATCTATTTTTATATTTCACTTGTCACCGTGATGTATAATTATGTATATCTGAAAGGTAAGTAGCATGCGGCTTGATGGCCTTGTTGGTAGAGCATTGGACCAGAGATCAAAAAATCGCGAGATTGCGGGTTCAAATCCCGGACGATTCATATTTTTTTCTTTTTTTTTTAATATTTGGCATTGTTAAGTTTTGGTTCATTTTTGGTAATTATTGTTAATTTTTTGTATTGTAACTGTAGGTATATTTATTTCGTTGAAATTATATTATAATAGAAGTATAACTTCTTACTTAGAGCGACAGTCAACAGGTTCCGCATTGCTATGCTGATTTCCAACCTTCGATAGAAGATGGAACTTAAAGAAGAAGAACTTCTTACGTGCGTACAAAGTGCACACATTCTTTTTTTTTATTATGGCGCCATCTATCGACAACTAGAATAACTAGAATAAATGTTATAAAAATGTAACCGACGAAATGTAATCACCGACGTGCCTTTTTCTGTCACATACAATTTAATGCGTTAGAGAGAAATCGAAAAACTGTGACGCACTGAAAGATGATCATGAGAAATACTGTATAATATTATTATCCATATATATTATAAACTTCGTTATTTTTTAGAATAAATAATAAAATTTATATATGTAGGTAGTATTAGACGAATTTTATTTCAAAATTGTTGTATGGTAAAAAAATTCAAACATTAATTGTATTAACGTTAATTATTTAAAATTCGTTTTCATAATTGAAATGACTTTACCATTTCGAGTTTATCATGAGTATTTTTACATCCTTGGAATTTGAATTAAGGTAGATTAAATTCAATATGTGCCATTCCAGCACCAAAACGTACCAAAACCCACAACCAAAGGCTTTGGTGTTGCCAACCTTCGAGTAAGCTTTTTCCGTTAACTTACCTTAAAAATTCCCACTTTTATAAAAAAATTCTCTCCTGTTTACAAAATCCGAGATGATATGGATGGACTGGAGCAAAAATTCCCTTTTGAGTTAACTTTTTCCTTTTATCACCCTTTATGTCGAAAATTCCTGTAAAAAGGGAAACGTCCCTCCGTTTGGCAACACTAACCACCGAAGCTCCGATGTTGTTCGGTAATGGTAACCAAACTGCAAACGGCCACACGGCCAGTCTTTCCTACCTGAATAGAGATTAGGGATAGAAAACCAAAGTAAAATATGAAAACGAAAACAGGCATTATTTGTATCTGTATCTATGCAGTGTTAAAGATGAAGACGAATGATAAAGAAGTACTAGGACTAAAGAACGTACATAATCTCTTTATTTTGTTTGTGGTTTTAAGTAATATTGTAGAATGTAGGTACTAACTACATTCTCATATGCAATTAGAATATGTAAATATAATAGGTGTTTGGTAGAACCAGTAGAACCTAAGATGAGATTAGGTGATGGTGAAAACATACTTCTGAGCATTATAATACTTGATAGCAATTTCTTGGAATATTCATAAAAATATATTCCTCCCATACAAAGATGTGCGGTAGTACGTTCAAAGTATATAAATAGAAGGTTTATGGCACTTCCTTGGAATATTCTAAAAAGTACGTTCTTGGTATGAACTAAAAAGATATGCGGTAGTACGTTCTAAGTATATAAATAGAAGGTTTATAGCACTTCCTTGGAATGTTCTAAAAAGTATTTTCTTGGTATATACTGAAAAGAAGTGCGGTCGTACATTCTATGTATATACATAGAACGTTTAAGTACTGTAATATAGTATATAAGGCTATTAATAATGAGAGATGCAGATGTGGATCAGTTATGGAATAGTATACAAGAAATTAATATTGAGACACCCAAGGAGGCTTGCGGCGTAAGTAGAACAACTAGCAACAGGAAACAGACATCATGGTGGAATGAACAAATTTAATCAGAAACAAAGGAAAAGAAAAGAAGATGGAAAATATACCTATCAAACAAAACAACTGAAACGTATAAAAAATATAAAGGACAACGAAAAATAGTCAAAAATATGATAAAAGATGCAAAAGAAGAAAGTTGGAAACAATTCGGGGGAAAACTAGAATCAGATAGTAAAAGTAACCAAAAGCTGTTTTATAACACCATGAAAACGTTAAGAAGGGGGAAAAAATACAGTTCAATTGACAATTAGAGACGAAACAGGAAACATTTTGACACAGGAAGAAGAATAATGGAAAGATGGAAAATATATTTTTAAGAACTATTATCAACCGAAAACGAAACACCACAGTATACCATTAACAGGACAAATACCGGAGAAACCATAGAAGAAACGCAAGATACTGAAATAACATGCGAAGAATTTACACAAGGACTGGTAAAAATGAAAAATGGAAAGTCACCAGGGCATGATTGATAAAATAACCACGGAGATGCTCAAATATATAGGAGTACAAGGACAACACATATTATTATAATTAATAAACAAGATATGGAAAGCTGAAAGAATACCAGAAAAATGGAAGGTCATGTTGATACTACCCATATTTGAATCTGCAGATAAAAAGGAATGCAAAAACTATAGAGGCATAATATAGGCGATTTATAATCTATATATATATATATATATTGTAAATAATAATTTGGCACTACTCCTTGTAACATCCAACGTTTCTTAGTTTGTGATTTTAGTATAGTTCTAGGCCTTCGCCTTCCTACGGTTTCCATTGAAATATTGTCTGTGTTGTTTTTACAAGTTCTTGTCTCTGAACATGGCCAAGCCATGACAGTCTTTGATTTGTCACAAATTTTACAATATCATACCGTTCATTTAATTTGTTAACCTCGTCGTTTCTCCTGATTCTCCATGTGCCGTCTTTTTCTTGGACCAGGCCGTACAATTTTCTAAGTATCTTTCTCTTGTATGTCCTTATACATGTAAAAACGAGTTCTACATGTATATTGCATCAAGCAATATTTTCCATAACAGGTTTAAATATCTTTTTTATGCAGAAGATAATTTTTAAAGTGATTCTATTTAAATTATATTTAGTCAAGAAAATAAATTATATCACAAGCAACGTCTACAATCAGCTTATTTAAAACTTATCGTACAGTTTACTGTGGCCTACTTATGAAGATATTATTCCACCTCTTCCAGATTCTGCTACCTTCAAACTTGCAGTTGTCATTGCATAACAATCTTAAAATAAATTGCATCGGTATCGCATAATGATCCGTCCGAAGTTTAGCTGAACAATTTCAACAGTATGGCACTCCCTACATCTACTTAGTTCAATTATAGCAACCTCGAGATAACTAACTGTTAAATGAAGCAAGTTATTTCAGTTGGTTTGTCGGCGCATTTAATGGGGAATGTAACTTTCTTGGTTTGCACGACAACTTGGTAATAGCTAGTTGAATTCGACTTTATATAAAGTTATATCTAAGAAAATTGATTTAAATTGTGGTTATACGGTAATCTCTTTTTAACCCTCCATTAGTTGCGCCTTTAGTCTTTGTAAGTTTAATTTCCCCTTTGTCATTTAAGTAAATTTTAATTGATGTAAAATCTCTTCTAAAGTTAGTGTATACACTCTCCGGCACGAAAAACGGGCACCCCTTGAATTTTTGATAATATTGTCGAAATATACTTTATTTTTATTCTAACTTTTATCGGTGATTCGCATGCTCTGATAGATGGGTTTAGTGTGTGTTTTAGAAAGAAAATGCGTATGTAAAACGTTTTAGCTATAGAGAATTATACCAACTTACAAATTAATACCAAAAAAAACAAATTATAACCTATTAGTAGGGGAGAAAAGTATGTTAAATTTGCAGTTACTCGAGCGCTATGGAAACGTATTGAGTTGTGAAAAGTAGGTACTAAAACCAAAAAAAGTTAAGTTAAGTTTGCCATAAAGTGGGGGACTTTCCATATTTTAATTTCATTTTCCATTTCCAACAATCTTTTCTCCGATTATAGCGCCATCTATCCTTAATTCGAAAAAATGTCTCGAATAAAAGTTACTTATTTTTACGTAAGGAATCCAAATCTGCAAGAAAAAAGGGGGCTCCTATTTAAGATTTTAAAGTAACCCCCCACTCCATCTTCGTCGGGGGTTCTGTTTCATGTCATTCGATAGATTATTCAAAAATTGTGAATAAGTGTATTTTCAGTTTTTCTTTCTGATGTTCATTTGGCGAAATATCGCGGGGTTCCTATTTCAAATTTTAAATTTACCCCCCACCCCTCTCCGTGGGGTCCTATTTGGTATCATTCGATAGATTTTGAAAAATATGGAATATTTCTTAGTTTATCGATCTGTCATTTATTTCGCGAAATATTCGCTTTTTTTTTGTTAAATTTTGGTACTCACCCATTTCCTTATACCCTGCTCAAATCGTCAGATTTTTGAAATATATTATGTTACGGACAATGACGTAAGTCCGGTCAATAACATCATTGGCCGGCCAATATCGACAATGACCGGTTGAATTGGTCATTGTCGACAATGGTCAAATATTAACGTTATTGTCCATAGAAATTGGACGTTGATGATAATTTTAAATTCTTGATAACATTTCTATTACTGCCCGGCCAATGTCGACAATGACCGTTGTTAAGGTCAATGTTGAAATTTTGACTAAAAGATAGGTTATGTGTAGATTTACAATTGTTTACTTTATGTGTGTATATTGTGTATTGTTTTCGTGCTGAAATTATTCCTAAATTTATTTAATAAGTGTTATCATGGATATCAACGATGTACGCACTCGTTTTAATAATTATATAAAATTAATAAAGTCTTGACTTGACTTAAGTCAAGTCAAAACCTGATGACAATAAATCATTTTTAAACTGTGACGAATAAAGTACCGAATTATAGTGAAATTAAAGAAGCGAAAAATATTTTTTCTACGGCCGTGCTAAAAGAGCCACTTTCACGCAAGCCACTTTCACGCATTTCGTTTACGAAAATTGCACTTTCCCGCACGGCGTGCGTAAAAGTTAATTTTACCGCACTGCGTGCGGGAAAGTAAAATACCTTGTAATATGGCATCATAATATATTATAATACGTATGCAATAATAGTATATTACTTTATGAGGCGGAGAAGCATGACTTTTCTTGACGCGCTCGATATTACGCGTAATAGAGGGCAAGTCAAGAAAAGTCGCTTCTTTGCCGAATAAAGTATACTATTTTTTCTTCAAACGTAGCAATTTTCAACCATAAATAGTACAATTCATACGCTATTATACACGGGTCACTCTTTACGACGAACTTCAGCAACACTTTTAATTGATGGAGGCGGAAATCTAGAATGCCTCAAACGACATGGGGGCTGTAAATCAAGCACGGTTGCCGAAGGATATATAGAGGATTCAATAAGAAATAAGAACGATAATGCTCAAAAAACTTTAAACCCTCATGATTCGCCAACATCGGGAATGATTGCTGAAAGTTGTGCTCGACCATCAGTATCATCAACAATTACCAATGCGTATCAAGAGTCGGGAACATTTTTGCACGGTTTCAATTTTGAAAATGCCTCATTAACTAATTGTACTTTTAATATTACTATAAATAAAAATGATGTTTAATTGCTGTTAATGACATTTGTATTGTTGCTTTGTGACATGTTTCATATTGTTGCCATGACAACATTTTTCCCTCCGCCGTAAAGAAATGGGAAAAAAAACTGCTGCCGGCGGAGACATCAAACTTTGACAGGATCAAGTTAGATAAGTAATGTCATCATTATTTGACGTTTGAAGAAAAAACTAATATTTAGATATTATTTACTAATTTATTTTAAATTTATCTTATTTTGTTCATGTTTAAATGAAATTAGCGCGATTATTCGATGAAATAAAATTATTTTGATATAATATTTAAAAGTCAGATCAGTAGAAAATTACAATGGTTTTGAATCGTCGTCATGGAAACCAATATCGTCGTCGTGGTAACCCATTATATTGAAAGTTTGGTTTTGACAACCTTGTCAAAGAATTAATTTGTGTATTTTCACTTCTAAATAAAAATTGGTATAACTCTATTTTTTGTGGCTTTTTTTTTCAAACGTACGGCCCTAGAAAAAATATTGTTCCTAACACCCCCCTTAACGAACTCTCCTGTATTAAGAGCCGATATAATATGGTAGTGGTACATTTACAGGGTACAAGGTTTCTCCCCATGTGATAATCTGACGCGCTCGGGTAACTGCAAAAATCCCGGTTGGGCTCCCCTACCATATTCAAATATTTTAGTGTTACAAAGAGCCTGTGTACTTTCAGTTGTTTATGCTATGGTATTTTTGTTCATTGATGTGTGAATGTTGTTATTGATCTGTGAAGTGGTAACGATTAGTTTCATTTGGGATGCTAATTAGGGGGTGATTTTCACGATTTTTTTACCAAAAAAAAAGATACCAACTTTATTTTGAGCGTAACTTCCTTAAGTGTAATACTAGCAACTAAAAAAAAACAAAGATGAAGCTTTAACTACTGTAAAAAAGTTGTAATAAGTTTTCCCCAAAAAGTGCTTTATTTTTTTATTATTTCACATTAAAATATTCGATTTGGAATTTGGCGAGTGTGAACCTATTTTTTATTAGCTACAACTCTTCTTTTACTAGGTCTAGGAATCTCATACATACAACGTTTTTTTCAATTTTTTATGAGCTATATTTTTACTCGAAACATTTTTTTCGATAGAATATTTACTTTTTGAGTTATTTGCAAAAAAACATCTAAAACGTGTTTTATTTTGTTGAAAAATTAACATATTTACTCGAAAATAACTCGAAAATAACTCGAAAAGTATTAACTTGTTGAAAAATTCTGTAGATCAACAGTTGCTTAAAATTAATAAGGTTATCCATTTCCGGACCTATTTTTAACGATTATTTTTTCACCCCCCGGAGGGGTGACAGTCACCCCCAGGACAACAGCACACATCGGCACAATATCCCTTTTTTCTTTGACATCTTAGCTATGCGTGTGCCAAATTTAATGTCAATTTAAGCGGTTTTTTTTTAATTTACAGGTTTTGCAATATTTCACCGTTAAAGAACGTACTAATGTCAATCGTCGATAAAAGTTCCAATAAAAAATAAAGTGTGTTTCGACAATTTTATCAAAAATTCGAGGAGTGCGCACTTCTCGTGTCGGTGAGTATATTTTAAAGAAAATATTGGACTAATGTACTTAGTTTTAATCATTAAACACAAAAACGTTAAAAATAGTTACAAGTCAGTCCAATGATGTACATTTTATATTTTGTATATTTTATTTTTTATGTACTTATGTATTTTTGTATTTTGTATTTTTTATGTACTTATTAAACGTGGTTTTTCTTACATATACAGTGGAACCTCGATAACTCGGATTATTCGGCACCGCGGCCGATCCGGGTTATCGAAAATCTGGGTTAGCCGGAGAGTATGGTAAAAATTAATAAAATACGGTATACTTATAGATAAAGTCCGTTATAATTGAAATAACGTGAAATATATATGCACAGTACTTACCTATAGTTGTATAGAGTATAGTATAGAGTATAGACATTATAGACTATTGTTCATTTCTATAGTCCGTCCCACCTTAACTTTACAGTATAGGGAACATAGGCAATGTAATACTTATGAAAATTTTTAGAGCGGTGATTCCGATTTTATCAAAACGAATTTGAACATTAGAGAGATTAAATTAAAACTATTTTAGAAAGGCCATCTACAATTTTAGGATTTATATACGTAATACTTAACTACTGTATATCATATAAACTTATGCGCATAAGAATCCTAAAGTTGTAGATTGTATTTCTAAAATAGTTTTAATTTAATCTCTCTAATGTTCGATTAAAAATTCTTTTTGACAAAATCGGCATCACCGCGCTAAAAACTCTCATAAGGACTACTGCATTGCCTATGTTCCCTATACTGTAAAGTCAAGGTGGAAATAGGTGGACTATAGGTAAAAAAACTCAGTCAGATTCGGTTGTGTCAATTTCGTCTGCCATCGGAACGATGTTATGTTATTTAAGAACAGTGGCTCTTTCATTGTTTAAAAGACCATTGTTTAAAAAATAATTTTTTAAATAGTCTTTTAGTCTTTTTTAAACAATCCTAAAAGAGTTGGAAATAAATAAAGGAATAACAAATGCATGTTGTTTCCGATAGTCTGAGATAATAATCGTCGCTCTGCCGCCGCCGCTGTGTGCCATGAGTCATTTTTACTATCGTATATTCCAAATTACACAAATACCCATTATCTCTCAAATATTATATTATGGTCGAATCGAAGATCGGTGGGATATGCGCATTTTATCAATGAAATTTCATATTTTTAAGACATTCCAGAAGCGGCTACAAATAAAATGTTTAAACATAATACATACATTGTTTTTGTTGAAATGTTTTTTTCTGATGAAAATCGGTCCGAGTTAGCCGGACTTCCGGGTTATCGGGGGCCGACTTAACGAGGTTCCACTGTACCTGTATGTACACTGTATTAAAACAAAAGTAGTAAATACGAT